>NC_138045.1:1908843-1997925 GCF_964106645.2 Podarcis pityusensis
TGGACCTTGCCGGGATCCATGGCCAATCCCTTGTCTGACAGGCGATACCCCAGGAATTCCACCTCCTTGGTATGAAACTGACACTTCTCCAGTTTCACCCACAGCTGGTTGGCTTGCAGCCTGCTCAACACTTCTCTGACGTCTCTCACATGCTGCTCCTCATTCTCAGAATACACCAACACGTCGTCTAAGAAGGCCACACAATTCTTGTAAAGCAAAGGCCCCAGGACGTGGTTCATAAACGATTGAAAGCACGCGGAGCCTCCTTGTAGGCCGAAGGGCATAACTAAATATTCAAATGCCCCCAAAGGGGTGAACATGGTGGTTTTCCATTCATCCCCCTTCCTTATTCGTATCAGGTTGTACGCCCCCCTTAGGTCCAGTTTAGTAAAAATCTTTCCCTTCCTGACCCTTGTCAAAATGTCGTCAATCCTGGGCATAGGGAAAGCCACTGGTTCTGACACTGCATTTAAGGCCCTGAAGTCACACACAAGCCTCGGCTTGTTCGTGTTTTTTTTATCCACAAAAAACACTGGGCTGCCCCCCACCGCCCTGGACTCTCTGATGAACCCTCTCTTCAGGTTCTTGTCAATGAACTGTCTTAGCTCCTGCATCTCTCTGTCTGACATGGCGTACAGCTTGCCTACAGGGAGCTGTGCCCCAGGGAGTAAATTGATTTGACAGTCAAAGGGTCTATGCGGGGGTAATTGGTCAGCTTCCCTTTCGCTGAAGACGTCGCGGAGATCTGCGTATTGTCGTGGTACCTTCACGTTCTCCGTTACTTCAGTCCCTGCTAGGGTGGCTTGGGCCCCTGCCAAACCCTTTCCCTCTTTGCAGTGTTCTAAGCAATGTGCTGAACCAAAAGAAACCACTCTCTGATGCCAGCCCACCAGCGGGTCATGTAACGCTAGCCAGCTCATCCCCAATATAATGGGAGCTCCTCCCAAGGTGGCCACATTAAACGCTATCAGTTCGGTGTGCCTTGCCACCTTCATTATCATTGGGACGGTCTGCAAGCTGACTTCTCCTCCCAACAGCTCCCTGCCATCGATCGTGGTCACCTGCAGGGGGTTGCTTAAAGGGATCGTCTGTATCTGGTGTTCAGCTGCAAACTCTTTGCTCATGAAATTGCAGGAGCTGCCTGAGTCCAACAGCGCCTTTATCTTTAGAGGGTGTCCGTTTGGCAGCTCTAGCGCCACTTCTATCACTAGGGCGGGTTTAGGAGGTTCTGGCGTGGGCACTTTCACTGCTCTTTGGCCTGGCTGCTGTGCCCCGACGGTGGCAGCCAGGCGTTGGCTTTTACTTGCTTCGGTATTTCTTCCTCTCTTCCCTCCACAGCTCCTACCATCCCTTGCCATTCCTTCCTCTGGGGGCAGACTCTGGCAAAGTGACCTGGCTGTTGGCAGAGATAGCATTTCCGGGCGCCTTTTCCCTCCTTCTTTCCCCCCTCACTGGGCTTTGAAACTGCGCGCGCGCGCGCTCTTCCGATTTCCATCGGCTCTGCCGGCGGGAAAGTTGGCTCTGGAATGTCTGGAATGCGGAACTCCTTCCAACGTTCCCCCTTCCCTTCCCGCCTCTCCAATGCTCTCGCCTCCTGGCGCGCTCCTATGGTCAGCGCTGATTTGGTCAGCTGGTCCATAGACTCCGCCCTGGGCGCCCGGGAAAGTTCGTCTTTCACAGCCGAAGAAAGCCCTTCTTCAAAGAGCATTTGAATGGGTTCCGCCGATAGATCCCACCCCAATTTATGGATCAACATGGTGAACTCAGTCCAGTACTCACGGACAGATCGGCTCCCCTGTTTGCAAGCCATTAACTGTCTGCGGACCACTCCCTGTTCAATATCGCTGGAAAACATCAGATCCATGGCGCGAAAGAACTTCATCGTGTCCTTTAGGACGTCACTATTCGCTGCCATCAGGGGTCTAACCCAGTCTCTCGCCCCCTTTTCAAGATGCCCAATCACGAAAGCCACTCGTGATTCCTCGTCAGGGAATTCATCAAACTGCAGATTGAGGGCATATTGCATCTCTGTCCGAAAGCCATGATAGTCTTTGGGCTCCCCCCCCAAACTTCTGCACCAATCCTGGTACCTTTCTGACGAGCTGGGTGTCTTTCCCCTTTTTGTCTGCATCCTGAGCCCTCCTCTCCTCAAGCCTCGCCGTCTGCAGCGCTAGCTGGACCTCCAACACCCGGTACCTTTCTTCCAGGCTTGGACCCGCTCCAGCTCCTGCTTCTCCGGTTCCGGCTGGGTTGCTCATGATGCCTTCTCCTGCACAAGCTGCTCACGAAGACTGTCGGAATGCTGTGATGGGACGATGAGCTGCTTGTGTGTAAAATCCTAGTCCCTCAGAGTTTGGTCAAGTTTGCAAACCTCTGTCTGTAACGGAGCCCCTTAAACATGGCTCCGTCAGTCGCTGGCAGATTCCGACAGTGGTTGCTTTCGGAATCGCTTCCAACATAAAAGCTCCTTAACGGAAACACGTCTTCTGGACTCTCTGCGTGACAGTTTCCGGCGAGGAGTGGGTGTCCCTACAGGAGGTCCTGAAACCTCCCCACTGTTTTCGCTGGAAGTGTCTCTGAGCCATCCCTCCAGCTCCCTTTCCCTCAGCCCAGCTCCTCTCCCCCTACTGGTTCCCTCTTCAGCTGCTGAGTCTCTCCCAACCTGTGTGAGCCCTTTCACTTCCCTTCCTTCCGATGGCAGTTCCCTGACAGATACAAATGGGAATTTCCTGAGGGTATCTCCTTTACATACATGAAGAGGAGATATAAACTGACATCAGAATTTCAGGCGAGAGAATTCCTGGATAAAAATAGGAGAGACTTAGACCCCAAACAAGACAGGGGAGACCCCCGATCTGAGCAAAAGAAAGCCTTGGAACAGGCTTTCAGGGAAAACAGATATTGTAACTGACTCTGGAAATGGCCAATCTTAAATTACTGAGTTGAAATGTTAACGGTTTAAATTATGAAGCCAAACGACATCGGATTGAACATGTAATAGCAAAACAGAAATTGGATATAATGTGTCCCCAAGAGACACATATTGCAAAAAAGCATAAAAGGGTCTTAATTAACAAAAAATTAGGTATGGATTTCATCTCATCAGATAAAACAAAAAAGAGAGGAGTTGTTTTTTTATATTAATCCTGCACTTGAACCCAAATTGATTCAGGACGAAAAAGGCAGAATTTTAATAATACAAATTAAAATCCAGGGAGAGAAAGTGATATTGGTTGGTATTTACGCCCCTAATGATAAAAAAGCATTTTTTTTCCAGAAAACTAGAAACAGAACTACTTGAATTTGCAGATCAAAAGATTATATTAATGGGAGACTTAAATGGAGTTCCAACTTTAGACAAAGACAGATCAGCCAGGAAAAAAGAGACCAAAGATGGTAAACTGCCAAAACCTTTTTTTGACATGACTCAAAATCTAAAGCTGATAGATATCTGGAGAATGAGACACATGTTTGATACGAGTATACTTTTTACAGCCATGTACATGACAGCAGCTCAAGAATAGACTCTGTATGGATTTCCAAAGAATTGGAAACAAGAGTCAAAAAATTTGAAATCAATCCCAGAACCTTTACAGACCATAATTCCCTGACTATGGAATTACAAAAAGAAAGCCAAATCTCTTTTAGATGGAGATTAAATGATGATATATTAGATGATCACAAATTTGTTGAAAAAGCAAAAAAGCCCTTGATGGATTATTTTGAAATAAATAGTCAAGGGCAAACAAAGTTACAGACGGTCTGGGATGCAAGCAAGGCTGTAATGAGAGGACTCTTTATACAACAAAACTCATTTAAAAGGAAATTGAGAGAGAAAAAGAAAAAAGAAATATTAGAGGAAATTATGAAAAAGGAGAAACAGCTGCCAAACAAAGCAAATAAAGAGGCAGTAAAACAGGCAATCAAAACATTACAAACCCAATATTCAATGATTATAAACGAGGAAATCAGCTGGAAAATAAAAAAGTAAAACAAAAATATTTTGAGCATGCAAATAAACCGGGGAAGTTGTTAGCCTGGAAGTGAATAAAAATGAACAAAGGAACTCCATAAATAAAATTAACATAAATGGCGGAATTACAGACAAGCTGAAGGAAATACGAGAAGGATTTCTTAAATATTTTTCTGAGCTGTATAGACAAGGGAAAGAAAAAAACATTTAAGATAGAAGAGTACATCAGAAATAGCAATATGCCATGTTTAAAACAAAAACAAAGGAATATCCTTAACTCCCAGATAACAATGCAAGAACTACTTGAGGCAATAAAAGGCTCTAAAAATGGCAAGTCCCCAGGCCCAGATGGCTTTACGGCAAAATATTGTAAGAAATTAAATGAACAATTAGCGAACCCATTGAAAGATGTCATGAATGAAATATTGAACACAGCTGAAATCCCAGAAACATGGAAACAGGCCTGTATAACAGTAATTCCAAAACAAGACGCAGATTTACTGCAAATTAAAAACTATAGGCCTATCTCCTTGTTAAATAACAATTACAAATTGTTCGCAAATATTCTAGCTAACAGATTAAAAAATAAATAAATAAATATATACATCAAGATCAAGCCGGGTTCTTAGCAGGAAAACAAATGAAGGAGAATATAAGGAATATTTTGAATATAATAGAATATTTGGAGGCTAAAAATGAAAAGAAAGTGGCAATGATGTATATAGACGCTGAAAAAGCCTTTGATAATGTTTCTTGGAAGTTCATGATAAAGCTGTTAGAAGAAATCAGAAGCGGTTCCTAAAGCAATAGCAGCAATCTATTCAGAACAAAATGCCAAACTAATTATAAATCAGGTGATAACGGATGATTGTAAGATCCAAAAAGGAACAATACAAGGATGCCCATTGTCACTATTATTGTTTATTCTGGTTTTGGAAGATCTTGTAAAAAACGTAAGAGCAAATGAAGAGATTACAGGTGTAAAAACTGGGAAAAGTGAATTCAAGTTAAAAGCGTATGCAGATGACCTAGTGATAACAGTGGAAGAACCTAAAACTTTACTCCCTAAAGTAATAGAAAAAATTCAGAATTTTGGGGAAGTGGCAGAATTTAAGCTAAATAGGAATAAAACTAAATTATTAGTTAAAAACATGAAATAAGAAGAAAGAACTGAATTAGAACAAAACATTGAGATTGAAGTCCATAAAAAGGTTAAATGTTTAGGGATTTGGTTAATGTCAGGGAACTGCCATCGGAGCTAGAGGCGGAGGGAAGGCTCCAGAGGGATGGCGGAGAGGGTCCCAGTAGGGAGAGAGGCAGCCCGTCCGCTGGGGAAGGAAATCAGCGTAACACCAGTAGAGAAGGGGGGCAGATGGGGGAATCGGAGAGGAGGCTCCAAGACTCCTCGCCGGAGACCAGCGGAGAGAGTACGGGTCCTCCGCTGCCCACACCCTCCCTGCGCAGAAGGCTTCCGCGCAGGGAGAGTAGGAGGAGACTTGGCGTCAAACAACTTTTATGCTGGAAAAGGTTTAAGAAACGCCCACTGACGGATTCTGCCAGCGACTGAGACAGTCACGATGCTGGAGGCTGTTCAGTCAGAAAGGGTTTAACCAGGTAACCTCGCTAGCAGTGGCGGCAACTTACGCACGAGCAACCCCTAAATCCATTACAGCAATCCGTCAGTCCCCAACGTTGCTTGTGCGCAGCTCCAGAGAGGCAGCACCATGAGCCAGACCAGAGGAGCCGGAGAGACGGAGCAAGCAGCTGCAGTGCAAGGTCTGGTAGAGAGAAACCGAGACTTGGAACAGCATGTAGCTCTCCTGACGGCGCGGCTGGACGAAAGACGAGCTCAGGATGCTCAGGTCAGACCCACCCCCATCGCAAGGAAGGTACCGGGGCTGGTACACAAGTTTGGGGGGAAACCCCAGGACTACAATGCGTTCCGAACGGAAATAGAGTACGCTTTGGTACTGCAGCATGATGACTTTGCTAACGATGAGCAAAGGGTAGCCTACATTGTGGGGCATCTGAAGGATGTGCAGAGGTTCCTAGGGTTCAGCAACTTCTACAGGAAGTTCATCAAGAACTTCGCCCACTTGACGGCGCCCATCACAGATTGTCTCAGTAGCAAAAGGAAGTTCGCCTGGACAGAAAGTGCCCAGCAATCCTTTGAAAGACTGAAGAAGGAGTTCGCTTCGGAAGAGCAGCTCCTGCACGTTAATCTGGAGAACCCCATGAGGCTAGAGACCGACGCATCCGGCCGAGCCATTGGGGCGGTACTTTTGCAGCCGGGGGGGGGGGTGGGGGCAAGCAGGACTGGAAGCCGTGTGCCTTTTTCTCGAGGAAGCTGAGCAAGTCGGAGCAAAACTATACGGTGTATGACCGCGACCTGCTGGCGATCTATGCGGCGTTTCGCCGATGGAGACATCTGTTAATAGGGGCGCAGCACAAGATCCAGGTTTGTACTGATCACAAGAACTTGGAATACTGGAGGACCGCGCGAGTACTCAACCAGAGACAGATTCGATGGGCACAGGAGTTCTCCAAGTTTTCCTTCGAAATCCGATACGTGCCAGGAGAGGAAAACGTGAGACCAGATGCTCTCTCCCGGAAACCGGAGTACATGGAAGGAGAGGGACCACCGGAGATCCGACACATGATCCCCGAGGACCGATGGGTGTGGGGGGGAGCCTTGGTTGGGAAACGAGAACTGGCCGGGCTTACTAGAAACGACGTGTTCGCTCAAACTAAAATCCGGGAACTCCGAGACGGAAGGGAAAACCATGGAGGGTTTGAAGAAAAGGAAGGGGTGCTGTACTATAAGGGGGCGCTGTATGTACTGGGGGAGACCTTGAGGGGGAAGGTACTCAAACAACTCCACGACAACCCTACAGCTGGGCACTTTGGACAGCACAAAACCATGCTGCTCGTCACCAGGCAGTTCTGGTGGCCAAGGGTGAGGGAGGATGTACGGGAATATGTACGGGGGTGCGACCGCTGCCAAAGGGCAAAGGGGGAGAGGGCTGCCCCCGCAGGGTTACTGGAACCCTTACCCACGCCAGGAAGACCCTGGGAGGTGGTGTCCATTGATTTTATGACAGATTTGCCAAAGTCAAGGGGGAAGACAGCAGTCATGGTAGTAGTCGATCTACTGACGAAGATGTGCCATTTCATAGCTTGCTCACATGCGGTGACGGCAGAGGAGACAGCCAAGTTGTTTGTGGATCACATCTTCAGGTTGCATGGGACGCCCTCGAGGGTCATCTCAGATCGCGGGAAACAATTTACTTCCCGGTTCTGGAGGAAACTCATGAGCTTGCTGCAGGTAGAGGTGGGCTTCTCGACGGCACGACACCCAGAAACCAACGGGCAAGCAGAAAGAGCGAACAGTATACTCCAGCAATACCTACGCTGCTACGTCAGCGCGAGACAGAACGATTGGGTAGAGCAACTAGCACTGGCTGAATTTGCGTACAATAACGCTGAACATGTGCCCGTGGGGATGAGCCCGTTCATGGCCAATTATGGGTGTCACCCCAGGGCCTTCCCGGGGACGGGGGAGGAAGGGTGGAGTGTACCTACGGCAGAGCAGTTTGTGGAAGAAATGGAGGCCTTGCTCCAGCAACTCAAGATGAACTTGGAGCGGGCCAAGGAAGTTTACAAGAGGCAGACAGACAAGCGCCGTCGGGAGGGGGAGGCCATACGGCTGGGAGACCGAGTGTGGTTGTCAACCCAAGGGTTACCCCTAAAGGGAGGGTGCAAGAAGTTGCAGCCGAGGCGGCTGGGACCCTTTGAGGTAACACAGCAGGTGAACCCTGTGGCATTCAAGCTCAAGTTGCCTGACAGCACGAAGATACATCCGGTGTTCCATAGGTCCCTACTCTCACCGTACAGGGAGGGGCGGGAATTCCCGGGGTGGGAGGGAGGAGTCACCACCCACCCGCGGGTAGAGGAGAGGGAACTCCACAACCAAGCCACGGAAATACTCGATTCAAGGTGGCGAGGGCGCCAGGGTCCCCGCTGAGGCGGTCAATGATGGGTATCTAGTGGAAGAATTCCACAGCCTGTTCCCAGACAAACCAAAACCACTAGCGAGATTCCGGGAGGAAGAATTTGGAACCACAGACGACGAAGAGGAATTTGTGGGTTTTCCTGCCTCCGAAGAGGAGGGAGGGGAGGTGTCAGAGGGAGAAGAATCAGACTGGGAGGCCCACCCCGCGGCAAGAGTTCGGAGCGGGTGGGAAGCGGGTTTTGAATCCTCAGAGGATGGCGACAGCTCCTTCAGGGGATTCCCCGCATCATCGGCCGAGGAAAAGGACGAGGTTGGATCAGAAGGTCGGGCCGAGGGTGGGGGGGGGGTCCTGGGGGGGAGATGGATGTCAGGGAACTGCCATCGGAGCTAGAGGCGGAGGGAAGGCTCCAGAGGGATGGCGGAGAGGGTCCCAGTAGGGAGAGAGGCAGCCCGTCCGCTGGGGAAGGAAATCAGCGTAAGACCAGTAGAGAAGGGGGGCAGATGGGGGAATCGGAGAGGAGGCTCCAAGACTCCTCACCAGAGACCAGCGGAGAGAGTACGGGTCCTCCGCTGCCCACACCCTCCCTGCGCAGAAGACTTCCGCGCAGGGAGAGTAGGAGGAGACTTGGCGTCAAAGAACTTTTGTGCTGGAAGAAGTTCAAGAAACGCCCACTGACGGATTCTGCCAGCGACTGAGACAGTCACAATGCTGGAGGCTGTTCAGTCAGAAAGGGTTTAACCAGGTAACCTCGCCAGCAGTGGCGGCAACTTACGCACGAGCAAACCCTAAATCCATTACAGTTAACATCAAGAAATATAAACCTATCTAAAAATAACTATGAAAAAATTTGGCTTGAGGTAAAAAGAAATTTAGAACTATGGAGCAGAATGAATCTCTCAACGTTAGGAAAAATATTGGCGATTAAAATGAATGTGTTGCCAAAAATGCTATTTCTTTTTCAATCAATACCAGTCATTCTGAAAGATCAATGTTTTAAAAAATGGCAGAAAGAGATTTCAAGATTTATCTGGGGGGACAAAAGGCCAAGGATAAAACAGATGTAAAAGATAGAGGCAGGTTTGCCCTCCCAGACCTTAAATTGTATTATGAATCTGCTTGTTTGGTATGGATCAGGGACTGGATGAGATTGGATAAGCAAGAGGCATTAGAACTAGAAGGACATGACAACAGATTCGGCTGGCATGCATACTTATGGTACGGGAAAGGGAAGGTTCATAGAAGTTTTTACAACCATATAATCAGGAAATCACTAATGAGAGTATGGGAGAGATACAAAGACTTATTGGAACAAAAGACCCCATGGTGGCTTTCACTACATGAAGCATTACTGCTCAAACCACTTGGAAAGAAAGGAAAATGGCTCACATATGCTGATTTATTAAAGGAACATGATGGAAAATGGAAATTAAGAGATTATGATGAGATCAAAGAGCACTTTCAGAGTTGGTTGCATTATCGACAACTATATGAAACACATAAAGAAGACAGCAAGAAAGGATTTAGCTATACTAGATCTAGGTTTCAAACAGAAGTGATTGAAGGAAAATGAAACTACTGAAGGCCGCATACAGCATACTATTAGAATGGGAGACGAAAGATGAAGAGGTAAAATCAGTTATGATAAAATGGGCACAAGATGTAGGTCACAACATTATGATGGAAGATTGGGAAAAATTATGGAAAACTGACTTAAAATTTACAGTCTGTTCCCTATTGAAGGAGAATTACATGAAGATGATGTACAGATGGTACACAACACCAGTGCAGTTAGGGGAAATGTACAAAACTAGTTCAAATAGATGTTGGAAGTGTAAGGAAAAGGAGGGGACATTTTATCATATGTGGTGGGATTGTAAGGTAATTAAAAAAAATTGGGAAATGATATACAACGAATTGAAGAAAATGTTCCATTTAACATTTGTTAAAAAACCCGAGGCATTTTTGTTGAGGATTGTAGGGAAAGACCTGCCAAAAAAGTTGAAAAACATCTTCATGTATGCGACAACGGCAGGAAGAAACTAGAATACAAAAAAGGGAGGTGTGAGGAGGTCGATGAAACAAGTTAATGAAAGATAAAGATTTGGGAATATTGGATTTGCTTTTAAATCTTTTGTTTATTTTTGTTTTTTGATTCTGATGTATTGTGTGTGTGTTTTTTTTTGACTTTTGTTTTTATTGACTTATATTGTTTAATCTCTCTTTTTGTCTACCTTTTTTCCTTTTCTTTTTTCTTGTTTTTTCCTTTCTTTTTCTATAATTTTAAATTCTCAATAAATATCATTTTTTTAAAAAAAAAAAGACAACGGCAGGAAGAGTTCTAATAGCACACGGATGGAAGACTGAAGAAACCCCAACTAAAGAATCATGGCCAGAAAAATGGATGGACTAGGCAGAACTGGCCAAACTGACATGCAAGCTACGGGACAAGGATAACTGTGACTTTAAAGATGAATGGGAACCCTCTACAAAGTATGCGAAGACACAACAAAGCGAACTGGACTCCTTGGCTGGTTTTGAATAAACATTCACAAACTTTTTATTGATAATAATCAGCTAAATAGTTTGAGGATTTATACAACTGCGTAACATGCAGGAAACAGCATTTTTAGAGAAATCAAAGACTGGAACTGAGGGAAGTCGGGGGGTGGGGGGGTGAGTTCTGTGGGGGGAGGTAGGGGAGGGAGAAAAATGGGGGGGGAATAAGGATGATATGTTTCTGGATAATATGTTTTGTTTTAATTTTGAATAAAAGTTATTAAAAAAAACAAAACCCAGACTTCCTGTCATTTCCCGATGTAAGTTTACATTTACGACACTGAATGTACTTATACTTCTTACCTTACTCTTACTATAGTTTCTAGTACTTTCTTATAACATATACCGTATTTTTCGCTCGATAACACGCACCCGACCATAACACGCACGTAGTTTTTAGAGTAGGAAAACAATATTCTAAACGAAACAGTGGATGTATGATTTTTGTGGTTCATGCTGTGGCCACAGACATGTGATCTGACGGTGAGTTTGGGGTAGCCCAATGCAAAAATCCTGAGGATCCATATGGATCCATGTTTGTAACCACGTTTTTGCACCACTGTGGCCCCAGGCAACAGTGGGTGCGTGATTTTTTTGGTGCAAACTGTAGCCACGGACATGCTATGTGATCTCATGGTGAATTTGGGGTGACCCAGTGCAAAAATCCTGAGGATCCATGTGGATCTGTGCTTTGTAACCACGTTTTAAGTGGGGAGGGAAGGAAAAGCACTCAAGGGACAAGGAGCACGCGTCGAGTGTGTGGAGAAGGATGCTGCTAATAATGCAGAAGAGGGGTATAAGGGAGAAGGCTCCTCCCCTCTCCCGCTTGGCTCCTTTAAAGCAAGCAGGCTGCTCTGCTTCTCTCCCTCCTCCCTGGCTCATCCTCCCCCCCCCCCCCCCGGCTTAGCAAGCTGAAAAACTTTGCTGCTATTTAGCGAGCTGAGTGGGGAGGAGGGACAGAGAGCCTGCTTGCTTTAAAGGAGCCAACCGGACAGGAGCCGCTTACACTCGTGTAAGCGGCTCCTCTCCTCTCCCGCTTTGCTCCTTTAAAGAAGCAGGCTCTCTGTCCCTCTCTCCTCCCCATTCAGCAGCTCTTCTCCCGCTTTGCTGTTTCAAAGCAAAGTTTCTTTTAGATTTAGGGGAGCTAGTCTCAAACGTTTGTTGGGGGAGACCTAGGTTTTTTTGTGGGGGGAGTTATTTGTCCTGTCTTCACGCTTTTTATGATGGAGGATCGCTGTAGCCACCCCCAACGACACGTTCTCAAGATGGAGGGGGAGGGAACAGCTGCAGTCGCCTGCGGTTCCTGCGCAATGTTTGCCATCTTGCCAAAGGTTGCAGGCAGCTTTACCTGCAGCAACTGCATGTTGATTACCCTCTTAAAAGACAAAGTCCAGCAACTGGAGGAACGTGAAGCTACGCTCCAAAGAATTAGAGAGCTGGAGCTCTTCTTGGAAGCAACAGAGCACACCGTCTCCACCAAGGAGGAGACAGGGGACTCCCCTGAGAAGGAGGCTAGTTCACCAACACAGGAGCCAGATATATGGAGAAACATGAATCAAAGAAGTAGGAGGCCCAGGGTTCGCTCTGATTGTTTAGAAATACACAATCGCTTTGAGGTCCTCTCCCCTAGCATGGAAGACGAAGAGCAGACTCCATTTGAGGATCTCTCCCTCATTACAGTCGATCAGGTATATGAAGACGAGCGGCAAAGTCAGTCCTCAGGGAATGTGCAGGCGACCTTGGAACGGACAGCTCACGGAAGAACCCCGACCAAACCTAAGAGGAGGCGTGTAGTGGTGATAGGGCATTCCCTACTGAGGGGAACAGAAGCAGTGATCTGTGGGCCTGACAAGATGTCTCGGGAAGTGTGCTGTCTCCCCGGGGCTAAGATCCAAGATGTAACTGAACGACTGCAAGGAATCATAAAACCCACTGACAAATACCCCTTCCTCTTGGTTCATGTGGGAACCAATGACACTGCAAGCAATAGCCTCCAGAAGATCAAAAGAGACTACGAGGCTCTGGGCAGGAAATTGAAGCAATTAAATGCACAAATTGTCATCTCATCTGTCCTCCCAGTTGAACGACGTGGCCCAGGGAGAGAGGGAAAAATAGTGGAAGTGAACAGCTGGCTTCGCAAATGGTGTAAACAGGAACGGTTTGGATTCTTAGATCACGGACTGCAGTTTCTTGAAGATGGACTTCTGGCAAGCGATGGGCTGCACCTCACAACGGTCGGGAGGAATGTTTTTGCCAAAAATCTCAGAAACCTCATCAGGAGGGCTTTAAACTGACTAATGTGGGGGAGGGAGACAGTGCTCCTGAAGGTAGGAGTCTATCAATTGATGAAGATGATCATCCAAATGTCATAGACCAAATGGAGCAAACAGCACGCAGACCTAGTGGTGGGAGGAAAAAATCCTTAAATAAGAGACACGGGGGAATGATTAATGGACTTCAATGTCTGTACACTAATGCGCAAAGCATGGGAAATAAAATAAACAAACAAGATGAGCTTGAGCTCTTGGTACAGCAAACTAAATATGACATAATAGGCATCACTGAAACCTGGTGGGGTAAGTCCCACGATTGGAATGTAATAATGGAGGGATACAATCTATTTCAGAGAAACAGACCAGACAAGAAAGGAGGAGGAGTGGCGTTATATGTCAGGGATGTGTATACCTGTGAAGAGATCCAAGATTTAGAACCTCAAAGCCAAAGTGAGAGCATTTGGCTCAAAATTAAGGGAGAGAAGAATAACAGTGACCTCATTGTGGGAGTTTACTATAGATCCCCAAGCCAAACGGAGGACATAGATGATGCCTTCCTGGAACAGATGGCCAAGCATGCAAAAGGAAGGGAGATAGTAGTAATGGGGGACTTCAATTACCCGGATATTTGTTGGATGTCAAACTCAGCCAAGAGCATAAGGTCAAACAGATTCCTCACTGGCCTTGCAGACAACTTCGTTGTCCAGAAAGTGGGAGAAGCAACAAGAGGAACAGCCATTTTAGATCTGGTCCGAACCAATGTTGATGACCTGGTTAGTGGGGTAGAAGTGGAAGGATCATTAGGCGCGAGTGATCATGCTCTTCTGAAGTTTACTATACAGCGGAAAGGAGCAGCCAAGCATACTAGGACTCAATTTCTTGACTTTAAGAAAGCCGACTTCATAAAACTTAGGGAAGTGCTGGGTGAGATCCCATGGACAGTAATACTAAAAGGAAAGGGAGTTCATGATGGCTGGCAGTTTGTTAAGAGGGAGATAGTAAAAGCACAACTTCAGGTAATAGCAATGAGACGGAAACATGGAAGGTGCCTAAAGAAGCCAGGGTGGCTATCTAAAGAACTTTTAACTGAGTTAAGATTAAAAAAGGATGTGTACAAAAAATGGAAAAGGGGGGAAACCACCAAAGAGGAATTCAAACAAATAGCCAGCACGTGTAGACACAAAGTCAGAAAAGCTAAAGCACAGAATGAACTCAGGCTTGCTAGAGAGGTTAAAAGCAACAAAAAAGGCTTTTATGGGTATGTCCATAGCAAAAGGAAGAACAAAGAAACAGTGTGGTCACTCAGAAGAAGAAGAAGAGTTTGGATTTGATATTCCCCTTTATCACTCCCCTAAGGAGTATCAAAGCGGCTCACAATCTCCTTTCCCTTCCTCCCCCACAACAAACACTCTGTGAGGTGAGTGGGGCTGAGAGACTTCAAAGAAGTGTGACTAGCCCAAGGTCACCCAGCAGCTGCAGGTGGAGGAGCGGAGACGCGAACCCGGTTCCCCAGATTACGAGACTACCACTCTTGGGGACACAGAAAGGGCTGAACTCCTCCATGCCTTCTTTGCCTCAGTCTTCTCCGATAAAGAAAACAATGCCCGACCTGAAGAATTTGGAGCAAGTGATTCAGTAGAGGAAACACAGCCCAGAATAACTAAGGAGATAGTACAAGAATACTTGGCTAGTTTAGATGTATTCAAGTCTCCAGGGCCAGATGAACTGCATCCAAGAGTATTAAAAGAACTGGCAGATGTGATCTCAGAACCACTGGCAGTCATCTTTGAGTATTCCTGGAGAACAGGCGAAGGCAGACTGGAGGAGGGCAAATGTTGTCCCTATTTTCAAAAAGGGGGAAAGAGAGGACCCAAATAATTACCGCCCAGTCAGTCTGACATCAATACCAGGGAAGATTCTGGAGCAGATCATTAAGCAAACAGTCTGTGAGCACCTAGAAAGGAATGCTGTGATCACCAATAGTCAGCATGGATTTCTGAAAAAGAAGTCATGTCAGACTAACCTGATCTCGTTTTTTGACAGAATTACAAGCCTGGTAGATGAAGGGAATGCAGTGGATGTAGCCTACCTTGATTTCAGCAAGGCATTTGACAAGGTGCCCCATGATATTCTTGTAAAGAAGCTGGTAAAATGCGGTCTTGACTATGCTACCACTCAGTGGATTTGTAACTGGCTGACTGACCGAACCCAAAGGGTGCTCATCAATGGTTCCTCTTCATCCTGGAGAAGAGTGACTAGTGGGGTGCCACAGGGTTCTGTCTTGGGCCCGGTCTTATTCAACATCTTTATCAACGACTTGGATGATGGACTCAAGGGCATCCTGATCAAATTTGCAGATGACACCAAACTGGGAGGGGTGGCTAACACCCCAGAGGACAGGATCACACTTCAAAACGACCTTGACAGATTAGAGAACTGGGCCAAAACAAACCAGATGAATTTTAACAGGGAGAAATGTAAAGTATTGCACTTGGGCAAAAAAAATGAGAGGCACAAATACAAGATGGGGGACACCTGGCTTGAGAGCCGTACATGTGAAAAGGATCTAGGAGTCTTGGTTGACCACAAACTTGACATGAGCCAACAGTGTGACGCGGCAGCTAAAAAAGCCAATGCAATTCTGGGCTGCATCAATAGGAGTATAGCATCTAGATCAAGGGAAGTAATAGTGCCACTGTATTCTGCTCTGGTCAGACCTCACCTGGAGTACTGTGTCCAGTTCTGGGCACCACAGTTCAAGAAGGACACTGACAAACTGGAACGTGTCCAGAGGAGGGCAACCAAAATGGTCAAAGGCCTGGAAACGATGCCTTATGAGGAACGGCTAAGGGAGCTGGGCATGTTTAGCCTGGAGAAGAGGAGGTTAAGGGGTGATATGATAGCCATGTTCAACTATATAAAAGGATGTCACATAGAGGAGGGAGAAAGGTTGTTTTCTGCTGCTCCAGAGAAGCGGACACGGAGCAATGGATCCAAACTACAAGAAAGAAGATTCCACCTAAACATTAGGAAGAACTTCCTGACAGTAAGAGCTGTTCGACAGTGGAATTTGCTGCCAAGGAGTGTGGTGGAGTCTCCTTCTTTGGAGGTCTTTAAGCAGAGGCTTGACAACCGTATGTCAGCAGTGCTCTGACGGTGTTTCCTGCTTGGCAGGGGGTTGGACTCGACGGCCCTTGTGGTCTCTTCCAACTCTATGATTCTATGATTCTATGATTCTACTTGACCACAGGCAGCGCAAAGCATAAGGCAATTTTTCTGCATGCCAGGCCAAGAAGTAACCAACATCCAGTTACTGAATAGTATGTTGCACTACAGCTTAAACTCTGGTTTTTTTATTGAATTTGTTATTATATATTATAAACCGGACGCGGGTGGCGCTGTGGGTTAAACCACAGAGCCTAGGACTTGCTGATCAGAAGGTTGGCGGTTCAAATCCCCGCGACAGGGTGAGCTCCCGTTGCTCGGTCCCTGCTCCTGCCCACCTAGCAGTTTGAAAGAACGTCAAAGTGCAAGTACAGTGGTACCTCGGGTTAAGTACTTAATTTGTTCCAGAGGTCTGTTCTTAACCTGAAACTGTTCTTAACCTGAAGCACCACTTTAGCTAATGGGGCCTCCTGCTGCTGCCGCACCTCCGGAGCACGATTTCTGTTCTCATCCTGAAGCAAAGTTCTTAACCCGAGGTACTATTTCTGGGTTAGCGGAGTCTGTAACCTGAAGCGTATGTAACCCAAGGTACCACTGTAGATCACTAGGTACCGCTCCGGCGGGAAGGTAAACGGTGTTTCTGTGCGCTGCTCTGGTTCGCCAGAAGCGGCTTCATCATGCTGGCCACATGACCTGGAAGCTGTACGCCGGCTCCCTCGGCCAGTAGAGCGAGATGAGCGCCGCAACCCCAGAGTCATCCGCGACTGGACCTCATGGTCAGGGGTCCCTTTACCTTTATTATAAACTGCATGATGGTAAGAGAGCTTTCTAAACAGTTTACAAAAATATACAACAGAATATTAAAATGATTGATAAAACACAGTTAAAAGCAGGTATTTAAGAGTATTCAAAAGATCTTTAAAGTCAGCAGTGGTTAAAAGGAAGTAAATCACATGCAGCTTCTACGTGTTCAGATGGGCTGGCCCTAACGAAAATGTTTTGAGCAGCACCCAGAAAGAGTACAGTGAGAGCACCTGCCTGGTGCCAGTTGGCACGGGGCACCAAAGTGTGGGTGCTGGAAGGCCTGGGGGGTGGAAAAATTGGGGGGAGGGAACAGTTTTTTTCAGTTCCCCCCCCCAGCCATTTTTTTTCAGGAAAAATTGGGGGGAAAGAGTGTGTGGAATATTCAACCTATATGAAACTTTTTTTTCATTTTTTCCGGAAAAAAGCGGCTTTGGAAAAAATCAGAAAATACCTGGGGGTTTTCCCCATTTCCCCCGGTTTCCCCCCAGGCCTTCCCATCTTCAGTCAGGAGAGAAACAGCCATATATAACGAGAGCACCCCTCTCCTGGCATGGGGGAGAGGAGGAGAAGCAAAGGCACCTTCTAGGATGTGATAGAAATGACGGGAGAGGAATAAAAAAAAAAAGTTGTGAGGAGTAGCTGAGAGAGAAGGAGAATAGAAGTACCAGCACCCCATAACAACAATTCATGATAATTAACTGTTGTTATGATGATGATTTCTTTGTACTCCCCCTTCACCACCGCCCCTTACCTGCTTCTCCGGGCAGGAGTCTCCGAGGCAGTCAGCTGCGCTCTCTCACTCCTTCCCAACCCTCACACCGCCAGCCCGTTCTCCTGTTCTGGGGCTTTGCCTCGCTCCCTCCAGGCATTTCCGGTCGGAGTGGCCCATCCCACTCCGCAACAGAAAATACTCATCCTAGGAGGTGGCCCCGCTCTCCTTCTGTCCCGCCTCTGACCGGAAAGAGTAAATTTTAGACCAGTATTAGGAAGAACCCCGGAGCCACTTCCGGCTCTGCTTCCCGCTTCTCGGTCTCCTTACGGACTCTGCATAGACTTAGAAATCTATGATTGTTCTCATTCTAGAGACGAGACTTCCGAGTTATCTAGGAAATGCCTTGCTCGCACACTGCGGCTGCGCGATATGATTAGACTGAGCAGAAGTAAAGCGAGGCGGGAATACGAGACTTGAGCACGGCGGTGATTGGGCGGCAGAGTCCTCACAGGAACAGGGGAAAAGGCGGATCCAGCTGATTTTAAACGGATCCTCATGAATTCATATGATTTTTTCATTCAAATTAAATAAAAACACCATGATACTGTAGGCCATGTCTTACTCTGTAGGGGGACTGGGTTAAAGGCGGATCTACACGGATCCTCATGGATCCTCCACTTTTAAAAAAATAACTCCAACAAATCCAGTGTCAAATCACACCTGGAAGGCAAAAAACGTGGATCCAACACTTTGCCGCGCTGCAGCACCACAAAAACATGGATCCTCATGAATTCATATGATTTTTATATTGAAACAAAATAAAAACACCATGATACTCCAGACCACATCTTAGTCTGTAGGCAGAACCAAACAAATCACGCATCCACTGTTTCATGGTGCCGCAATGGCGCAAAAACATGGTTAAAAAACACGGATCCTCATGGATCCTCATGGTTTTTGCACTAGATCAGCTCGAAGTCACCATCAGATCAAACATCATGGCCATGGGCACAGCCTTCACCACAAAAACCACAGATCCACAGCTTCCTGGCGACACTGTGGCCCAAAAACGTGCTTCTGAAGCACGGATCCTCATGGATCCTCACACTTCTAACATTGGGCCAACACAAACTCACCGTCAAATCACATGTCATAGCCGGGGGCACATCCTGCACCAGAAAAAACTCAGATCCACAACTTCCTCGCCACTCCATAGCCCAAAAACATGGTTTCGAAGCATAGATCCTCATGGATCCTCACGCTTTTTGCACTGGGCCACCCATAACTCACCGTAAAAATCACACGTCATAGCCAGGGGCACAGCCTGTACCACAAAAAACTAGGATCCACCACTTCCTTGTCATACTGTGGGCCAAAAACATGTTTTTGAAGCACGTATCCTCATGCATCATCTTGCTTTTTGCATTGGGCCAACCCAAACTCACCGTCAAATCACACATCATAGCCAGGGGCACAGCCTTCACCACAAAAAACAAGAATCTACGGCTTCATGGCCAAACCATGGCCCCAAAAACGTGGTTTCGAAGCATGGATCCTCATGTTTTTTGCATTGGGCCCCCCATAACTCACCGTCAAAACACACATCATAGCGAGGGGCACAGCCTGCACCACAAAAAACTCAGATCCATGGTTTCCTTGCCGTTTTAGGCACAAAAACGTGGATTCGAAGAACGGGTCCTCATGGATCCTCACGCTTTTTGCATTGGGACACCCCTACCTCACCATCAAATCACACATCATAGCCAGGGGCACAGCCTGCACCAGGAAAAAAACAGATCCATGGCTTCTTGGCCGTTCTAGGCCCAAAAATGTGGTTTCGATGCACGGCTCCTCATGGATCCTCACGCTTTTTGCATTGGGCCAACTGTAACTCACCGTCAAATCGCAGTCAAATCCTCATTGAGCTTCATGTTTTTTGCATTGGGCCCCTCCCTAACTCACCTTCAGATCACACATCATAGCTAGGGTCACAGCAGCACCACAAAAAAAGTAAAAAAAATTCCACAGCTTCCTAGCCGCTCCATGGCCCAAAAACGGGGTTTCGAAGCACTGATCCTCATGGATCCTCACGCTTTCTGCATTGGGCCTACCCAACGCACCGTCAAATCACAAATCATAGCCGGGGCAGAGCCTATACCACAAAAAACATGGATCTACAGCTTCCTGGTGATACCGTGGCACAAAAACATGTTTTTGAAGCACGTATCCTCATGAATCCTCACGCTTTTTACATTGGGCCAACCCAAACTCACCGTCGAATTACACATGATAGCTAGGGGCACAGCCTGCACCAGAAAAAAACACAGATCCATGGCTTCTTGGCCCTTCTAGACCCAAAAACGGGGTTTCGAAGCATGGCTTCTCATGGATCCTCACGCGTTTTGCATTGGGTCACCCCTGACTCACTGTCAAATCACACATCATAGTCATGCGCACAGCCTGCACCACAAAAAACCCGGATCCATGGCTTCCTAGCCGCTCCATGGCCCAAAAACGGGGTTTCAAAGCACTGATCCTCATGGATCCTCACTCTTTTTGCATTGGGCCATTCCAAACTCTATGGCAAATCACACGTTATAGCCAGGGGCACAGCCTGCACCACAAAAATCTATGATCCACTGCTTCCTGGCTGCTCCATGGCCCAAAAATGTGGCCGTTATAGACCCAAAAACGTTGTTTCTAAGCACGGATCCGCATTGATCCTCATGTTTTTTGCATTGGGGCAACCCAAACTCACCGTCAAATTACACATGATAGCTAGGGGCACAGCCTGCACCAGAAAAAACACAGATGCACGCTTTTTGCATTGGGCCACCCATAACTCACCGTAAAAATCACACGTCATAGCCAGGGGCACAGCCTGTACGACAGAAAAATTGGATCCACGGCCTCCTGGCCATACCATGGCCCAAAAACATGTTTTTGAAGCACTTATTCTCATGGATCATCTTGCTCTTTGCTGCTGCTGCTGCTCTAGTGAGTGCTGGGTGGGCCGCTCCCTTTCCTGCCAACTCCATCTGGCCTAGGGGGCGGAGCCTGCACTCACCGCCACAGCTTAAGAGGCCTGAGGGAGGCTTCCGGGACAATGCCACTGCTGCTGCTGCTCTAGTGAGGGCTGGGTGGGCCGCTCCCTTTCCAACCAACTCCATCTGGCCTAGGGGGCGGAGCCTGCACACACCGCCACAGCTTAAGAGGCCTGAGGGAGGCTTCCGGAACACTGCTGCTGCTGCTGCTCTAGTGAGTGCACGGTGGGCCGCTCCCTTTCCTGCCAACTCCATCTGGCCTAGGGGGTGGAGCCTGCGCTCACCGCCACAGCTTAAGAGGCCTGAGGGAGGCTTCCGGGACACTGCTGCTGCTGCTGCTCTAGTGAGTGCTGGGTGGGCCGCTCCCTTTCCTGCCGACTCCATCTGGCCTAGGGGGCGGAGCCTGCACGCGCCGCCACAGCTTAAGAGGCCTGAGGGAGGCTTCCGGGACACTGCTGCTGCTGCTGTGCTCTAGTGAGTGCTGGGTGGGCCGCTCCCTTTCCTGCCAACTCCATCTGGCCTAGGGGGCGGAGCCTGCACTCACCGCCACAGCTTAAGAGGCCTGAGGGAGGCGTCCGGAACACTGCTGCTGCTGCTGCTCTATGGAGTGCTGGGTGGGCCACTCCCT
Source organism: Podarcis pityusensis (assembly GCF_964106645.2). Lineage (NCBI taxonomy): Eukaryota > Metazoa > Chordata > Lepidosauria > Squamata > Lacertidae > Podarcis > Podarcis pityusensis. The sequence goes on from NC_138045.1 coordinate 1,930,012, forward strand.
TTCCTGCCAACTCCATCTGGCCTCGGGGGCGGAGCCTGCACTCACCGCCACAGCTTAAGAGGCCTGAGGGACGCGTCCTGGACACTGCTGCTGCTGCTGCTGCTCTAGTGAGTGCTGGGTGGGCCGCTCCCTTTCCTGCCAACTCCATCTGGCCTAGGGGGTGGAGCCTGCGCTCACCGCCACAGCTTAAGAGGCCTGAGGGAGGCTTCCGGGACACTACAGCTGCTGCTGTTCCAGTGAGTGGTGGGTGGGCAGCTCCCTTTCCTGCCAACTCCATCTGGCCTCGGGGGCGGAACCTGCACTGACCGCCACAGATTAAGGGGCCTGAGGGAGGCTTCCGGGTCACTGCTGCTGCTGCTCTAGTGAGTGCTGGGTGGGCCGCTCCCTTTCCTGCCGACTCCATCTGGTCTAGGGGGCGGAGCCTGCACTCACCGCCACAGCTTAAGAGGTCTGAGGGAGGTTTCCGGGACACTGCTGCTGCTGCTGCTCTAGTGAGTGCTGGGTGGGCCGCTCCCTTTCCTGCCAACTCCATCTGGCCTAGGGGGCGGACCCTGCACTCAGCACCACAGCTTAAGAGGCCTGAGGGAGGCTTCCGGGACACTGTTGCTGCTGCTGCTGCTCTAGTGAGTGCTGGGTGGGCCGCTCCCTTTCCTGCCAACTCCATCTGGCCTAGGGGGCGGACCCTGCACTCAGCACCACAGCTTAAGAGGCCTGAGGGAGGCTTCCGGGACACTGCTGCTGCTGCTGCTGCTGCTCCTATAGTGAGTGCTGGGTGGGCCGCTCCCTTTCCTGCCAACTCCATCTGGCCTAGGGGGCAGAGCCTGCACTCACCGCCACAGCTTAAGAGGCCTGAGGGAGGCTTCCGGGACACTGCTGCTGCTGCTGCTCCTATAGTGAGTGCTGGGTGGGCCACTCCCTTTGCTGCCAACTCCATCTGGCCTAGGGGGCGGAGCCTGCACTCACTGCCACAGCTTAAGAGGCCTGAGGGAGGCTTCCGGGACACTACGGCTGCTGCTGTTCCAGTGAGTGGTGGGTGGGCCGCTCCCTTTCCTGCCAACTCAATCTGGCCTAGGGGGCGGAGCCTGCACTGACCGGCACAGATTAAGGGGCCTGAGGGAGGCTTCCGGGTCACTGCTGCTGCTGTTCTAGTGAGTGCTGGGTGGGCCGCTCCCTTTTCTGCCAACTCCATCTGGCCTAGGGGGCGGAGCCTGCACTCACCGCCACAGCATAAGAGGCCTGAGGGAGGCTTCCGGGTCACTGCTGCTGCTGTTCTAGTGAGTGCTGGGTGGGCCGCTCCCTTTTCTGCCAACTCCATCTGGCCTAGGGGGCGGAGCCTGCACTCACCGCCACAGCATAAGAGGCCTGAGGGAGGCTTCCGGGACACTGCTGCTGCTGCTCCTATACTGAGTGCTGGGTGGGCCGCTCCCTTTTCTGCCAACTCCATCTGGCCTAGGGGGCGGACCCTGCACTCACCGCCACAGCATAAGAGGCCTGAGGGAGGCTTCCGGGACACTGCTGCTGCTGCTCTAGTGAGTGCTGGGTGGGCCGCTCCCTTTCCTGCCGACTCCATCTTGCCTAGGGGGCGGAGCCTGCACTCACCGCCACAGCTTAAGAGGCCTGAGGGAGGCTTCCGGGACACTGCTGCTGCTGCTGCTCTAGTGAGTGCTGGGTGGGCCGCTCCCTTTCCTGCCTACTCCATCTGGCCTAGGGGGCGGAGCCTGCACTCTCCGCCACAGCTTAAGAGGCCTGAGGGAGGCCTCCGGGACACTGCTGCTGCTGCTGCTGCTGCTCTAGTGAGTGCTGGGTGGGCCGCTCCCTTTCCTGCCTACTCCATCTGGCCTAGGGGGCGGAGCCTGCACTCTCCGCCACAGCTTAAGAGGCCTGAGGGAGGCTTCCGGGACACTGCTGCTGCTGCTCTAGTGAGTGCTGGGTGGGCCGCTCCCTTTCCTGCCAACGCCATCTGGCCTAGGGGGCGGAGCCTGCACTCACCGCCACAGCTTCAGAGGCCTGAGGGAGGCTTCCGGGACACTGCTGCTGCTGCTCTAGTGAGTGCTGGGTGGGCCGCTCCCTTTCCTGCCTACTCCATCTGGCCTAGGGGGCGGAGCCTGCACTCACCGCCACAGCTTAAGAGGCCTGAGGGAGGCTTCCGGGACACTGCTGCTGCTGCTCTAGTGAGTGCTGGGTGGGCCGCTCCCTTTCCTGCCTACTCCATCTGGCCTAGGGGGCGGAGCCTGCACTCACCGCCACAGCTTCAGAGGCCTGAGGGAGGCTTCCGGGACACTGCTACTGCTGCTGCTGCTGCTGCTGCTCTAGTGAGTGCTGGGTGGGCCGCTCCCTTTCCTGCCAACTCCATCTGGCCTAGGGGGCGGAGCCTGCACTCACCACCACAGCTTAAGAGGCCTGAGGGAGGCTTCCGGGACACTGTTACTGCTGCTGCTGCTGCTGCTGCTGCTCTAGTGAGTGCTGGGTGGGCCGCTCCCTTTCCTGCCAACTCCATGTGGTGTAGGGGGGGGACCCTGCACTCACCGCCACAGCTTAAGAGGCCTGAGGGAGGCTTCCGGGGCACTGCTGCTGCTGTTGCTGCTGCTGCTGTAGTGAGTACTGGGTGGGCCGCTCCCTTTCCTTCCAACTCCATCTGGCCTAGGGGGCGGAGCCTGCACTCACCGCCACAGCTTAAGAGGCCTGAGGGAGGCTTCTGGGACACTGCTGCTGCTGCTGCTGCTCTAGTGAGTGCTGGGTGGGCCGCTCCCTTTCCTGCCAACTCCATCTGGCCTAGGGGGCGGAGCCTGCACTCACCGCCACAGCTTAAGAGCCCTGAGGGAGGCTTCCGGGACACTGCTGCTGCTGCTGCTGCTGCTCTAGTGAGTGCTGGGTGGGCCGCTCCCTTTCCTGCCTACTCCATCTGGCCTAGGGGGCGGAGCTTGCACTCACCGCCACAGCTTAAGAGGCCTCAGGGAGCCTTCTGGGACACTGCTGCTGCTGCTGCTGCTCTAGTGAGTGCTGGGTGGGCCGCTCCCTTTCCTGCCAACTCCATCTGGCCTAGGGGGCGGAGCCTGCACTCACCGCCACAGCTTCAGAAGCCTGAGGGAGGCTTCCGGGACACTGCTGCTGCTGCTGCTCTAGTGACTGCTGGGTGGGCCGCTCCCTTTCCTGCCGACTCCATCTGGCATAGGGGGCGGAGCCTGCACTCACCGCCACAGCTTAAGAAGCCTGAGGGAGGCTTCCGGGACACTGCTGCTGCTGCTGCTCTAGTGAGTGCTGGGTGGGCCGCTCCCTTTCCTGCCAACTCCATCTGGCCTAGGGGGCGGACCCTGCACTCAGCACCACAGCTTAAGAGTCCTAAGGGACGCTTCCGGGACACTGTTGCTGCTGCTGCTGCTCTACTGAGTGCTGGGTGGGCCGCTCCCTTTCTTGCCAACTCCATCTGGCCTAGGAGGCGGAGCCTGCACTCACCGGCACAGAGTAAGGGGCCTGAGGGAGACTTCCGGGTCACTGCTGCTGCTGTTCTAGTGAGTGCTGGGTGGGCCGCTCCCTTTTCTGCCAACTCCATCTGGCCTAGGGGGCGGACCCTGCACTCACCGCCACAGCATAAGAGGCCTGAGGGAGGCTTCCGGGACACTGCTGCTGCTGCTCTAGTGAGTGCTGGGTGGGCCGCTCCCTTTCCTGCCAACGCCATCTGGCCTAGGGGGCGGAGCCTGCACTGACCACCACAGCTTAAGATGCCTGAGGGAGGCTTCCGGGACACTGCTGCTGCTTTAGTGAGTGGTGGGTGGGCCGCTCCCTTTCCTGCCAACTCCATCTGCCCTAGGGGGCGGAGCCTGCACTCACCGCCACAGCTTAAGAGGCCTGAGGGAGGCTTCCGGGACACTGCTGCTGCTGCTACTCTAGTGAGTGCTGGGTGGGCCGCTCCCTTTCCTGCCAACTCCATCTCGCCTAGGGGGCGGAGCCTGCACTCACCGCCACAGCTTAAGAGGCCTGAGGGAGGCTTCCGGGACACTGCTGCTGCTCTAGTGAGTGCTGGGTGGGCCGCTCCCTTTCCTACCAACTCCATCTGGCCTAGAAGGCGGAGCCTGCAATCACCGCCACAGCTTCAGAGGCCTGAGGGAGGCTTCCGGGACACTGCTGCTGCTGCTCTAGTGAGTGCTGGGTGGGCCGCTCCCTTTCTAGCCAACTCCATCTGGCCTAGGGGGCGGAGCCTGAATTCACCGCCACAGCTTAAGAGGCCTGAGGGAGGCTTCCGGGACACTGCTGCTGTTGCTGCTGCTGCTCCTATAGTGAGTGCTGGGTGGGCCGCTCCCTTTCCTGCCAACTCCATCTGGCCTAGGGGGCAGAGCCTGCACTCACCGCCACAGCTTAAGAGGCCTGAGGGAGGCTTCCGGGACACTGCTGCTGCTGCTGCTCCTATAGTGAGTGCTGGGTGGGCCACTCCCTTTGCTGCCAACTCCATCTGGCCTAGGGGGCGGAGCCTGCACTCACTGCCACAGCTTAAGAGGCCTGAGGGAGGCTTCCGGGACACTACGGCTGCTGCTGTTCCAGTGAGTGGTGGGTGGGCCGCTCCCTTTCCTGCCAACTCAATCTGGCCTAGGGGGCGGAGCCTGCACTGACCGGCACAGATTAAGGGGCCTGAGGGAGGCTTCCGGGTCACTGCTGCTGCTGTTCTAGTGAGTGCTGGGTGGGCCGCTCCCTTTTCTGCCAACTCCATCTGGCCTAGGGGGCGGAGCCTGCACTCACCGCCACAGCATAAGAGGCCTGAGGGAGGCTTCCGGGACACTGCTGCTGCTGCTCCTATACTGAGTGCAGGGTGGGCCACTCCCTTTCCTGCCAACTCCATCTGGCCTAGGGGGCGGAGCCTGCACTCACTGCCACAGCTTAAGAGGCCTGAGGGAGGCTTCCGGGACACTACGGCTGCTGCTGTTCCAGTGAGTGGTGGGTGGGCCGCTCCCTTTCCTGCCAACTCAATCTGGCCTAGGAGGCGGAGCCTGCACTGACCGGCACAGAGTAAGGGACCTGAGGGAGGCTTCCGGGTCACTGCTGCTGCTGTTCTAGTGAGTGCTGGGTGGGCCGCTCCCTTTTCTGCCAACTCCATCTGGCCTAGGGGGCGGACCCTGCACTCACCGCCACAGCATAAGAGGCCTGAGGGAGGCTTCCGGGACACTGCTGCTGCTGCTCTAGTGAGTGCTGGGTGGGCCGCTCCCTTTCCTGCCGACTCCATCTTGCCTAGGGGGCGGAGCCTGCACTCACCGCCACAGCTTAAGAGGCCTGAGGGAGGCTTCCGGGACACTGCTGCTGCTGCTGCTCTAGTGAGTGCTGGGTGGGCCGCTCCCTTTCCTGCCTACTCCATCTGGCCTAGGGGGCGGAGCCTGCACTCTCCGCCACAGCTTAAGAGGCCTGAGGGAGGCCTCCGGGACACTGCTGCTGCTGCTGCTGCTGCTCTAGTGAGTGCTGGGTGGGCCGCTCCCTTTCCTGCCTACTCCATCTGGCCTAGGGGGCGGAGCCTGCACTCTCCGCCACAGCTTAAGAGGCCTGAGGGAGGCTTCCGGGACACTGCTGCTGCTGCTCTAGTGAGTGCTGGGTGGGCCGCTCCCTTTCCTGCCAACGCCATCTGGCCTAGGGGGCGGAGCCTGCACTCACCGCCACAGCTTCAGAGGCCTGAGGGAGGCTTCCGGGACACTGCTGCTGCTGCTCTAGTGAGTGCTTGGTGGACCGCTCCCTTTCCTGCCAACTCCATCTGGCCTAGGGGGCGGAGCCTGCACTCACCGCCACAGCATAAGAGGCCTGAGGGAGGCTTCCGGGACACTGCTACTGCTGCTGCTGCTGCTGCTGCTCTAGTGAGTGCTAGGTGGGCCGCTCCCTTTCCTGCCAACTCCATCTGGCCTAGGGGGCGGAGCCTGCACTCACCACCACAGCTTAAGAGGCCTGAGGGAGGCTTCCGGGACACTGTTACTGCTGCTGCTGCTGCTGCTGCTGCTCTAGTGAGTGCTGGGTGGGCCGCTCCCTTTCCTGCCAACTCCATGTGGTGTAGGGGGGGGACCCTGCACTCACCGCCACAGCTTAAGAGGCCTGAGGGAGGCTTCCGGGGCACTGCTGCTGCTGTTCCTGCTGCTGCTGTAGTGAGTACTGGGTGGGCCGCTCCCTTTCCTTCCAACTCCATCTGGCCTAGGGGGCGGAGCCTGCACTCACCGCCACAGCTTAAGAGGCCTGAGGGAGGCTTCTGGGACACTGCTGCTGCTGCTGCTGCTCTAGTGAGTGCTGGGTGGGCCGCTCCCTTTCCTGGCAACTCCATCTGGCCTAGGGGGGGGGGCCCTGCACTCTCCGCCACAGCTTAAGAGGCCTGAGGGAGGCCTCCGGGACACTGCTGCTCCTGCTGCTGCTGCTCTATGGAGTGCTGGGTGGGCCGCTCCCTTTCCTGCCAACTCCATATGGCCTAGGGGGCGGAGCCTGCACGCACCGCCACAGCTTAAGAGGCCTGAGGGAGGCTTCCGGGACACTGCTGCTGCTTTAGTGAGTGGTGGGTGGGCCGCTCCCTTTCCTGCCAACTCCATCTGGCCTAGGGGGCGGAGCCTGCACTCACCGCCACAGCTTAAGAGGCCTGAGGGAGGCTTCCGGGACACTGCTGCTGCTACTCTAGTGAGTGCTGGGTGGGCCGCTCCCTTTCCTGCCAAGCCCATCTGGCCTAGGGGGTGTAGCCTGCACTCACCGCGACAGCTTAAGAGGCCTGAGGGAGGCTTCCGGGACACTGCTGCTGCTGCTGCTCCAGTGAGTGCTGGGTGGGCCGCTCCCTTTCCTGCCAACTCCATCTGGCCTAGGGGGCGGAGCCTGCACTCACCGCGACAGCTTCAGAGGCCTGAGGGAGGCTTCCGGGACACTGCTGCTGCTGCTGCTCTAGTGAGTGCTGGGTAGGCCGCTCCCTTTCCTACCAACTCCATCTGGCATAGAAGGCGGAGCCTGCACTCACCGCCACAGCTTCAGAGGCCTGAGGGAGGCTTCCGGCACACTGCTGCTGCTGCTCTAGTGAGTGCTGGGTGGGCCGCTCCCTTTCCTGCCAACTCCATCTGGCCTAGGGGGCGGAGCCTGCACTCACCGCGACAGCTTCAGAGGCCTGAGGGAGGCTTCCGGGACACTGCTGCTGCTGCTGCTCTAGTGAGTGCTGGGTGGGCCGCTCCCTTTCCTGCCAACTCCATGTGGTGTAGGGGGCGGACCCTGCACTCACCGCCACAGCTTAAGAGGCCTGAGGGAGGCTTCCGGGACACTGCTGCTCCTGCTGCTCTAGTGAGTGCTGGGTGGTCCGCTCCCTTTCCTGCCAACTCCATCTGGCCTAGGGGGCGGAGCTTTCACTCACCGCCACAGCTTAAGAGGCCTGAGGGAGGCCTCCGGGACACTGCTGCTGCTGCTGCTGCTCTAGTGAGTGGTGGGTGGGCCGCTCCCTTTCCTGCCAACTCCATCTGGCCTAGGGGGCGGAGCCTGCACTCACCGCCACAGCTTAAGAGGCCTGAGGGAGGCTTCCGGGACACTGCTGCTGCTGCTGCTGCTCTGGTGAGTGCTGGGTGGGCCGCTCCCTTTCCTGCCAACTCCATCTGGCCTGGGGGCGGAGCTTGCACTCACCGCCACAGCTTAAGAGGCCTGAGGGAGGCTTCCGGGACACTGCTGCTGCTGCTGCTGCTCCTCTGGTGAGTGCTGGTGGGCCGCTCTCTTTCCTGTCAACTCCATCTGGCCTAGGGGGCGGAGGTTGCACTCACCGCCACAGCTTAAGAGGCCTGAGGGAGGCTTCTGGGACACTGCTGCTGCTGCTCTAGTGGCTGCTGGGTGGGCCGCTCCCTTTCCTACCAACTCCATCTGGCCTAGGGGGCGGAGCCTGCACTCACCGCCACAGCTTAAGAGGCCTGAGGGAGGCTTCCGGGACACTGCTGCTGCTGTTCTAGTGAGTGCTGGGTGGTCCGCTCCCTTTCCTGCCAACTCCATCTGGCCTAGGGGGCGGAGCCTGCACTGACCGGCACAGATTAAGGGGCCTGAGGGAGGCTTCCGGGTCACTGCTGCTCCTGTTCTAGTGAGTGCTGGGTGGGCCGCTCCCTTTTCTGCCAACTCCATCTGCCCTAGGGGGCGGAGCCTGCACTCACCGCCACAGCTTCAGAGGCCTGAGGGAGGCTTCCGGGACACTGCTGCTGCTGCTGCTCCTATAGTGAGTGCTGGGTGGGCCACTCCCTTTCCTGCCAACTCCATCTGGCCTGGGGGGCGGAGCCTGCACTCACCGCCACAGCTTCAGAGGCCTGAGGGAGGCTTCCGGCACACTGCTGCTGCTGCTCTAGTGAGTGCTGGGTAGGCCGCTCCCTTTCCTACCAACTCCATCTGGCATAGAAGGCGGAGCCTGCACTCACCGCCACAGCTTCAGAGGCCTGAGGGAGGCTTCCGGCACACTGCTGCTGCTGCTCTAGTGAGTGCTGGGTGGGCCGCTCCCTTTTCTGCCAACTCCATCTGGCCTAGGGGGCGGAGCCTGCACTCACCGCCACAGCTTAAGAGGCCTGAGGGAGGCTTCCGGGACACTGCTGCTGCTGCTGCTCCTATAGTGAGTGCTGGGTGGGCCACTCCCTTTCCTGCCAACTCCATCTGGCCTAGGGGGAGGAGCCTGCACTCACTGCCACAGCTTAAGAGGCCTGAGGGAGGCTTCCGGGACACTACGGCTGCTGCTGTTCCAGTGAGTGGTGGGTGGGCCGCTCCCTTTCCTGCCAACTCAATCTGGCCTAGGGGGCGGAGCCTGCACTGACCGGCACAGATTAAGGGGCCTGAGGGAGGCTTCCGGGTCACTGCTTCTCCTGTTCTAGTGAGTGCTGGGTGGGCCGCTCCCTTTTCTGCCAACTCCATCTGGCCTAGGGGGCGGAGCCTGCACTCACCGCCACAGCATAAGAGGCCTGAGGGAGGCTTCCGGGACACTGCTGCTGCTGCTGCTCCTATAGTGAGTGCTGGGTGGGCCACTCCCTTTCCTGCCAACTCCATCTGGCCTAGGGGGCGGAGCCTGCACTCACTGCCACAGCTTAAGAGGCCTGAGGGAGGCTTCCGGGACACTACGGCTGCTGCTGTTCCAGTGAGTGGTGGGTGGGCCGCTCCCTTTCCTGCCAACTCAATCTGGCCTAGGAGGCGGAGCCTGCACTGACCGGCACAGAGTAAGGGGCCTGAGGGAGGCTTCCGGGTCACTGCTGCTGCTGTTCTAGTGAGTGCTGGGTGGGCCGCTCCCTTTCCTGCCTACTCCATCTGGCCTAGGGGGCGGAGCCTGCACTCTCCGCCACAGCTTAAGAGGCCTGAGGGAGGCTTCCGGGACACTGCTGCTGCTACTGCTCTATGGAGTGCTGGGTGGGCTGCTCCCTTTCCTGCCAACTCCATCTGGCCTAGGGGGCGGAGCCTGCACTCACCGCCACAGCTTAAGAGTCCTGAGGGAGGCTTCTGGGACACTGCTGCTGCTCTAGTGAGTGCTGGGTGGGCCGCTCCCTTTCCTGCCAACTCCATCTGGCCTAGGGGGCGGACCCTGCACTCAGCACCACAGCTTAAGAGGCCTGAGGGAGGCTTCCGGGACACTGTTGTTGCTGCTGCTGCTCTAGTGAGTGCTGGGTAGGCCGCGCCCTTTCCTGCCGACTCCAACTGGCCTAGGGGGCGGAGCCTGCACTCACCGCCACAGCTTAAGAGGCCTGAGGGAGGCTTCCGGGACACTGCTGCTGCTCTAGTGAATGCTGGGTGGGCCGCTCCCTTTCCTGCCAACTCCATCTGGCCTAGGGGGCGGAGCCTGCACTCACCACCACAGCTTAAGAGGCCTGAGGGAGGCTTCCGGGACACTGCTGCTGCTCTAGTGAGTGCTGGGTGGGCCGCTCCCTTTCCTGCCAACTCCATGTGGTGTAGGGGGCGGACCCTGCACTCACTGCCACAGCTTAAGAGGCCTGAGGGAGGCTTCCGGGACACTGCTGCTGCTGCTGCTCTAATGAGTGCTGGGTGGGCCGCTCCCTTTCCTGCCAACTCCATCTGGCCTAGGGGGCGGAGCCTGCACTCACCGCCACAGCTTAAGAGGCCTGAGGGAGGCCTCCGGGACACTGCTGCTGCTCCTGCTGCTCTAGTGAGTGCTGGGTGGTCCGCTCCCTTTCCTGCCAACTCCATCTGGCCTAGGGGGCGGAGCTTGCACTCACCGCCACAGCTTAAGAGGCCTGAGGGAGGCCTCCGGGACACTGCTGCTGCTCTAGTGAGTGGTGGGTGGGCCGCTCCCTTTCCTGCCAACTCCATCTGGCCTAGGGGGCGGAGCCTGCACTCACCGCCACAGCTTAAGAGGCCTGAGGGAGGCTTCCGGGACACTGCTGCTGCTGCTGCTGCTGCTGCTCTGGTGAGTGCTGGGTGGGCCGCTCCCTTTCCTGCCAACTCCATCTGGCCTGGGGGCGGAGCTTGCACTCACCGCCACAGCTTAAGAGGCCTGAGGGAGGCTTCTGGGACACTGCTGCTGCTGCTCTAGTGACTGCTGGGTGGGCCGCTCCCTTTCCTACCAACTCCATCTGACCTAGGGGGCGGAGCCTGCACTCACCGCCACAGCTTAAGAGGCCTGAGGGAGGCTTCCGGAACACTGCTGCTGCTGTTCTAGTGAGTGCTGGGTGGTCCGCTCCCTTTCCTGCCAACTCCATCTGGCCTAGGGGGCGGAGCCTGCCCTCACCGCCATAGCTTAAGAGGCCTGAGGGAGGCTTCCGGGACACTGCTGCTGCTGCTGCTGCTCCTCTGGTGAGTGCTGGTGGGCCGCTCTCTTTCCTGTCAACTCCATCTGGCCTAGGGGGCGGAGGTTGCACTCACCGCCACAGCTTAAGAGGCCTGAGGGAGGCTTCTGGGACACTGCTGCTGCTGCTCTAGTGACTGCTGGGTGGGCCGCTCCCTTTCCTACCAACTCCATCTGACCTAGGGGGCGGAGCCTGCACTCACCGCCACAGCTTAAGAGGCCTGAGGGAGGCTTCCGGAACACTGCTGCTGCTGTTCTAGTGAGTGCTGGGTGGTCCGCTCCCTTTCCTGCCAACTCCATCTGGCCTAGGGGGCGGAGCCTGCCCTCACCGCCATAGCTTAAGAGGCCTGAGGGAGGCTTCCGGGACACTGCTGCTGCTGCTCTAGTGAGTGCTGGGTGCGCCGCTCCCTTTCCTGCCAACTCCATCTGGCCTAGGGGGCGGAGCCTGCACTCACCGCCACAGCTTAAGAGGCCTGAGGGAGGCCTCCGGGACACTGCTGCTGCTGCTGCTGCTCTAGTGAGTGCTGGGTGGGCCGCTCCCATTCCTGCCAACTCCATCTGGCCTAGGGGGCGGAGCCTGCACTCACCGCCACAGCTTAAGAGGCCTGAGGGAGGCTTCCGGGACACTGCTGCTCTAGTGAGTGCTGGGTGGGCCGCTCCCTTTCCTTACACCTCCATCTGGCGTAGGGGGCGGAGCCTGCACTCACCGCCACAGCTTAAGAGGCCTGAGGGAGGCTTCCGGGACACTGCTGCTGCTGCTCTAGTGAGTGCTGGGTGGGCCGCTCACTTTCCTGCCAACTGCATCTGGCCTAGGGGGCGGAGCTTGCACTCACCGCCACAACTTAAGAGGCCTGAGGGAGGCTTCCGGGACACTGCTGCTGCTGCTCTAGTAAGTGCTGGGTGGGCCGCTCCCTTTCCTGCCAACTCCATCTGGCCTAGGGGGCGAAGCCTGCACTCACCGCCACAGCTTAAGAGGCCTGAGGGAGGCTTCCGGGACACTGCTGCTGCTGCTCTAGTGAGTGCTGGGTGGGCCGCTCCCTTTCCTGCCAACTCCATCTGGCCTAGGGGGCGGAGCCTGCACTCACCGCCACAGCTTAAGAGGCCTGAGGGAGGCTTCCGGGACACTGCTGCTGCTGCTCTAGTGAGTGCTGGGTGGTCCGCTCCCTTTCCTGCCAACTCCATCTGGCCTAGGGGGCGGAGCTTGCACTCACCGCCACAGCTTAAGAGGCCTGAGGGAGGCCTCCGGGACACTGCTGCTGCTGCTGCTGCTCTAGTGAGTGCTGGGTGGGCCGCTCCCTTTCCTGCCAACTCCATCTGGCCTAGGGGGCGGAGCCTGCACTCACCGCCACAGCTTTAGAGGCCTGAGGGAGGCTTCCGGGACACTGCTGCTGCTGCTGCTCTAGTGAGTGGTGGGTGGGCCGCTCCCTTTCCTGCCAACTCCATCTGGCCTAGGGGGCGGAGCCTGCACTCACCGCCACAGCTTAAGAGGCCTGAGGGAGGCTTCCGGGACACTGCTGCTGCTGCTGCTGCTCTGGTGAGTGCTGGGTGGGCCGCTCCCTTTCCTGCCAACTCCATCTGGCATGGGGGCGGAGCTTGCACTCACCGCCACAGCTTAAGAGACCTGAGGGAGGCTTCCGGGACACTGCTGCTGCTGCTGCTGCTCCTCTGGTGAGTGCTGGTGGGCCGCTCTCTTTCCTACCAACTCCATCTGGCCTAGGGGGCGGAGCCTGCACTCACCGCCACAGCTTAAGAGGCCTGAGGGAGGCTTCCGGGACACTGCTGCTGCTGTTCTAGTGAGTGCTGGGTGGTCCGCTCCCTTTCCTGCCAACTCCATCTGGCCTAGGGGGCGGAGCCTGCACTCACCGCCATAGCTTAAGAGGCCTGAGGGAGGCTTCCGGGACACTGCTGCTGCTGCTCTAGTGAGTGCTGGGTGGGCCGCTCCCTTTCCTGCCAACTCCATCTGGCCTAGGGGGCGGAGCCTGCACTCACCGCCACAGCTTAAGAGGCCTGAGGGAGGCTTCCGGGACACTGCTGCTGCTGCTGCTGCTCTAGTGAGTGCTGGGTGGGCCGCTCCCATTCCTGCCAACTCCATCTGGCCTAGGGGGCGGAGCCTGCACTCACCGCCACAGCTTAAGAGGCCTGAGGGAGGCTTCCGGGACACTGCTGCTCTAGTTCTGGGTGGGCCGCTCCCTTTCCTTACACCTCCATCTGGCGTAGGGGGCGGAGCCTGCACTCACCGCCACAGCTTAAGAGGCCTGAGGGAGGCTTCCGGGACACTGCTGCTGCTGCTCTTGTGAGTGCTGGGTGGGCCGCTCACTTTCCTGCCAACTGCATCTGGCCTAGGGGGCGGAGCTTGCACTCACCGCCACAACTTAAGAGGCCTGAGGGAGGCTTCCGGGACACTGCTGCTGCTGCTCTAGTAAGTGCTGGGTGGGCCGCTCCCTTTCCTGCCAACTCCATCTGGCCTAGGGGGCGGAGCCTGCACTCACCGCCACAGCTTAAGAGGCCTGAGGGAGGCTTCCGGGACACTGCTGCTGCTGCTCTAGTGAGTGCTGGGTGGGCCGCTCCCTTTCCTGCCAACTCCATCTGGCCTAGGGGGCGGAGCCTGCACTCACCGCCACAGCTTAAGAGGCCTGAGGGAGGCTTCCGGGACACTGCTGCTGCTGCTCTAGTGAGTGCTGGGTGGGCCGCTCCCTTTCCTGCCAACTCCATCTGGCCTAGGGGGCGGACCCTGCACTCACCGCCACAGCTTAAGAGGCCTGAGGCAGGCTTCCGGGACACTGCTGCTGCTCTAGTGAGTGCTGGGTGGGCCGCTCCCTTTCCTGCCAACTCCATCTGGCCTAGGGGGCGGAGCCTGCACTCACCACCACAGCTTAAGAGGCCTGAGGGAGGCTTCCGGGACACTGCTGCTGCTGCTGCTCTAGTGAGTGCTGGGTGGGCCGCTCCCTTTCCTGCCAACTCCATGTGTTGTGTGGGGCGGACCCTGCACTCACCGCCACAGCTTAAGAGGCCTGAGGGAGGCTTCCGGGACACTGCTGCTGCTGCTGCTCTAGTGAGTGCTGGGTGGGCCGCTCCCTTTCCTGCCAACTCCATCTGGCCTAGGGGGCGGAGCCTGCACTCACCGCCACAGTTTAAGAGGCCTGAGGGAGGCTTCCGGGACACTGCTGCTGCTGCTGCTGCTCTAGTGAGTTCTGGGTGGGCCGCTCCCTTTCCTGCCAACTCCATCTGGCCTAGGGGGCGGAGCCTGCACTCAGCCCCACAGCTTAAGAGGCCTGAGGGAAGCCTCCGGGACACTGCTGCTGCTCCTGCTGTTCTAGTGAGTGCTGGGTGGTCGATTCCCTTTCCTGCCAACTCCATCTGGCCTAGGGGGCGGAGCTTGCACTCACCGCCACAGTTTAAGAGGCCTGAGGGAGGCTTCTGGGACACTGCTGCTGCTGCTGCTGCTCTAGTGAGTGCTGGGTGGGCCGCTCCCTTTCCTGCCAACTCCATCTGGCCTGGGGGGCGGAGCCTGCACTCACCGCCACAGCTTAAGAGGCCTGAGGGAGGCTTCCGGGACACTGCTGCTGCTGCTCTAGTGAGTGCTGGGTGGGCCGCTCACTTTCCTGCCAACTGCATCTGTCCTAGGGGGCGGAGCTTGCACTCACCGCCACACCTTAAGAGGCCTGAGGGAGGCTTCCGGGACACTGCTGCTGCTGCTCTAGTAAGTTCTGGGTGGGCCGCTCCCTTTCCTGCCAACTCCATCTGGCCTAGGGGGCGAAGCCTGCACTCACCGCCACAGCTTAAGAGGCCTGAGGGAGGCTTCCGGGACACTGCTGCTGCTGCTCTAGTGAGTGCTGGGTGGGCCGCTCCCTTTCCTGCCAACTCCATCTGGCCTAGGGGGCGGAGCCTGCACTCACCGCCACAGCTTAAGAGGCCTGAGGGAGGCTTCCGGGACACTGCTGCTGCTGCTCTAGTGAGTGCTGGGTGGGCCGCTCCCTTTCCTGCCAACTCCATCTGGCCTAGGGGGCGGACCCTGCACTCAGCACCACAGCTTAAGAGGCCTGAGGGAGGCTTCCGGGACACTGTTGTTGCTGCTGCTGCTCTAGTGAGTGCTGGGTGGGCCGCTCCCTTTCCTGCCGACTCCATCTGGCCTAGGGGGCGGAGCCTGCACTCACCGCCACAGCTTAAGAGGCCTGAGGCAGGCTTCCGGGACACTGCTGCTGCTGCTCTAGTGAGTGCTGGGTGGGCCGCTCCCTTTCATGCCAACTCCATCTGGCCTAGGGGGCGGAGCCTGCACTCACCACCACAGCTTAAGAGGCCTGAGGGAGGCTTCCGGGACACTGCTGCTGCTGCTGCTCTAGTGAGTGCTGGGTGGGCCGCTCCCTTTCCTGCCAACTCCATGTGGTGTGGGGGGCGGACCCTGCTCTCACCGCCACAGCTTAAGAGGCCTGAGGGAGGCTTCCGGGACACTGCTGCTGCTGCTGCTCTAGTGAGTGCTCGGTGGGCCGCTCCCTTTCCTGCCAACTCCATGTGGCCTAGGGGGCGGAGCCTGCACTCACCGCCACAGTTTAAGAGGCCTGAGGGAGGCTTCCGGGACACTGCTGCTGCTGCTGCTGCTCTAGTGAGTTCTGGGTGGGCCGCTCCCTTTCCTGCCAACTCCATCTGGCCTAGGGGGCGGAGCCTGCACTCACCGCCACAGCTTAAGAGGCCTGAGGGAAGCCTCCGGGACACTGCTGCTGCTCCTGCTGTTCTAGTGAGTGCTGGTTGGTCGATTCCCTTTCCTGCCAACTCCATCTGGCCTAGGGGGCGGAGCTTGCACTCACCGCCACAGTTTAAGAGGCCTGAGGGAGGCTTCTGGGACACTGCTGCTGCTGCTCTAGTGAGTGCTGGGTGGTCCGCTCCCTTTCCTGCCAACTCCATCTGGCCTAGGGGGCGGAGCCTGCACTCACCGCCACAGCTTTAGAGGCCTGAGGGAGGCTTCCGGGACACTGCTGCTGCTGCTCTAGTGAGTGCTGGGTGGGCCGCTCCCTTTCCTGCCAACTCCATCTGGCCTAGGGGGCGGAGCCTGCACTCACCGCCACAGCTTAAGAGGCCTGAGGGAGGCTTCCGGGACACTGCTGCTGCTGCTCTAGTGAGTGCTGGGTGGGCCGCTCCCCTTTCCTGCCGACTCCATCTGGCCTAGGGGGCGGAGCCTGCACTCACCGCCACAGCTTAAGAGGCCTGAGGCAGGCTTCCGGGACACTGCTGCTGCTCTAGTGAGTGCTGGGTGGGCCGCTCCCTTTCCTGCCAACTCCATCTGGCCTAGGGGGCGGAGCCTGCACTCACCACCACAGCTTAAGAGGCCTGAGGGAGGCTTCCGGGACACTGCTGCTGCTGCTGCTCTAGTGAATGCTGGGTGGGCCGCTCCCTTTCCTGCCAACTCCATGTGGTGTGGGGGGAGGACCCTGCACTCACCGCCACAGCTTAAGAGGCCTGAGGGAGGCTTCCGGGACACTGCTGCTGCTGCTGCTCTAGTGAGTGCTGGGTGGGCCGCTCCCTTTCCTGCCAACTCCATCTGGCCTAGGGGGCGGAGCCTGCACTCACCGACACAGTTTAAGAGGCCTGAGGGAGGCCTCCGGGACACTGCTGCTGCTGCTGCTGCTCTAGTGAGTGCTGGGTGGGCCGCTCCCTTTCCTGCCAACTCCATCTGGCCTAGGGGGCGGAGCCTGCACTCACCGCCACAGCTTAAGAGGCCTGAGGGAAGCCTCCGGGACACTGCTGCTGCTCCTGCTGCTCTAGTGAGTGCTGGGTGGTCCGCTCCCTTTCCTGCCAACTCCATCTGGCCTAGGGGGTGGAGCCTGCACTCACCGCCACAGCTTAAGAGGCCTGAGGGAGGCTTCCGGGACACTGCTGCTGCTGCTGCTGCTGCTCTGGTGAGTGCTGGGTGGGCCGCTCTCTTTCCTGTCAACTCCATCTGGCCTAGGGGGCGGAGCTTGCACTCACCGCCACAGCTTAAGAGGCCTGAGGGAGGCTTCTGGGACACTGCTGCTGTTGCTGGTGCTGCTACTCTAGTGAGTGCTGGGTGGGCCGCTCCCTTTCCTGCGAACTCCATCTGGCCTAGGGGGCGGAGCCTGCACTCACCGCCACAGCTTAAGAA
Organism: Podarcis pityusensis; assembly: GCF_964106645.2. NCBI lineage: Eukaryota > Metazoa > Chordata > Lepidosauria > Squamata > Lacertidae > Podarcis > Podarcis pityusensis. The sequence continues at coordinate 1,946,859 of NC_138045.1, forward strand.
GCCTGAGGGAGGCTTCTGGGACACTGCTGCTGCTGCTCTAGTGAGTGCTGGGTGGTCCGATCCCTTTCCTGCCAACTCCATCTGGCCTAGGGGGCGGAGCCTGCACTCACCGCCACAGCTTAAGAGGCCTGAGGGAGGCCTCCGGGACACTGCTGCTGCTCCTGCTGCTCTAGTGAGTGCTGGGTGGTCCGCTCCCTTTCCTGCCAACTCCATCTGGCCTAGGGGGCGGAGCTTGCACTCACCGCCACAGCTTAAGAGGCCTGAGGGAGGCCTCCGGGACACTGCTGCTGCTCCTGCTGCTCTAGTGAGTGCTGGGTGGTCCGCTCCCTTTCCTGCCAACTCCATCTGGCCTAGGGGGCGGAGCCTGCACTCACCGCCACAGCTTAAGAGGCCTGAGGGAGGCCTCCGGGACACTGCTGCTGCTGCTGCTGCTCTAGTGAGTGCTGGGTGGGCCGCTCCCTTTCCTGCCAACTCCATCTGGCCTAGGGGGCGGAGCTTCCACTCACCGCCACAGCTTAAGAGGCCTGAGGGAGGCTTCCGGGACACTGCTGCTGCTGCTGCTGCTCTGGTGAGTGCTGGGTGGGCCGCTCTCTTTCCTGCAAACTCCATCTGGCCTAGGGGGCGGAGCTTGCACTCACCGCCACAGCTTAAGAGGCCTCAGGGAGGCTTCTGGGACACTGCTGCTGCTGCTGCTGCTCTAGTGAGTGCTGGGTGGGCCGCTCCCTTTCCTGCCAACTCCATCTGGCCTAGGGGGCGGAGCCTGCACTCACCGCCACAGCTTAAGAGGCCTGAGGGAGGCTTCCGGGACACTGCTGCTGCTGCTGCTCTAGTGAGTGCTGGGTGGGCCGCTCCCTTTCCTGTCAACTCCATCTGGCCTAGGGGGCGGAGCCTGCACTCACCGCCACAGCTGAAGAGGCCTGAGGGAGGCTTCTGGGACACTGCTGCTGCTGCTCTAGTGAGTGCTGGGTGGGCCGCTCCCTCTCCTGCCAACTCCATCTTGACTAGGGGGCGGAGCCTGCACTCACCGCCACAGCTTAGGAGGCCTGAGGGTGGCTTCCGGGACACTGCTGCTCTAGTGAGTGCTGGGTGGGCCGCTCCCTTTCCTTACACCTCCATCTGGCCTTGGGGGCGGAGCCTGCACTCACCGCCACAGCTTAAGAGGCCTGAGGGAGGCTTCCGGGACACTGCTGCTGCTGCTCTAGTGAGTGCTGGGTGGGCCGCTCCCTTTCCTGCCAACGCCATCTGGCCTAGGGGGCGGAGCCTGCACTGACCACCACAGCTTAAGATGCCTGAGGGAGGCTTCCGGCACACTGCTGCTGCTTTAGTGAGTGGTGGGTGGGCCGCTCCCTTTCCTGCCAACTGCGTCTGCCCTAGGGGGCGGAACCTGCACTCACCGCCACAGCTTAAGAGGCCTGAGGGAGGCTTCCGGGACACTGCTGCTGCTGCTACTCTAGTGAGTGCTGGGTGGGCCACTCCCTTTCCTGCCAACTCCATCTGGCCTAGGGGGCGGAGCCTGCACTCACCGCCACAGCTTAAGAGGCCTGAGGGAGGCTTCCGCGACACTGCTGCTGCTGCTCTAGTGAGTGCTGGGTGGGCCGCTCCCTTTCCTGCCAACTCTATCTGGCCTAGGGGGCGGAGCCTGCACTCAACGCCACAGCTTAAGAGGCCTGAGGGAGGCTTCCGGAACACTGCTGCTGCTGCTGCTCCTATAGTGAGTGCTGGGTGGGCCGCTCCCTTTCCTGCCAACTCCATCTGGCCTAGGGGGCGGAGCCTGCACTCACCGCCATAGCTTAAGAGGCCTGAGGGAGGCTTCCGGGACACTGCTGCTGCTGCTGCTCCTATAGTGAGTGCTGGGTGGGCCACTCCCTTTCCTGCCAACTCCATCTGGCCTAGGGGGCGGAGCCTGCACTCACTGCCACAGCTTAAGAGGCCTGAGGGAGGCTTCCGGGACACTACGGCTGCTGCTGTTCCAGTGAGTGGTGGGTGGGCCGCTCCCTTTCCTGCCAACTCAATCTGGCCTAGGGGGCGGAGCCTGCACTGACCGGCACAGATTAAGGGGCCTGAGGAGGGCTTCCGGGTCACTGCTGCTGCTGTTCTAGTGAGTGCTGGGTGGGCCGCTCCCTTTTCTGCCAACTCCATCTGGCCTAGGGGGCGGAGCCTGCACTCACCGCCACAGCATAAGAGGCCTGAGGGAGGCTTCCGGGACACTGCTGCTGCTGCTGCTCCTATAGTGAGTGCTGGGTGGGCCACTCCCTTTCCTGCCAACTCCATCTGGCCTAGGGGGCGGAGCCTGCACTCACTGCCACAGCTTAAGAGGCCTGAGGGAGGCTTCCGGGACACTACGGCTGCTGCTGTTCCAGTGAGTGGTGGGTGGGCCGCTCCCTTTCCTGCCAACTCAATCTGGCCTAGGAGGCGGAGCCTGCACTGACCGGCACAGAGTAAGGGGCCTGAGGGAGGCTTCCGGGTCACTGCTGCTGCTGTTCTAGTGAGTGCTGGGTGGGCCGCTCCCTTTTCTGCCAACTCCATCTGGCCTAGGGGGCGGACCCTGCACTCACCGCCACAGCATAAGAGGCCTGCGGGAGGCTTCCGGGACACTGCTGCTGCTGCTCTAGTGAGTGCTAGGTGGGCCGCTCCTTTTCCTGCCAACTCCATCTGGCCTAGAGGGTGGAGCCTGCACTCACCGCCACAGCTTAAGAGGCCTGAGGGAGGCTTCCGGGACACTGCTGCTGCTGCTGCTCTAGTGAGTGCTGGGTGGGCCGCTCCCTTTCCTGCCTGCTCCATCTGGCCTAGGGGGCGGAGCCTGCACTCTCCGCCACAGCTTAAGAGGCCTGAGGGAGGCCTCCGGGACACTGCTGCTGCTGCTGCTCTAGTGAGTGCTGGGTGGGCCGCTCCCTTTCCTGCCAACTCCATCTGGCCTAGGGGGCGGAGCCTGCACTCACCGCCACAGCTTAAGAGGCCTGAGAGAGGCTTCCGGGACACTACTGCTGCTACTGCTCTATGGAGTGCTGGGTGGGCTGTTCCCTTTCCTGCCAACTCCATCTGGCCTAGGCGGCGGAGCCTGCACTCACCGCCACAGCTTAAGAGGCCTGAGGGAGGCCTCTGGAACACTGCTGCTGCTTCTGCTGCTCTAGTGAGTGCTGGGTGGGCCGCTCCCTTTCCTGCCAACTCCATCTGGCCTAGGGGGCGGAGCCTGCATTCACCGCCACAGCTTTAGAGGCCTGAGGGAGGCTTCCGGGATACTGCTGCTGCTGCTGCTCTAGTGAGTGCTGGCTGGGCCGCTCCCTTTCCTGCCAACTCCATCTGGCCTAGGGGGCGGAGCCTGCACTCACCGCCACAGCTTAAGAGGCCTGAGGGAGGCTTCCGGGACACTGCTGCTGCTGCTGCTGCTCTGGTGAGTGCTGGGTGGGCCGCTCCCTTTCCTGCCAACTCCATCTGGCCTGGGGGCGGAGCTTGCACTCACCGCCACAGCTTAAGAGGCCTGAGGGAGGCTTCCGGGACACTGCTGCTGCTGCTGCTGCTCCTCTGGTGAGTGCTGGGTGGGCCGCTCTCTTTCCTGTCAACTCCATCTGGCCTAGGGGGCGGAGCTTGTACTCACCGCCACAGCTTAAGAGGCCTGAGGGAGGCTTCCGGGACACTGCTGCTGCTGCTCTAGTGAGTGCTGGGTGGGCCGCACCCTTTCCTGCCAACTCCATCTGGCCTAGGGGGCGGAGCCTGCACTCACCGCCACAGCTTAAGAGGCCTGAGGGAGGCCTCCGGGACACTGCTGCTGCTGCTGCTGCTCTAGTGAGTGCTGGGTGGGCCGCTCCCTTTCCTGCCAACTCCATCTGGCCTAGGGGGCGGAGCCGGCACTCACCGCCACAGCTTAAGAGGCCTGAGGGAGGCTTCCGGGACACTGCTGCTCTAGTGAGTGCTGGGTGGGCCGCTCCCTTTCCTTACACCTCCATCTGGCCTAGGGGGCGGAGTCTGCACTCACCGCCACAGCTTAAGAGGCCTGAGGGAGGCTTCCGGGACACTGCTGCTGCTGCTCTAGTGAGTGCTGGGTGGGCCGCTCCCTTTCCTGCCAACTGCATCTGGCCTAGGGGTCGGAGCTTGCACTCACCGCCACAACTTAAGAGGCCTGAGGGAGGCTTCCGGGACACTGCTGCTGCTGCTGCTCTAGTGAGTGCTGGGTGGGCCGCTCCCTTTCCTGCCAACTCCATGTGGTGTAGGGGGCGGACCCTGCATTCACCGCCACAGCTTAAGAGGCCCGAGGGAGGCTTCCGGGACACTGCTGCTGCTGCTGCTCTAGTGAGTGCTGGGTGGGCCGCTCCCGGTCCTGCCATCTCCATCTGGCCTAGGGGGCGGAGCCTGCACTCACCGCCACAGTTTAAGAGGCCTGAGGGAGGCTTCCGGGACACTGCTGCTGCTGCTGCTGCTCTAGTGAGTGCTGGGTGGGCCGCTCCCTTTCCTGCCAACTCCATCTGGCCTAGGGGGCGGAGCCTGCGCTCACCGCCACAGCTTAAGAGGCCTGAGGGACGCCTCCGGGACACTGCTCCTGCTGCTGCTGCTCTAGTGAGTGCTTGGTGGGCCGCTCCCTTTCCTGCCAACTCCATCTGGCCTAGGGGGCGGAGCCTGCACTCACCGGCACAGCTTAAGAGGCCTGAGGGAGGCTTCCGGGACACTGCTGCTGCTTCTGCTGCTCTAGTGAGTGCTGGGTGGGCCGCTCCCTTTCCTGCCAACTCCATCTGGCCTAGGGGGCGGAGCCTGCACTCACCGCCACAGCTTTAGAGGCCTGAGGGAGGCTTCCGGGACACTTCTGCTGCTGCTGCTCTAGTGAGTGCTGGGTGGGGCGCTCCCTTTCCTGCCAACTCCATCTGGCCTAGGGGGCGGAGCCTGCACTCACCGCCACAGCTTAAGAGGCCTGAGAGAGGCTTCCGGGACACTGCTGCTGCTGCTGCTGCTCTGGTGAGTGCTGGGTGGGCCGCTCCCTTTCCTGCCAACTCCATCTGGCCTGGGGGCGGAGCTTGCACTCACCGCCACAGCTTAAGAGGCCTGAGGGAGGCTTCCGGGACACTGCTGCTGCTGCTGCTGCTCTGGTGAGTGCTGGGTGGGCCGCTCCCTTTCCTGCCAACTCCATCTGGCCTGGGGGCGGAGCCTGCACTCACCGCCACAGCTTAAGAGGCCTGAGGGAGGCTTCCGGGACACTGCTGCTCCTGCTCTAGTGAGTGCTGGGTGGGCCGCTCCCTTTCCTGCCAACTCCATCTGGCCTAGGGGGCGGAGAATGCACTCACCGCCACAGCTTAAGAGGCCTGAGGGAGGCCTCCGGAACACTGCTGCTGCTGCTGCTGCTCTAGTGAGTGCTGGGTGGGCCGCTCCCTTTCCTGCCAACTCCATCTGGCCTAGGGGGCGGAGCCTGCACTCACCGCCACAGCTTAAGAGGCCTGAGGGAGGCTTCCAGGACACTGCTGCTCTAGTGAGTGCTGGGTGGGCCGCTCCCTTTCCTTACACCTCCATCTGGCCTAGGGGGCGGAGCTTGCACTCACCGCCACAGCTTAAGAGGCCTGAGGGAGGCTTCTGGGACACTGCTGCTGCTTCTGCTGCTCTAGTGAGTGCTGGGTGGGCCGCTCCCTTTCCTGCCAACTCCATCTGGCCTAGGGGGCGGAGCCTGCACTCACCGGCACAGCTTAAGAGGCCTGAGGGAGGCTTCCGGGACACTGCTGCTGCTTCTGCTGCTCTAGTGAGTGCTGGGTGGGCCGCTCCCTTTCCTGCCAACTCCATCTGGCCTAGGGGGCGGAGCCTGCACTCACCGCCACAGCTTTAGAGGCCTGAGGGAGGCTTCCGGGACACTTCTGCTGCTGCTGCTCTAGTGAGTGCTGGGTGGGGCGCTCCCTTTCCTGCCAACTCCATCTGGCCTAGGGGGCGGAGCCTGCACTCACCGCCACAGCTTAAGAGGCCTGAGAGAGGCTTCCGGGACACTGCTGCTGCTGCTGCTGCTCTGGTGAGTGCTGGGTGGGCCGCTCCCTTTCCTGCCAACTCCATCTGGCCTGGGGGCGGAGCTTGCACTCACCGCCACAGCTTAAGAGGCCTGAGGGAGGCTTCCGGGACACTGCTGCTGCTGCTGCTGCTCTGGTGAGTGCTGGGTGGGCCGCTCCCTTTCCTGCCAACTCCATCTGGCCTGGGGGCGGAGCCTGCACTCACCGCCACAGCTTAAGAGGCCTGAGGGAGGCTTCCGGGACACTGCTGCTCCTGCTCTAGTGAGTGCTGGGTGGGCCGCTCCCTTTCCTGCCAACTCCATCTGGCCTAGGGGGCGGAGAATGCACTCACCGCCACAGCTTAAGAGGCCTGAGGGAGGCCTCCGGAACACTGCTGCTGCTGCTGCTGCTCTAGTGAGTGCTGGGTGGGCCGCTCCCTTTCCTGCCAACTCCATCTGGCCTAGGGGGCGGAGCCTGCACTCACCGCCACAGCTTAAGAGGCCTGAGGGAGGCTTCCAGGACACTGCTGCTCTAGTGAGTGCTGGGTGGGCCGCTCCCTTTCCTTACACCTCCATCTGGCCTAGGGGGCGGAGCTTGCACTCACCGCCACAGCTTAAGAGGCCTGAGGGAGGCTTCCGGGACACTGCTGCTGCTGCTCTAGTGAGTGCTGGGTGGGCCGCTCCCTTTCCTGCCAACTGCATCTGGCCTAGGGGTCGGAGCTTGCACTCACCGCCACAACTTAAGAGGCCTGAGGGAGGCTTCCGGGACACTGCTGCTGCTGCTGCTCTAGTGAGTGCTGGGTGGGCCGCTCCCTTTCCTGCCAACTCCATCTGGCCTAGGGGGCGGAGCCTGCACTCACCGCCACAGTTTAAGAGGCCTGAGGGAGGCCTCCGGGACACTGCTGCTGCTGCTGCTGCTCTAGTGAGTGCTGGGTGGGCCGCTCCCTTTCCTGCCAACTCCATCTGGCCTAGGGGGCGGAGCCTGCACTCACCGTCACAGCTTAAGAGGCCTGAGGGAGGCCTCCGGGACACTGCTGCTGCTCCTGCTGTTCTAGTGAGTGCTGGGTGGTCCGCTCCCTTTCCTGCCAACACCATCTGGCCTAGGGGGCGGAGCTTGCACTCACCGCCACAGCTTAAGATTCCTGAGGGAGGCTTCTGGGACACTGCTGCTGCTGCTGCTGCTCTAGTGAGTGCTGGGTGGGCCGCTCCCTTTCCTGCCAACTCCATCTGGCCTGGGGGGCGGAACCTGCACTCACCGCCACAGCTTAAGAGGCCTGAGGGAGGCTTCCGGGACACTGCTGCTGCTGCTCTAGTGAGTGCTGGGTGGGCCGCTCCCTTTCCTGCCAACTCCATCTGGCCTAGGGGGCGGAGAATGCACTCACCGCCACAGCTTAAGAGGCCTGAGGGAGGCCTCCGGAACACTGCTGCTGCTGCTGCTGCTCTAGTGAGTGCTGGGTGGGCCGCTCCCTTTCCTGCCAACTCCATCTGGCCTAGGGGGCGGAGCCTGCACTCACCGCCACAGCTTAAGAGGCCTGAGGGAGGCTTCCAGGACACTGCTGCTCTAGTGAGTGCTGGGTGGGCCGCTCCCTTTCCTTACACCTCCATCTGGCCTAGGGGGCGGAGCTTGCACTCACCGCCACAGCTTAAGAGGCCTGAGGGAGGCTTCCGGGACACTGCTGCTGCTGCTCTAGTGAGTGCTGGGTGGGCCGCTCCCTTTCCTGCCAACTGCATCTGGCCTAGGGGTCGGAGCTTGCACTCACCGCCACAACTTAAGAGGCCTGAGGGAGGCTTCCGGGACACTGCTGCTGCTGCTGCTCTAGTGAGTGCTGGGTGGGCCGCTCCCTTTCCTGCCAACTCCATCTGGCCTAGGGGGCGGAGCCTGCACTCACCGCCACAGTTTAAGAGGCCTGAGGGAGGCCTCCGGGACACTGCTGCTGCTGCTGCTGCTCTAGTGAGTGCTGGGTGGGCCGCTCCCTTTCCTGCCAACTCCATCTGGCCTAGGGGGCGGAGCCTGCACTCACCGTCACAGCTTAAGAGGCCTGAGGGAGGCCTCCGGGACACTGCTGCTGCTCCTGCTGTTCTAGTGAGTGCTGGGTGGTCCGCTCCCTTTCCTGCCAACACCATCTGGCCTAGGGGGCGGAGCTTGCACTCACCGCCACAGCTTAAGATTCCTGAGGGAGGCTTCTGGGACACTGCTGCTGCTGCTGCTGCTCTAGTGAGTGCTGGGTGGGCCGCTCCCTTTCCTGCCAACTCCATCTGGCCTGGGGGGCGGAACCTGCACTCACCGCCACAGCTTAAGAGGCCTGAGGGAGGCTTCCGGGACACTGCTCCTGCTGCTGCTGCTCTAGTGAGTGCTGGGTGGTCCGCTCCCTTTCCTGCCAAATCCATCTGGCCTAGGGGGCGGAGCCTGCACTCACCGCCACAGCTTAAGAGGCCTGAGGGAGGCTTCCGGGACACTGCTGCTGCTGCTGCTGCTCTAGTGAGTGCTGGGTGGGCCGCTCCCTTTCGTACCTACTCCATCTGGCCTAGGGGGCGGAGCCTGCACTCACCGCCACAGCTTAAGAGGCCTGAGGGAGGCCTCCGGGACACTGCTGCTGCTGCTGCTGCTCTAGTGAGTGCTGGGTGGGCCGCTCCCTTTCCTGCCAACTCCATCTGGCCTAGGGGGCGGAGCCTGCACTCACCGCCACAGCTTTAGAGGCCTGAGGGAGGCTTCCGGGACACTGCTGCTGCTGCTGCTCTAGTGAGTGCTGGGTGGGCCGCTCCCTTTAATGCCAACTCCATCTGGCCTAGGGGGCGGAGCCTGCACTCACCGCCACAGCTGAAGAGGCCTGAGGGAGGCTTCTGGGACACTGCTGCTGCTGCTGCTGCTCTAGTAAGTGCTGGGTGGGCCGCTCCCTTTCCTGCCAACGCCATCTGGCCTAGGGGGCGGAGCCTGCACTCACCGCCACAGCTTAAGAGGCCTGAGGGAGGCTTCCGGGACACTGCTGCTGCTGCTGCTGCTCTGGTGAGTGCTGGGTGGGCCGCTCCCTTTCCTGCCAACTCCATCTGGCCTGGGGGCCGAGCTTGCACTCACCGCCACAGCTTAAGAGGCCTGAGGGAGGCTTCCGGGACACTGCTGCTGCTGCTGCTGCTCTGGTGAGTGCTGGGTGGGCCGCTCTCTTTCCTGTCAACTCCATCTGGCCTAGGGGGCGGAGCTTGCACTCACCGCCACAGCTTAAGAGGCCTGAGGGAGGCTTCTGGAACACTGCTGCTGCTGCTCTTGTGACTGCTGGGTGGGCCGCTCCCTTTCCTACCAACTCCATCTGGCCTTGGGGGCGGAGCCTGCACTCACCGCCACAGCTTAAGAGGCCTGAGGGAGGCTTCCGGGACACTGCTGCTGCTGCTCTAGTGAGTGCTGGGTGGTCCGCTCCCTTTCCTGCCAACTCCATCTGGCCTAGGGGGCGGAGCCTGCACTCACCGCCATAGCTTAAGAGGCCTGAGGGAGGCTTCCGGGACACTGCTGCTGCTGCTCTAGTGAGTGCTGGGTGGGCCGCTCCCTTTCCTGCCAACTCCATCTGGCCTAGGGGGCGGAGCCTGCACTCACCGCCACAGCTTTAGAGGCCTGAGGGAGGCCTCCGGAACACTGCTGCTGCTGCTGCTGCTCTAGTGACTGCTGGGTGGGCCGCTCCCTTTCCTGCCAAGTCCATCTGGCCTAGGGGGCGGAGCCTGCACTCACCGCCACAGCTGAAGAGGCCTGAGGGAGGCTTCTGGGACACTGCTGCTGCTGCTGCTGCTCTAGTAAGTGCTGGGTGGGCCGCTCCCTTTCCTGCCAACGCCATCTGGCCTAGGGGGCGGAGCCTGCACTCACCGCCACAGCTTAAGAGGCCTGAGGGAGGCTTCCGGGACACTGCTGCTGCTGCTGCTGCTCTGGTGAGTGCTGGGTGGGCCGCTCCCTTTCCTGCCAACTCCATCTGGCCTGGGGGCCGAGCTTGCACTCACCGCCACAGCTTAAGAGGCCTGAGGGAGGCTTCCGGGACACTGCTGCTGCTGCTGCTGCTCTGGTGAGTGCTGGGTGGGCGCTCTCTTTCCTGTCAACTCCATCTGGCCTAGTGGGCGGAGCTTGCACTCACCGCCACAGCTTAAGAGGCCTGAGGGAGGCTTCTGGAACACTGCTGCTGCTGCTCTTGTGACTGCTGGGTGGGCCGCTCCCTTTCCTACCAACTCCATCTGGCCTAGGGGGCGGAGCCTGCACTCACCGCCACAGCTTAAGAGGCCTGAGGGAGGCTTCCGGGACACTGCTGCTGCTGCTCTAGTGAGTGCTGGGTGGTCCGCTCCCTTTCCTGCCAACTGCATCTGGCCTAGGGGGCGGAGCTTGCACGGAGCTTGCACTCACCGCCACAGCTTAAGAGCTGCTGCCGCTTTGCCGGTGAGTCTTGGGGAGGACCACTCGCCCTGCAAGCCCATCTTCCATCTTGGGCCTGGGGGCGGTCCCCATACTCACCACCGCCACAACTTTAAGGACACTGGTGCTGCAGCAGCAAATGTTTAAACGTTTTATATATTTTAAAGTGTTTTAAAAGTGTTTTTACTTTTTACTTTGTTGTACCACCATAAACGGTGGTTTTTATCCATGTATTTTTATTTTGTTTTCTTTTATTTTGGGTTGGGGTGGGATGGTTGTTGAGTGGGGTGGGGATTGGTTTTGTTTTGGTGTAATTGTTTTTTGTTTGTTTGTTTGTTTGCTTTTGTATTTTGTAAATGGAGGCGAGTATGAGGCTTGGGATTCCTACTGTGGAGGGGCGAGGGAGGTATGGCGGTGGGGGCAGATGTCATAGGCGAAGGGGATCGAGATACGGATATGCTCGTACCCCTTCCAATCTGCGCCCCTTCCCGAGAGACGAGGGTAGGGTGAGCAAGGATTACTCACCTCCGTCACTGGTGTTGTGCAATGCCAGGTCTATAGGCAACAAAACCGCCACCATGCGAGATTTCATCATCTCGCAGGGGGTCGACCTGGCTTGTGTGACGGAGACCTGGGTGCGCGAAGGGGATACTGTTACCTTACGAGAGATGGCGCCCCCGGGTTTTTCCGTCCTCCACCAGTCACGGACTGTGGGCCGGGGGGGAGGGGTGGCATTATTAATCCGGGAAGATTGTTCTTTCAGGGCTCTACCACCGCCATCGATCCCCGGCATTGAATGTGTTGGCCTAGTGTGGGGCTCCGAGGTGAGCTTGGCTGTCTGGCTGGTGTACCGGCCACCTAGCGCACCAGCAGCCACCCTGTCAGGCCTGCTGGAGGCGGTGGCCGGCTGGGCCTTGGAGTTCCCTAACCTATTGGTATTGGGGGACTTCAACATCCATGCCGATGCCACTCCCTCCTCACAGGCTCTGGACCTGGTGTCTTCCATGGCGACACTAGGGCTCTCCCAGTTTGTTTCGGGCCCCACACATCAAGCAGGCCACACGCTGGATTTGATCTTTGGTGTCGGTATAGATGTGATCATGTTTCCTTCGATCAAGGTGCCATGGTCTGATCACTATGCTCTGAAAGCCAGGATTGATGTTCCACCCCCACCCTGCTTAGGTGGCGAGCCGATTTGGGCTCGCCCGCGGAGGCTGATGGACCCTGATAGGTTCCGTCAAGCCTTGCGGGACCTTTCTCCCCCTGGCGACTCATTGACTGAGCTTGTTGAGGGCTGGAATACCCAGCTCCTGGCAGCCATCAATGAGATCGCACCTAAGTGCCCTCTGCGACCCCGCAGAAACCGGGCTCCCTGGTTTACTGAGGAGCTCCGGAAAATGAAGCGGGACCTCAGACGGCTAGAGCGAGTATGGCGGGGTGCCCGTGACGGAGCCTCAAGAACATCTTATAGAGTTTTTATGAAAACCTACGAGATGGCAGTGAAGGCCGCTAAGAAGTCCTACTTCTCGGCCTCCATTGCATCCGCTAGCTCTCGCCCGGCACAATTATTTAGTGTAATTCGGTCTTTAACGTCCCTCGAAGGACAGCCAAATTTAAATAATAATTTGACACACAGCTGTGAGGCATTTGCGAGCTTTTTTGCGGAGAAGGTCCTGTCGCTCCGCCATGACCTCCCTGCCAATTTGGATACAATAAAGGAACTGGAGGCCCCGCGACTGTCCTCGGGTCCAGTATTGGACCACTTTGACCGGATATCCCCAGCCGATGTGGACAGACTCCTCCGAGCTGGAAAGCCCACCACTTGTCCTCTCGACCCGTGCCCGTCTTGGCTGATTAGAGCGTGTCCAGACGAGGTGCGGGCCCCCCTGGGGGATATCATCAATCTGTCCCTTGGCACCGGGACATTCCCAGGGGAACTGAAGGAGGCAGTGGTGCGTCCGCTCTTAAAGAAAACATCATTAGATCCCTTAGATCTATTCAATTACCGCCCAGTTTCGAATCTTCCATTCCTGGGTAAGGTGATTGAGAGAGCGGTTGCTGAACAGCTTGGTAGGTTTCTGGATGAAACATCGGCTCTGGATCCATTCCAGTCCGGCTTCCGCGCTGGTCATGGGACCGAGACGGCTCTGGTCGCCCTAACAGATGATCTCCGCAGGCAGCTGGATCGAGGCGGGTCGGGGCTGCTGATTCTTCTAGACCTGTCAGCAGCCTTCGACATGGTCGATCACGAACTCCTGGACCACCGCCTTGCCGACGTGGGGATCCAGGGCACAGTCCTTCAATGGCTGCGCTCGTTTCTCTCTGGTCGGGGACAGAGGGTGGCGCTTGGGGGGGAACTGTCATCCCGCCACTCCTTGGTGTGTGGAGTGCCCCAGGGTGCGATACTCTCCCCGATGCTTTTTAACATCTTTATGCGCCCCCTCGCCCAGCTTGTCCGGAGTTTTGGGCTGGGCTGCCATCAGTATGCTGATGACACCCAACTCTATCTGCTGATGGATGGCCATCCTGACTCGGCCCCAGACACACTGACCAGATGCTTGGAGGCTGTGGCTGGATGGTTACGTGGGAGCCGGTTGAAGTTAAATCCTTCGAAGACAGAGGTCCTCTGGCTGGGACGGGACGATATGGGATTGAGGGGGCAACTCCCATCTCTTGCGGGGGTGCAATTAGTGCCAGCACCGTCCGTTAAGAGTTTGGGTGTAATCTTCGATACCTCCCTCTCCATGGAGGCGCAGATTGCAGCTATAACAAAGGCGGCATTTTTTCATCTCCGCCAAGCTAAGCAGTTGGCTCCTTACCTCTCTCGCCCTGACTTAGCCACTGTGATCCACGCGACGGTCACCTCCAGACTGGATTATTGTAACTCGCTCTACGTGGGGCTGCCCCTGAGACTGACCCAGAAACTCCAGCGGGTGCAGAATGCCGCAGCGAGACTCCTTACGGGGTCTTCGCTGCGGGATCACATTCATCCGGTGCTATACCAGCTGCACTGGCTCCCGGTGGAGTACAGGATCAGGTTTAAGGTGCTGGTTTTAACCTTCAAAGCCCTATACGGCCTAGGACCCTCGTATCTACGGGACCGCCTCTCCTGGTATGCCCCACAGAGGAACTTACGGTCTTCAAATAAAAACATCTTGAAGGTCCCAGGCCTCAGAGAGGTTAGGCTGGCCTCAACTAGAGCCAGGGCTTTTTCGGCTGCGGCTCCAACCTGGTGGAACGCTCTGTCACAAGAGACAAGGGCCCTCCAGGACTTGACATCTTTCCGCAGGGCCTGCAAGACAGAGCTGTTCCACCAGGCCTTTGGTCAGGGCGCAGCCTGACTCCCTCCTTTGGCAATCTTTACAATACTTTAGTTTATGGTTGCCATCAATTTTGATTTTAATTAATTCTTTGATGTTTTTATAATGTTGCACTATTTTAGTGTTGTTAGCCGCCCTGAGCCCGGCTTCGGCTGGGGAGGGCGGGATATAAATAAAATTTATTATTATATTATTATTATTATTCCGGGACACTGCTGCTGCTGTTCTAGTGAGTGCTGGGTGGGCCGCTCCCTTTCCTGCCAACTCCATCTGGCCTAGGGGGCGGAGCCTGCACTCACCGCCACAGCTTAAGATGCCTGATGGAGGCTTCCTGGAAACTGCTGCTGCTGCTGCTGCTGCTGCTCTAGTGAGTGCTGGGTGGGCCGCTCCCTTTCCTGCCAACTCCATCTGGCCTAGGGGGCGGAGCCTGCACTCACCGCCACAGCTTAAGAGGCCTGAGGGAGGCTTCCGGGACACTGCTGCTGCTGTTGCTGCTGCTGCTCTAGCGAGTGCTGGGTGGGCCGCTCCCTTTCCTGCCAACTCCATCTGGCCTAGGGGGCGAAGCCTGCAGTCACCGCCACAGCTTAAGAGGCCTGAGGGAGGCTTCCGGGACACTGCTGCTGCTGCTGCTCTAGTGAGTGCTGGGTGGGCCGCTCCCTTTCCTGCCAACTCCATCTGGCCTAGGGGGCGGAGCCTGCACGCACCGCCACAGCTTAAGAGGCCTGAGGGAGGCTTCCGGGACACTGCTGCTGCTGCTGCTCTAGTGAGTGCTGGGTGGGCCGCTCCCTTTCCTGCCAACTCCATCTGGCCTAGGGGGCGGAGCCTGCACTCACCGCCACAGCTTAAGAGGCCTGAGGGAGGCTTCCGGGACACTGCTGCTGCTGCTGCTCTAGTGAGTGCTGGGTGGGCCGCTCACTTTCCTGCCAACTCCATCTGGCCTAGGGGGCGGAGCTTGCACTCACTGCCACAGCTTAAGAAGCCTGAGGGAGGCTTCCGGAACACTGCTGCTGCTGCTGCTGCTCTAGTGAGTGCTGGGTGGGCCGCTCCCTTTCTTGCCAACTCCATCTGGCCTAGCGGGCGGAGCCTGCACTCACCGCCACAGCTTAAGAGGCCTGAGGGTGGCTTTCGGGACACTGCTGCTGCTGCTGCTCTAGTGAGTGCTGGGTGGGCCGCTACCTTTCCTGCCAACTCCATCTGGCCTAGGGGGCGGAGCCTGCACTCACCGCCACAGCTTTAGAGGCCTGAGGGAGGCTTCCGGGACACTGCTGCTGCTGTTGCTGCTGCTGCTCTAGCGAGTGCTGGGTGGACCGCTCCCTTTCCTGCCAACTCCATCTGGCCTAGGGGGCGAAGCCTGCACTCACCGCCACAGCTTAAGAGGCCTGAGGGAGGCTTCTGGGACACTGCTGCTGTTGTTGCTGCTGTTGCTCTAGTGAGTGCTGGGTGGGGCGCTCCCTTTCCTGCCAACTCCATCTGGCCTAGGGGGCGGAGCCTGCACTCACCGCCACAGCTTAAGAGGCCTGAGGGAGGCTTCCGGAACACTGCTGCTGCTGCTGCTCTAGTGAGTGCTGGGTGGGCCGCTCCCTTTCCTGCCAACTCCATCTGGCCTAGGGGGCGGAGCCTGCACGCACCGCCACAGCTTACGAGGCCTGAGGGAGGCTTCCGGGACACTGCTGCTGCTGCTGCTCTAGTGAGTGCTGGGTGGGCCGCTCCCTTTCCTGTCAACCCAATCTGGCCTAGGGGGCGGAGCTTGCACTCACCGCTACAGCTGAAGAGGCCTGAGGGAGGCTTCCGGAACACTGCTGCTGCTGCTGCTGCTGCTCTAGTGAGTGCTGGGTGGGCCGCTCCCTTTCCTGCCAACTCCATCTGGCCTAGGGGGCGGAGCCTGCACTCACCGCCACAGCTTAAGAGGCCTGAGGGCGGCTTCCGGGACACTGCTGCTCCTGCTGCTCTAGTGAGTGCTGGGTGGGCCGCTCCCTTTCCTGCCAACTCCATCTGGCCTAGGGGGCGGAGCCTGCACGCACCGCCACAGCTTAAGAGGCCTGAGGGAGGCTTCCGGGGACACTGCTGCTGCTGCTGCTCTAGTGAGTGCTGGGTGGGCCGCTCCCTTTCCTGCCAACTCCATCTGGCCTAGGGGGCGGAGCCTGCACTCACCGCCACAGCTTAAGAGGCCTGAGGGAGGCCTCCGGGACACTGCTGCTGCTGCTGCTGCTGCTGCTGCTCTAGTGAGTGCTGGGTGGGCCGCTCCCTTTCCTGCCAACTCCATCTGGCCTAGGGGGCGGAGCCTACACTCACCGCCACAGCTTAAGAGGCCTGAGGGAGGCTTCCGGGACACTGCTGCTGCTGCTGCTCTAGTGAGTGCTGGGTGGGCCGCTCCCTTTCCTGCCAACTCCATCTGGCCTAGGGGGCGGAGCCTGCACGCACCGCCACAGCTTACGAGGCCTGAGGGAGGCTTCCGGGACACTGCTGCTGCTGCTGCTCTAGTGAGTGCTGGGTGGGCCGCTCCCTTTCCTGTCAACCCAATCTGGCCTAGGGGGCGGAGCTTGCACTCACCGCTACAGCTGAAGAGGCCTGAGGGAGGCTTCCGGAACACTGCTGCTGCTGCTGCTGCTGCTCTAGTGAGTGCTGGGTGGGCCGCTCCCTTTCCTGCCAACTCCATCTGGCCTAGGGGGCGGAGCCTGCACTCACCGCCACAGCTTAAGAGGCCTGAGGGCGGCTTCCGGGACACTGCTGCTCCTGCTGCTCTAGTGAGTGCTGGGTGGGCCGCTCCCTTTCCTGCCAACTCCATCTGGCCTAGGGGGCGGAGCCTGCACGCACCGCCACAGCTTAAGAGGCCTGAGGGAGGCTTCCGGGACACTGCTGCTGCTGCTGCTCTAGTGAGTGCTGGGTGGGCCGCTCCCTTTCCTGCCAACTCCATCTGGCCTAGGGGGCGGAGCCTGCACTCACCGCCACAGCTTAAGAGGCCTGAGGGAGGCCTCCGGGACACTGCTGCTGCTGCTGCTGCTGCTGCTGCTCTAGTGAGTGCTGGGTGGGCCGCTCCCTTTCCTGCCAACTCCATCTGGCCTAGGGGGCGGAGCCTACACTCACCGCCACAGCTTAAGAGGCCTGAGGGAGGCTTCCGGGACACTGCTGCTGCTGCTGCTCTAGTGAGTGCTGGGTGGGCCGCTCTCTTTCCTGCCAACTCCATCTGGCCTAGGGGGCGGAGCCTGCACTCACCGCCACAGCTTAAGAGGCCTGAGGGCGGCTTCCGGGACACTGCTACTGCTGCTACTCTAGTGAGTGCTGGGTGGGCCACTCCCTTTCCTGCCAACTACATCTGGCCTAGGCGGCGGAGCCTGCACTCACTGCCACAACTTAAGAGGCCTGAGGGAGGCTTCTGGGACACTGCTGCTGCTGCTGCTCTAGTGAGTGCTGGGTGGGCCGCTCCCTTTCCTGCCAACTCCATCTGGCCTGGGGGGCGGAGCCTGCACTCACCGCCACAGCTTAAGAGGCCTGAGGGAGGCTTCTGGGACACCGCTGCTGCTGCTGCTGCTCTAGTGAGTGCTGGGTGGGCCGCTCCCTTTCCTGCCAACTCCATCTGGCCTAGCGGGCGGAGCCTGCACTCACCGCCACAGCTTAAGAGGCCTGAGGGTGGCTTTCGGGACACTGCTGCTGCTGCTGCTGCTGCTGCTCTAGTGAGTGCTGGGTGGGCCGCTCCCTTTCCTGCCAACTCCATCTGGCCTAGGGGGCGGAGCCTGCTCTCACCGCCACAGCTTAAGAGGCCTGAGGGAGGCTTCCGGGACACTGCTGCTGCTCTAGTGAGTGCTGGGTGGGCCGCTCCCTTTCCTGCCAACTCCATCTGGCCTAGGGGGTGGAACCTTCACTCACCGCCACAGCTTAAGAGGCCTGAGGGAGGCTTCCGGAACACTGCTGCTGCTGCTCCAGTGAGTGCTAGGTGGGCCGCTCCCTTTCCTGCCCACTCCATCTGGCCCAGGGGGCGGAGCCTGCACTCACAGCCACAGCTTAAGAGGCCTGAGGGAGGCTTCCGGGACACTGCTGCTGCTCTAGTGAGTGCTGGGTGGGCCGCTCCCTTTCCTGCCAACTCCATCTGGCCTAGGGGGCGGAGCCTGCACTCACCGCCACAGCTTAAGAGGCCTGAGGGAGGCTTCTGGGACACTGCTGCTGTTGCTGCTGCTGCTACTCTAGTGAGTGCTGGGTGGGCCGCTCCCTTTCCTGCCAACTCCATCTGGCCTAGGGGGCGGAGCCTGCACTCACCGCCACAGCTTAAGAAGCCTGAGGGAGGCTTCTGGGACACTGCTGCTGCTGCTCTAGTGAGTGCTGGGTGGTCCGATCCCTTTCCTGCCAACTCCATCTGGCCTAGGGGGCGGAGCCTGCACTCACTGCCACAGCTTAAGAGGCCTGACGGAGGCCTCTGGGACACTGCTGCTGCTCTAGTGAGTGCTGGGTGGGCCGCTCCCTTTCCTGCCAACTCCATCTGGCCTAGGGGGCGGAGCCTGCACTCACCGCCACAGCTTAAGAGGCCTGAGGGAGGCTTCCGGAACACTGCTGCTGCTGCTCCTGCTGCTGCTGCTCTATGGAGTGCTGGGTGGGCCGCTCCCTTTCCTGCCAACTCCATCTGGCCTAGGGGGCGGAGCCTGCACTCACCGCCACAGCTTAAGAGGCCTTAGGGAGGCTTCCGGAACACTGCGGCTGCTGCTGCTGCTCTAGTGAGTGCTGGGTGGGCCGCTCACTTTCCTGCCAACTCCATCTGGCCTAGGGGGCGGAGCTTGCACTCACCGCCACAGCTTTAGAGGCCTGAGGGAGGCTTCCGGGACACTGCTGCTGCTGCTGCTGCTGCTGCTGCTCTAGTGAGTGCTTGGTGGGCCGCTCCCTTTTCTGCCAACTCCATCTGGCCTAGGGGGCGGAGCCTGCACTCACCGCCACAGCTTAAGAGGCCTGAGGGAGGCTTCCGGGACACTGCTGCTGCTCTAGTGAGTGCTGGGTGGGCCGCTCCCTTTCCTGCCAACTCCATCTGGCCTAGGGGGTGGAGCCTTCACTCACCGCCACAGCTTAAGAGGCCTGAGGGAGGCTTCCGGGACACTGCTGCTGCTGCTACTCTAGTGAGTGCTGGGTGGGCCACTCCCTTTCCTACCAACTCCATCTGGCCTAGGCGGCGGAGCCTGCACTTACCGCCACAACTTAAAAGGCCTGAGGGACGCTTCCGGAACACTGCTGCTGCTGCTGCTCTAGTGAGTGCTGGGTGGGCCGCTCCCTTTCCTGCCAACTCCATCTGGCCTGGGGGGCGGAGCCTGCACTCACCGCCACAGCTTAAGAGGCCTGAGGGAGGCTTCTGGGACACCGCTGCTGCTGCTGCTGCTCTAGTGAGTGCTGGGTGGGCCGCTCCCTTTCCTGCCAACTCCATCTGGCCTAGCGGGCGGAGCCTGCACTCACCGCCACAGCTTAAGAGGCCTGAGGATGGCTTTCGGGACACTGCTGCTGCTGCTGCTGCTGCTCTAGTGAGTGCTGGGTGGGCCGCTCCCTTTCCTGCCAACTCCATCTGGCCTAGGGGGCGGAGCCTGCTCTCACCGCCACAGCTTAAGAGGCCTGAGGGAGGCTTCCTTGACACTGCTGCTGCTCTAGTGAGTGCTGGGTGGGCCGCTCCCTTTCCTGCCAACTCCATCTGGCCTAGGGGGTGGAGCCTTCACTCACCGCCACAGCTTAAGAGGCCTGAGGGAGGCTACCGGAACACTGCTGCTGCTCCTCCAGTGAGTGCTGGGTGGGCCGCTCCCTTTCCTGCCAACTCCATCTGGCCCAGGGGGCGGAGCCTGCACTCACAGCCACAGCTTAAGAGGCCTGAGGGAGGCTTCCGGGACACTGCCGCTGCAGCTGCTGCTCTAGTGAGTGCTGGGTGGGCCGCTCCCTTTCCTGCCAACTCCATCTGGCCTAGGGGGCGGAGCCTGCACTCACCGCCACAGCTTAAGAGGCCTGAGGGAGGCTTCTGGGACACTGCTGCTGTTGCTGCTGCTGCTGCTGCACTGCTCTAGTGAGTGCTGGGTGGGCCGCTCCCTTTCCTGCCAACTCCATCTGGCCTAGGGGGCGGAGCCTGCACTCACCGCCACAGCTTAAGAAGCCTGAGGGAGGCTTCTGGGACACTGCTGCTGCTGCTCTAGTGAGTGCTGGGTGGTCCGATCCCTTTCCTGCCAACTCCATCTGGCCTAGGGGGCGGAGCCTGCACTCACCGCCACAGCTTAAGAGGCCTGAGGGAGGCCTCTGGGACACTGCTGCTGCTCTAGTGAGTGCTGGGTGGGTCGCTCCCTTTCCTGCCAACTCCATCTGGCCTAGGGGGCGGAGCCTGCACTCACCGCCACAGCTTAAGAGGCCTGAGGGAGGCTTCTGGGACGCTGCTGCTGCTCTAGTGAGTGCTGGGTGGGCCGCTCCCTTTCCTCCCAACTCCATCTGGCCTAGGGGGCGGACCCTGCACTCACCGCCACAGCTTAAGAGGCCTGAGGGAGGCTTCCAGGACATTGCTGCAGCTCTAGTGAGTGCTGGGTGGGCCGCTCCCTTTCCTGCCAACTCCATCTGGCCTAGGGGGCGGAGCCTGCACTCACCGCCACAGCTTAAGAGGCCTGAGGGAGGCTTCCGGGACACTGCTGCTGCTGCTGCTCTAGTGAGTGCTGGGTGGGCCGCTCCCTTTCCTGCCAACTCCATCTGGCCTAGGGGGCGGAGCCTGCACGCCCCGCCACAGCTTAAGAGGCCTGAGGGAGGCTTCCGGGACACTGCTGCTGCTGCTGCTCCTCTAGTGAGTGCTGGGTGGGGCGCTCCCTTTCCTGCCAACTCCATCTGGCCTAGGGGGCGGAGCCTGCACTCACCGCCACAGCTTAAGAGGCCTGAGGGAGGCCTCCGGGACACTGCTGCTGCTGCTGCTGCTCTAGTGAGTGCTGGGTGGGCCGCTCCCTTTCCTGCCAACTCCATCTGGCCTAGGGGGCGGAGCCTGCACTCACCGCCACAGCTTAAGATTCCTGAGGGAGGCTTCCGGGACACTGCCGTTGCAGCTGCTGCTCTAGTGAGTGCTGGGTGGGCCGCTCCCTTTCCTGCAAACTCCATCTGGCCTAGGGGGCGGAGCCTGCACTCACCGCCACAGCTTAAGAGGCCTGAGGGAGGCTTCCGGGACACTGCTGCTGCTGCTGCTCTAGTGAGTGCTGGGTGGGCCGCTCCCTTTCCTGCCAACTCCATCTGGCCTGGGGGGCGGAGCCTGCACTCACCGCCACAGCTTAAGAGGCCTGAGGGAGGCTTCTGGGACACCGCTGCTGCTGCTGCTGCTCTAGTGAGTGCTGGGTGGGCCGCTCCCTTTCCTGCCAACTCCATCTGGCCTAGCGGGCGGAGCCTGCACTCACCGCCACAGCTTAAGAGGCCTGAGGATGGCTTTCGGGACACTGCTGCTGCTGCTGCTGCTCTAGTGAGTGCTGGGTGGGCCGCTCCCTTTCCTGCCAACTCCATCTGGCCTAGGGGGCGGAGCCTGCTCTCACCGCCACAGCTTAAGAGGCCTGAGGGAGGCTTCCGGGACACTGCTGCTGCTCTAGTGAGTGCTGGGTGGGTCGCTCCCTTTCCTGCCAACTCCATCTGGCCTAGGGGGCGGAGCCTGCACTCACCGCCACAGCTTAAGAGGCCTGAGGGAGGCTTCTGGGACGCTGCTGCTGCTCTAGTGAGTGCTGGGTGGGCCGCTCCCTTTCCTCCCAACTCCATCTGGCCTAGGGGGCGGACCCTGCACTCACCGCCACAGCTTAAGAGGCCTGAGGGAGGCTTCCAGGACATTGCTGCAGCTCTAGTGAGTGCTGGGTGGGCCGCTCCCTCTCCTGCCAACTCCATCTGGCCTAGGGGGCGGAGCCTGCACTCACCGCCACAGCTTAAGAGGCCTGAGGGAGGCTTCCGGGACACTGCTGCTGCTGCTGCTCTAGTGAGTGCTGGGTGGGCCGCTCCCTTTCCTGCCAACTCCATCTGGCCTAGGGGGCGGAGCCTGCACGCACCGCCACAGCTTAAGAGGCCTGAGGGAGGCTTCCGGGACACTGCTGCTGCTGCTGCTCCTCTAGTGAGTGCTGGGTGGGGCGCTCCCTTTCCTGCCAACTCCATCTGGCCTAGGGGGCGGAGCCTGCACTCACCGCCACAGCTTAATAGGCCTGAGGGAGGCCTCCGGGACACTGCTGCTGCTCTAGTGAGTGCTGGGTGGGCCGCTCCCTTTCCTGCCAACTCCATCTGGCCTAGGGGGCGGAGCCTGCTCTCACCGCCACAGCTTAAGAGGCCTGAGGGAGGCTTCCAGAACACTGCTGCTGCTGCTGCTGCTCTAGTGAGTGCTGGGTGGGCCGCTCAATTTCCTGCCAACTCCATCTGGCCTAGGGGGCGGAGCTTGCACTCACCGCCACAGCTTTAGAGGCCTGAGGGAGGCTTCCGGGACACTGCTGCTGCTGCTGCTGCTGCTGCTGCTCTAGTGAGTGCTGGGTGGGCCGCTCCCTTTCCTGCCAACTCCATCTGGCCTAGGGGGCGGAGCCTGCACTTACCGCCACAGCTTAAGAGGCCTGAGGGCGGCTTCCGGAACACTGCTGCTGCTGCTACTCTAGTGAGTGCTGGGTGGGCCGCTCCCTTTCCTGCCGACTCCATCTGGCCTAGGCGGCGGAGCCTGCACTCACCGCCACAACTTAAAAGGCCTGAGGGAGGCTTCCGGGACACTGCTGCTGCTGCTGCTCTAGTGAGTGCTGGGTGGGCCGCTCCCTTTCCTGCCAACTCCATCTGGCCTAGCGGGCGGAGCCTGCACTCACCGCCACAACTTAAGAGGCCTGAGGATGGCTTTCGGGACACTGCTGCTGCTGCTGCTGCTGCTGTAGTGAGTGCTGGGTGGGCCGCTCCCTTTCCTGCCAACTCCATCTGGCCTAGGGGGCGGAGCCTGCTCTCACCGCCACAGCTTAAGAGGCCTGAGGGAGGCTTCCGGGACACTGCTGCTGCTCTAGTGAGTTCTGGGTGGGCCGCTCCCTTTCCTGCCAACTCCATCTGGCCTAGGGGGTGGAGCCTTCACTCACCGTCACAGCTTTAGAGGCCTGAGGGAGGCTTCCGGGACACTGCTGCTGCTCCAGTGAGTGCTGGGTGGGCCGCTCCCTTTCCTGCCAACTCCATCTGGCATAGGGAGCGAAGCCTGCACTCACCGCCACAACTTAAAAGGCCTGAGGGAGGCTTCTGGGACACTGCTGCTGTTGCTGCTGCTGCTGCTCTAGTGAGTGCTGGGTGGGCCGCTCCCTTTCCTGCCAACTCCATCTGGCCTAGGGGGCGGAGCCTGCACTCACCGCCACAGCTTAAGAAGCATGAGGGAGGCTTCTGGGACACTGCTGCTGTTGCTGCTGCTGCTGCTGCTCTACGGAGTGCTGGGTGGGCCGCTCCCTTTCCTGCCAACTCCATCTGGCCTAGGGGGCGGAGCCTGCACTCACCGCCACAGCTTAATAGGCCTGAGGGAGGCCTCCGGGACACTGCTGCTCCTCTAGTGAGTGCTGGGTGGGGCGCTCCCTTTCCTGCCAACTCCATCTGGCCTAGGGGGCGGAGCCTGCACTCACCGCCACAGCTTAAGAGGCCTGAGGGAGGCCTCCGGGACACTGCTGCTGCTGCTGCTGCTCTAGTGAGTGCTGGGTGGGCCGCTCCCTTTCCTGCCAACTCCATCTGGCCTAGGGGGCGGAGCCTGCACTCACCGCCACAGCTTAATAGGCCTGAGGGAGGCCTCCGGGACACTGCTGCTGCTCTAGTGAGTGCTGGGTGGGCCGCTCCCTTTCCTGCCAACTCCATCTGGCCTAGGGGGCGGAGCCTGCTCTCACTGCCACAGCTTAAGAGGCCTGAGGGAGGCTTCCAGAACACTGCTGCTGCTGCTGCTGCTCTAGTGAGTGCTGGGTGGGCCGCTCACTTTCCTGCCAACTCCATCTGGCCTAGGGGGCGGAGCTTGCACTCACCGCCACAGCTTTAGAGGCCTGAGGGAGGCTTCCGGGACACTGCTGCTGCTGGTGCTGCTGCTGCTCTAGTGAGTGCTGGGTGGGCCGCTCCCTTTCCTGCCAACTCCATCTGGCCTAGGGGGTGGAGCCTGCACTCACCGCCACAGCTTAAGAGGCCTGAGAGCGGCTTCCGGAACACTGCTGCTGCTGCTACTCTAGTGAGTGCTGGGTGGGCCGCTCCCTTTCCTGCCGACTCCATCTGGCCTAGGCGGCGGAGCCTGCACTCACCGCCACAACTTAAAAGGCCTGAGGGAGGCTTCCGGGACACTGCTGCTGCTGCTGCTCTAGTGAGTGCTGGGTGGGCCGCTCCCTTTCCTGCCAACTCCATCTGGCCTGGGGGGCGGAGCCTGCACTCACCGCCACAGCTGAAGAGGCCTGAGGGAGGCTTCTGGGACACCGCTGCTGCTGCTGCTGCTCTAGTGAGTGCTGGGTGGGCCGCTCCCTTTCCTGCCAACTCCATCTGGCCTAGCGGGCGGAGCCTGCACTCACCGCCACAGCTTAAGAGGCCTGAGGATGGCTTTCGGGACACTGCTGCTGCTGCTGCTGCTGCTCTAGTGAGTGCTGGGTGGGCCGCTCCCTTTCCTGCCAACTCCATCTGGCCTAGGGGGCGGAGCCTGCTCTCACCGCCACAGCTTAAGAGGCCTGAGGGAGGCTTCCGGGACACTGCTGCTGCTCTAGTGAGTGCTGGGTGGGCCGCTCCTTTTCCTGCCAACTCCATCTGGCCTAGGGGGTGGAGCCTTCACTCACCGCCACAGCTTAAGAGGCCTGAGGGAGGCTTCCGGGACACTGCTGCTGCTCCAGTGAGTGCTGGGTGGGCCGCTCCCTTTCCTGCCAACTCCATCTGGCATAGGGAGCGAAGATTGCACTCACCGCCACAACTTAAAAGGCCTGAGGGAGGCTTCTGGGACACTGCTGCTGTTGCTGCTGCTGCTGCTCTAGTGAGTGCTGGGTGGGCCGCTCCCTTTCCTGCCAACTCCATCTGGCCTAGGGGGCGGAGCCTGCACTCACCGCCACAGCTTAAGAAGCATGAGGGAGGCTTCTGGGACACTGCTGCTGTTGCTGCTGCTGCTGCTCTACGGAGTGCTGGGTGGGCCGCTCCCTTTCCTGCCAACTCCATCTGGCCTAGGGGGCGGAGCCTGCACTCACCGCCACAGCTTAATAGGCCTGAGGGAGGCCTCCGGGACACTGCTGCTGCTCTAGTGAGTGCTGGGTGGGCCGCTCCCTTTCCTGCCAACTCCATCTGGCCTAGGGGGCGGAGCCTGCTCTCACCGCCACAGCTTAAGAGGCCTGAGGGAGGCTTCCAGAACACTGCTGCTGCTGCTGCTGCTCTAGTGAGTGCTGGGTGGGCCGCTCACTTTCCTGCCAACTCCATCTGGCCTAGGGGGCGGAGCTTGCACTCACCGCCACAGCTTTAGAGGCCTGAGGGAGGCTTCCGGGACACTGCTGCTGCTGCTGCTGCTGCTGCTCTAGTGAGTGCTGGGTGGGCCGCTCCCTTTCCTGCCAACTCCATCTGGCCTAGGGGGCGGAGCCTGCACTCACCGCCACAGCTTGAGAGGCCTGAGGGCGGCTTCCGGAACACTGCTGCTGCTGCTACTCTAGTGAGTGCTGGGTGGGCCGCTCCCTTTCCTGCCGACTCCATCTGGCCTAGGCGGCGGAGCCTGCACTCACCGCCACAACTTAAAAGGCCTGAGGGAGGCTTCCGGGACACTGCTGCTGCTGCTGCTCTAGTGAGTGCTGGGTGGGCCGCTCCCTTTCCTGCCAACTCCATCTGGCCTGGGGGGCGGAGCCTGCACTCACCGCCACAGCTTAAGAGGCCTGAGGGAGGCTTCTGGGACACCGCTGCTGCTGCTGCTGCTCTAGTGAGTGCTGGGTGGGCCGCTCCCTTTCCTGCCAACTCCATCTGGCCTAGCGGGCGGAGCCTGCACTCACCGCCACAGCTTAAGAGGCCTGAGGGTGGCTTTCGGGACACTGCTGCTGCTGCTCTAGTGAGTGCTGGGTGGGCCGCTCCCTTTCCTGCCAACTCCATCTGGCCTAGGGGGCGGAGCCTGCTCTCACCGCCACAGCTTAAGAGGCCTGAGGGCGGCTTCCGGGACACTGCTGCTGCTGCTCTAGTGAGTGCTGGGTGGGCCGCTCCCTTTCCTGCCGACTCCATCTGGCCTAGGCGGCGGAGCCTGCACTCACCGCCACAACTTAAAAGGCCTGAGGGAGGCTTCCGGGACACTGCTGCTGCTGCTGCTCTAGTGAGTGCTGGGTGGGCCGCTCCCTTTCCTGCCAACTCCATCTGGCCTGGGGGGCGGAGCCTGCACTCACCGCCACAGCTTAAGAGGCCTGAGGGAGGCTTCTGGGACACCGCTGCTGCTGCTGCTGCTCTAGTGAGTGCTGGGTGGGCCGCTCCCTTTCCTGCCAACTCCATCTGGCCTAGCGGGCGGAGCCTGCACTCACCGCCACAGCTAAAGAGGCCTGAGGGTGGCTTTCGGGACACTGCTGCTGCTGCTGCTGCTGCTCTAGTGAGTGCTGGGTGGGCCGCTCCCTTTCCTGCCAACTCCATCTGGCCAAGGGGGCGGAGCCTGCACTCACCGCCTCAGTTTAAGAGGCCTGAGGGAGGCTTCCGGAACACTGCTGCTGCTGCTGCTGCTGCTGCTCTAGTGAGGGCTGGATGGGCAGCTCACTTTCCTGCCAACTCCATCTGGCCAAGGGGGCGGAGCCTGCACTCACCGCCTCAGTTTAAGAGGCCTGAGGGAGGCTTCCGGAACACTGCTGCTGCTGCTGCTGCTGCTGCTCTAGTGAGGGCTGGATGGGCAGCTCACTTTCCTGCCAACTCCATCTGGCCTAGGGGGCGGAGCCTGCACTCACCGCCACAGCTTAAGAGGCCTGAGGGCGGCTTCCGGAACACTGCTGCTGCTGCTACTCTAGTGAGTGCTGGGTGGGCCGCTCCCTTTCCTTCCGACTCCATCTGGCCTAGGCGGCGGAGCCTGCACTCACCGCCACAACTTAAAAGGCCTGAGGGAGGCTTCCGGGACACTGCTGCTGCTGCTGCTCTAGTGAGTGCTGGGTGGGCCGCTCCCTTTCCTGCCAACTCCATCTGGCCTGGGGGGCGGAGCCTGCACTCACCGCCACAGCTTAAGAGGCCTGAGGGCGGCTTCTGGGACACCGCTGCTGCTGCTGCTCTAGTGAGTGCTGGGTGGGCCGCTCCCTTTCCTTCCGACTCCATCTGGCCTAGGCGGCGGAGCCTGCACTCACCGCCACAACTTAAAAGGCCTGAGGGAGGCTTCCGGGACACTGCTGCAGCTGCTGCTCTAGTGAGTGCTGGGTGGGCCGCTCCCTTTCCTGCCAACTCCATCTGGCCTGGGGGGCGGAGCCTGCACTCACCGCCACAGCTTAAGAGGCCTGAGGGAGGCTTCTGGAACACTGCTGCTGCTGCTGCTGCTGCTCTAGTGAGTGCTGGGTGGGCCGCTCCCTTTCCTGCCAACTCCATCTGGCCTAGCGGGCGGAGCCTGCACTCACCGCCACAGCTTAAGAGGCCTGAGGGAGGCTTCCGGGACACTGCTGCTGCTCTAGTGAGTGCTGGGTGGGCCGCTCCCTTTCCTGCCAACTCCATTTGGCCTAGGGGGTGGAGCCTTCACTCACCGCCACAGCTTAAGAGGCCTGAGGGAGGCTTCCGGAACACTGCTGCTGCTGCTCCAGTGAGTGCTGGGTGGGCCGCTCCCTTTCCTGCCAACTCCATCTGGCCCAGGGGGCGGAGCCTGCACTCACCACCACAGCTTAAGAGGCCCTTGGGAGGCTTCCGGGACACTGCTGCTGCTGCTGCTGCTCTAGTGACTGCTGGGGGGGGCCGCTCCCTTTCCTACCAACTCCATCTGGCCTGCGGGCTGAGCCTGCACTCACCGCCACAGCTTAAGAGGCCTGAGGGAGGCTTGCGGGACACTGCTGCTGCTGCTGCTGCTCTATGGAGTGCTGGGTGGGCCGCTCCCTTTCCTGCCAACTCCATCTGGCCTAGGGGGCGGCGCCTGCACTCACCGCCACAGCTTAAGAGGCCTGAGGGAGGCCTCCGGGACACTGCTGCTGCTGCTGCTGCTCTAGTGAGTGCTGGGTGGGCCGCTCCCTTTCCTGCCAACTCCATCTGGCCCAGGGGGCCGAGCCTGCACTCACAGCCACAGCTTAAGAGGCCTGAGTGAGGCTTCCGGAACACTGCCGCTGCAGCTGCTGCTCTAGTGAGTGCTGGGTGGGCCGCTCCCTTTCCTGCCAACTCCATCTGGCCTAGGGGGCGGAGCCTGCACTCACCGCCACAGCTTAAGAGGCCTGAGGGAGGCTTCTGGGACACTGCTGCTGCTCCTGCTGCTCTAGTGAGTGCTGGGTTGTCCGCTTCCTTTCCTGCCAACTCCATCTGGCCAAGAGGGCGGAGCCTGCACTCACCGCCACAGCTTAAGAGGCCTTAGGGAGGCTTCTGGGACATTGCTGCTGTTGCTGCTGCTGCTGCTCTAGTGAGTGCTGGGTGGGCCGCTCCCTTTCCTGCCAACTCCATCTGGCCTAGGGAGCGAAGCCTGCACTCACCGCCACAGCTTAAAAGGCCTGAGGGAGGCTTCTGGGACACTGCTGCTGTTGCTGCTGCTGCTGCTCTAGTGAGTGCTGGGTGGGCCGCTCCCTTTCCTGCCAACTCCATCTGGCCTAGGGGGCGGAGCCTGCACTCACCGCCACAGCTTAAGAGGCCTGAGGGCGGCTTCCGGAACACTGCTGCTGCTGCTACTCTAGTGAGTGCTGGGTGGGCCGCTCCCTTTCCTTCCGACTCCATCTGGCCTAGGCGGCGGAGCCTGCACTCACCGCCACAACTTAAAAGGCCTGAGGGAGGCTTCCGGGACACTGCTGCTGCTGCTGCTCTAGTGAGTGCTGGGTGGGCCGCTCCCTTTCCTGCCAACTCCATCTGGCCTGGGGGGCGGAGCCTGCACTCACCGCCACAGCTTAAGAGGCCTGAGGGAGGCTTCTGGAACACTGCTGCTGCTGCTGCTGCTGCTCTAGTGAGTGCTGGGTGGGCCGCTCCCTTTCCTGCCAACTCCATCTGGCCTAGCGGGCGGAGCCTGCACTCACCGCCACAGCTTAAGAGGCCTGAGGGAGGCTTCCGGGACACTGCTGCTGCTCTAGTGAGTGCTGGGTGGGCCGCTCCCTTTCCTGCCAACTCCATTTGGCCTAGGGGGTGGAGCCTTCACTCACCGCCACAGCTTAAGAGGCCTGAGGGAGGCTTCCGGAACACTGCTGCTGCTGCTCCAGTGAGTGCTGGGTGGGCCGCTCCCTTTCCTGCCAACTCCATCTGGCCCAGGGGGCGGAGCCTGCACTCACCACCACAGCTTAAGAGGCCCTTGGGAGGCTTCCGGGACACTGCTGCTGCTGCTGCTGCTCTAGTGACTGCTGGGGGGGGGGCGCTCCCTTTCCTACCAACTCCATCTGGCCTACGGGCTGAGCCTGCACTCACCGCCACAGCTTAAGAGGCCTGAGGGAGGCTTGCGGGACACTGCTGCTGCTGCTGCTGCTCTATGGAGTGCTGGGTGGGCCGCTCCCTTTCCTGCCAACTCCATCTGGCCTAGGGGGCGGCGCCTGCACTCACCGCCACAGCTTAAGAGGCCTGAGGGAGGCCTCCGGGACACTGCTGCTGCTGCTGCTGCTCTAGTGAGTGCTGGGTGGGCCGCTCCCTTTCCTGCCAACTCCATCTGGCCCAGGGGGCGGAGCCTGCACTCACAGCCACAGCTTAAGAGGCCTGAGTGAGGCTTCCGGAACACTGCCGCTGCAGCTGCTGCTCTAGTGAGTGCTGGGTGGGCCGCTCCCTTTCCTGCCAACTCCATCTGGCCTAGGGGGCGGAGCCTGCACTCACCGCCACAGCTTAAGAGGCCTGAGGGAGGCTTCTGGGACACTGCTGCTGCTCCTGCTGCTCTAGTGAGTGCTGGGTTGTCCGCTTCCTTTCCTGCCAACTCCATCTGGCCAAGAGGGCGGAGCCTGCACTCACCGCCACAGCTTAAGAGGCCTTAGGGAGGCTTCTGGGACATTGCTGCTGTTGCTGCTGCTGCTGCTCTAGTGAGTGCTGGGTGGGCCGCTCCCTTTCCTGCCAACTCCATCTGGCCTAGGGAGCGAAGCCTGCACTCACCGCCACAGCTTAAAAGGCCTGAGGGAGGCTTCTGGGACACTGCTGCTGTTGCTGCTGCTGCTGCTCTAGTGAGTGCTGGGTGGGCCGCTCCCTTTCCTGCCAACTCCATCTGGCCTAGGGGGCGGAGCCTGCACTCACCGCCACAGCTTAAGAAGCATGAGGGAGGCTTCTGGGACACTGCTGCTGTTGCTGCTGCTGCTGCTCTACTGAGTGCTGGGTGGGCCGCTCCCTTTCCTGCCAACTCCATCTGGCCTAGGGGGCGGAGCCTGCACTCACCGCCACAGCTTAATAGGCCTGAGGGAGGCCTCCGGGACACTGCTGCTGCTCTAGTGAGTGCTGGGTGGTCCGCTCCCTTTCCTGCCAACTCCATCTGGCCTAGGGGGCGGAGCCTGCTCTCACCCCCACAGCTTAAGAGGCCTGAGGGAGGCTTCCGGGACACTGCTGCTGCTACTGCTCTATGGAGTGCTGGGTGGGCCGCTCCCTTTCGTGCCAACTCCATCTGGCCTAGGGGGCGGAGCCTGTACTCACCGCCACAGCTTAAGAGCCCTGAGGGCGGCTTCCGGGACACTGCTGCTGCTGCTGCTGCTCTAGTGAGTGCTGGGTGGGCCGCTCCCTTTCGTGCCAACCCCATCTGGCCAAGGGGGCGGAGCCTGCACTCACCGCCACAGCTTAAGAGGCTTGAGGGAGGCTTTCGGGATACTGCTGCTGCAGCTGCTGCTCTAGTGAGTGCTGGTTGGGCCGCTCCCTTTCCTGCCAACTCCATCTGACCTAAGGGGCGGAGCCTGCACTCACCGCCACAGATTAAGAGGCATGAGGGAGGCTTCCGGGACACTGCTGCTGCTGCTCTAGTGAGTGCTGGGTGGGCCGCTCCCTTTCCTTCCGACTCCATCTGGCCTAGGCGGCGGAGCCTGCACTCACCGCCACAACTTAAAAGGCCTGAGGGAGGCTTCCGGGACACTGCTGCTTCTGCTGCTCTAGTGAGTGCTGGGTGGGCCGCTCCCTTTCCTGCCAACTCCATCTGGCCTGGGGGGCGGACCCTGCACTCACCGCCACAGCTTAAGAGGCCTGAGGGCGGCTTCTGGGACACCGCTGCTGCTGCTGCTGCTCTAGTGAGTGCTGGGTGGGCCGCTCCCTTTCCTTCCGACTCCATCTGGCCTAGGCGGCAGAGCCTGCACTCACCGCCACAACTTAAAAGGCCTGAGGGAGGCTTCCGGGACACTGCTGCAGCTGCTGCTCTAGTGAGTGCTGGGTGGGCCGCTCCCTTTCCTGCCAACTCCATCTGGCCTGGGGGGCGGAGCCTGCACTCACCGCCACAGCTTAAGAGGCCTGAGGGAGGCTTCTGGAACACTGCTGCTGCTGCTGCTGCTGCTCTAGTGAGTGCTGGGTGGGCCGCTCCCTTTCCTGCCAACTCCATCTGGCCTAGCGGGCGGAGCCTGCACTCACCGCCACAGCTTAAGAGGCCTGAGGGAGGCTTCCGGGACACTGCTGCTGCTCTAGTGAGTGCTGGGTGGGCCGCTCCCTTTCCTGCCAACTCCATTTGGCCTAGGGGGTGGAGCCTTCACTCACCGCCACAGCTTAAGAGGTCTGAGGGAGGCTTCCGGAACACTGCTGCTGCTGCTCCAGTGAGTGCTGGGTGGGCCGCTCCCTTTCCTGCCAACTCCATCTGGCCCAGGGGGCGGAGCCTGCACTCACCACCACAGCTTAAGAGGCCCTTGGGAGGCTTCCGGGACACTGCTGCTGCTGCTGCTGCTGCTGCTCTAGTGAGTGCTGGGTGGGCCGCTCCCTTTCCTGCCAACTCCATCTGGCCCAGGGGGCGGAGCCTGCACTCACCGCCACAGCTTAAGAGGCCTTAGGGAGGCTTCTGGGACATTGCTGCTGTTGCTGCTGCTGCTGCTCTAGTGAGTGCTGGGTGGGCCGCTCCCTTTCCTGCCAACTCCATCTGGCCTAGGGGGCGGAGCCTGCACTCACGGCCACAGCTTAAGAAGCATGAGGGAGGCTTCTGGGACACTGCTGCTGTTGCTGCTGCTGCTGCTCTACTGAGTGCTGGGTGGGCCGCTCCCTTTCCTGCCAACTCCATCTGGCCTAGGGGGCGGAGCCTGCACTCACCGCCACAGCTTAATAGGCCTGAGGGAGGCCTCCGGGACACTGCTGCTGCTCTAGTGAGTGCTGGGTGGTCCGCTCCCTTTCCTGCCAACTCCATCTGGCCTAGGGGGCGGAGCCTGCTCTCACCCCCACAGCTTAAGAGGCCTGAGGGAGGCTTCCGGGACACTGCTGCTGCTACTGCTCTATGGAGTGCTGGGTGGGCCGCTCCCTTTCGTGCCAACTCCATCTGGCCTAGGGGGCGGAGCCTGTACTCACCGCCACAGCTTAAGAGCCCTGAGGGCGGCTTCCGGGACACTGCTGCTGCTGCTGCTGCTCTAGTGAGTGCTGGGTGGGCCGCTCCCTTTCGTGCCAACCCCATCTGGCCTAGGGGGCGGAGCCTGCACTCACCGCCACAGCTTAAGAGGCTTGAGGGAGGCTTTCGGGACACTGCTGCTGCAGCTGCTGCTCTAGTGAGTGCTGGGTGGGCCGCTCCCTTTCCTGCCAACTCCATCTGACCTAAGGGGCGGAGCCTGCACTCACCGCCACAGATTAAGAGGCATGAGGGAGGCTTCCGGGACACTGCTGCTGCTGCTCTAGTGAGTGCTGGGTGGGCCGCTCCCTTTCCTGCCAAATCCATCTGGCCTAGGGGGCGGAGCCTGCACTCACAGCCACAGCTTA
The DNA here is from genome assembly GCF_964106645.2 of Podarcis pityusensis. Taxonomy (NCBI): domain Eukaryota; kingdom Metazoa; phylum Chordata; class Lepidosauria; order Squamata; family Lacertidae; genus Podarcis; species Podarcis pityusensis. The sequence goes on from NC_138045.1 coordinate 1,979,395, forward strand.
AGAGGCCTGAGGTAGGCTTCCGGGACACTGCCGCTGCAGCTGCTGCTCTAGTGAGTGCTGGGTGGGCCGCTCCCTTTCCTGCCAACTCCATCTGGCCTAGGGGGCGGAGCCTGCACGCACCACCACAGCTTAAGAGGCCTGAGGGAGGCTTCCGGGACACTTCTGCTGCTTCTACTGCTCTATGGAGTGCTGGGTGGGCCGCTCCCTTTCGTGCCAACCCCATCTGGCCTAGCGGGCGGCGCCTGCACTCACCGCCACAGCTTAAGAGGCCTGAGGGAGGCCTCCGGGACACTGCTGCTGCTGCTGCTGCTCTAGTGAGTGCTGGGTGGGCCGCTCCCTTTCCTGCCAACTCCATCTGGCCCAGGGGGCGGAGCCTGCACTCACAGCCACAGCTTAAGAGGCCTGAGTGAGGCTTCCGGAACACTGCCGCTGCAGCTGCTGCTCTAGTGAGTGCTGGGTGGGCCGCTCCCTTTCCTGCCAACTCCATCTGGCCTAGGGGGCGGAGCCTGCACTCACCGCCACAGCTTAAGAGGCCTGAGGGAGGCTTCTGGGACACTGCTGCTGCTCCTGCTGCTCTAGTGAGTGCTGGGTTGTCCGCTTCCTTTCCTGCCAACTCCATCTGGCCAAGAGGGCGGAGCCTGCACTCACCGCCACAGCTTAAGAGGTCTTAGGGAGGCTTCTGGGACATTGCTGCTGTTGCTGCTGCTGCTGCTCTAGTGAGTGCTGGGTGGGCCGCTCCCTTTCCTGCCAACTCCATCTGGCCTAGGGAGCGAAGCCTGCACTCACCGCCACAGCTTAAAAGGCCTGAGGGAGGCTTCTGGGACACTGCTGCTGTTGCTGCTGCTGCTGCTCTAGTGAGTGCTGGGTGGGCCGCTCCCTTTCCTGCCAACTCCATCTGGCCTAGGGGGCGGAGCCTGCACTCACCGCCACAGCTTAAGCAGCATGAGGGAGGCTTCTGGGACACTGCTGCTGTTGCTGCTGCTGCTGCTCTACTGAGTGCTGGGTGGGCCGCTCCCTTTCCTGCCAACTCCATCTGGCCTAGGGGGCGGAGCCTGCACTCACCGCCACAGCTTAATAGGCCTGAGGGAGGCCTCCGGGACACTGCTGCTGCTCTAGTGAGTGCTGGGTGGTCCGCTCCCTTTCCTGCCAACTCCATCTGGCCTAGGGGGCGGAGCCTGCTCTCACCCCCACAGCTTAAGAGGCCTGAGGGAGGCTTCCGGGACACTGCTGCTGCTACTGCTCTATGGAGTGCTGGGTGGGCCGCTCCCTTTCGTGCCAACTCCATCTGGCCTAGGGGGCGGAGCCTGTACTCACCGCCACAGCTTAAGAGCCCTGAGGGCGGCTTCCGGGACACTGCTGCTGCTGCTGCTGCTCTAGTGAGTGCTGGGTGGGCCGCTCCCTTTCGTGCCAACCCCATCTGGCCAAGGGGGCGGAGCCTGCACTCACCGCCACAGCTTAAGAGGCTTGAGGGAGGCTTTCGGGACACTGCTGCTGCAGCTGCTGCTCTAGTGAGTGCTGGTTGGGCCGCTCCCTTTCCTGCCAACTCCATCTGACCTAAGGGGCGGAGCCTGCACTCACCGCCACAGATTAAGAGGCATGAGGGAGGCTTCCGGGACACTGCTGCTGCTGCTCTAGTGAGTGCTGGGTGGGCCGCTCCCTTTCCTTCCGACTCCATCTGGCCTAGGCGGCGGAGCCTGCACTCACCGCCACAACTTAAAAGGCCTGAGGGAGGCTTCCGGGACACTGCTGCTTCTGCTGCTCTAGTGAGTGCTGGGTGGGCCGCTCCCTTTCCTGCCAACTCCATCTGGCCTGGGGGGCGGACCCTGCACTCACCGCCACAGCTTAAGAGGCCTGAGGGCGGCTTCTGGGACACCGCTGCTGCTGCTGCTGCTCTAGTGAGTGCTGGGTGGGCCGCTCCCTTTCCTTCCGACTCCATCTGGCCTAGGCGGCGGAGCCTGCACTCACCGCCACAACTTAAAAGGCCTGAGGGAGGCTTCCGGGACACTGCTGCAGCTGCTGCTCTAGTGAGTGCTGGGTGGGCCGCTCCCTTTCCTGCCAACTCCATCTGGCCTGGGGGGCGGAGCCTGCACTCACCGCCACAGCTTAAGAGGCCTGAGGGAGGCTTCTGGAACACTGCTGCTGCTGCTGCTGCTGCTCTAGTGAGTGCTGGGTGGGCCGCTCCCTTTCCTGCCAACTCCATCTGGCCTAGCGGGCGGAGCCTGCACTCACCGCCACAGCTTAAGAGGCCTGAGGGAGGCTTCCGGGACACTGCTGCTGCTCTAGTGAGTGCTGGGTGGGCCGCTCCCTTTCCTGCCAACTCCATTTGGCCTAGGGGGTGGAGCCTTCACTCACCGCCACAGCTTAAGAGGTCTGAGGGAGGCTTCCGGAACACTGCTGCTGCTGCTCCAGTGAGTGCTGGGTGGGCCGCTCCCTTTCCTGCCAACTCCATCTGGCCCAGGGGGCGGAGCCTGCACTCACCACCACAGCTTAAGAGGCCCTTGGGAGGCTTCCGGGACACTGCTGCTGCTGCTGCTGCTCTAGTGAGTGCTGGGTGGGCCGCTCCCTTTCCTGCCAACTCCATCTGGCCCAGGGGGCGGAGCCTGCACTCACCGCCACAGCTTAAGAGGCCTTAGGGAGGCTTCTGGGACATTGCTGCTGTTGCTGCTGCTGCTGCTCTAGTGAGTGCTGGGTGGGCCGCTCCCTTTCCTGCCAACTCCATCTGGCCTAGGGAGCGAAGCCTGCACTCACCGCCACAGCTTAAAAGGCCTGAGGGAGGCTTCTGGGACACTGCTGCTGTTGCTGCTGCTGCTGCTCTAGTGAGTGCTGGGTGGGCCGCTCCCTTTCCTGCCAACTCCATCTGGCCTAGGGGGCGGAGCCTGCACTCACGGCCACAGCTTAAGAAGCATGAGGGAGGCTTCTGGGACACTGCTGCTGTTGCTGCTGCTGCTGCTCTACTGAGTGCTGGGTGGGCCGCTCCCTTTCCTGCCAACTCCATCTGGCCTAGGGGGCGGAGCCTGCACTCACCGCCACAGCTTAATAGGCCTGAGGGAGGCCTCCGGGACACTGCTGCTGCTCTAGTGAGTGCTGGGTGGTCCGCTCCCTTTCCTGCCAACTCCATCTGGCCTAGGGGGCGGAGCCTGCTCTCACCCCCACAGCTTAAGAGGCCTGAGGGAGGCTTCCGGGACACTGCTGCTGCTACTGCTCTATGGAGTGCTGGGTGGGCCGCTCCCTTTCGTGCCAACTCCATCTGGCCTAGGGGGCGGAGCCTGTACTCACCGCCACAGCTTAAGAGCCCTGAGGGCGGCTTCCGGGACACTGCTGCTGCTGCTGCTGCTCTAGTGAGTGCTGGGTGGGCCGCTCCCTTTCGTGCCAACCCCATCTGGCCTAGGGGGCGGAGCCTGCACTCACCGCCACAGCTTAAGAGGCTTGAGGGAGGCTTTCGGGACACTGCTGCTGCAGCTGCTGCTCTAGTGAGTGCTGGGTGGGCCGCTCCCTTTCCTGCCAACTCCATCTGACCTAAGGGGCGGAGCCTGCACTCACCGCCACAGATTAAGAGGCATGAGGGACGCTTCCGGGACACTGCTGCTGCTGCTCTAGTGAGTGCTGGGTGGGCCGCTCCCTTTCCTGCCAAATCCATCTGGCCTAGGGGGCGGAGCCTGCACTCACAGCCACAGCTTAAGAGGCCTGAGGTAGGCTTCCGGGACACTGCCGCTGCAGCTGCTGCTCTAGTGAGTGCTGGGTGGGCCGCTCCCTTTCCTGCCAACTCCATCTGGCCTAGGGGGCGGAGCCTGCACGCACCACCACAGCTTAAGAGGCCTGAGGGAGGCTTCCGGGACACTTCTGCTGCTTCTACTGCTCTATGGAGTGCTGGGTGGGCCGCTCCCTTTCGTGCCAACCCCATCTGGCCTAGCGGGCGGAGCCTGCACTCACCGCCACAGCTTAAGAGGCCTGAGGGAGGCTTCCGGGACACTGCTGCTGCTGCTGCTGCTGTAGTGAGTGCTGGGTGGGCCGCTCCCTTTCCTGCCAACTCCATCTGGCCTAGGGGGCGGAGCCTGCACTCACCGCCACAGCTTAAGAAGCCTGAGGGAGGCTTCTGGGACATTGCTGCTGCTGCTCTAGTGAGTGCTGGGTGGGCCTCTCCCTTTCCTGCCAACTCCATCTGGCCTAGGGGGCGGAGCCTGCACTCACGGCCACAGCTTAAGAAGCCTGAGGGAGGCTTCTGGGACACTGCTGATGCTGCTCTAGTGAGTGCTGGGTGGGCCGCTCCCTTTCCTGCCAACTCCATCTGGCCTAGGGGGTGGAGCCTGCACTCACCGCCACAGCTTAAGAGGCCTGAGGGAGGCCTCTGGGACACTGCTGCTGCTCTAGTGAGTGCTGGGTGGGCCGCTCCCTTTCCTGCCAACTCCATCTGGCCTAGGGGGCGGAGCCTGCACTCACCGCCACAGCTTAAGAGGCCTGAGGGAGGCTTCTGGGACACTGCTGCTGTTGCTGCTGCTGCTGCTCTAGTGAGTGCTGGGTGGGCCGCTCCCTTTCCTGCAAACTCCATCTGGCCTAGGGGGCGGAGCTTGCACTCACCGCCACAGCTTAAGAGGCCTGATGGAGGCTTCTGGGACACTGCTGCTTTTGCTGCTGCTGCTGCTCTAGTGAGTGCTGCGTGGGCCGCTCCCTTTCCTGCAAACTCCATCTGGCCTAGGGGGCGGAGCCTGCACTCACCGCCACAGCTTAATAGGTCTGAGGGAGGCCTCCGGGACACTGCTGCTGCTCTAGTGAGTGCTGGGTGGGCCGCTCCCTTTCCTGCCAACTCCATCTGGCCTAGGGGGCGGAGCCTGCACTCACCGCCACAGCTTAAGAGGCCTGAGGGAGGCTTCCGGGACACTGCTGCTGCTGCTGCTGCTCTAGTGAGGGCTGGATGGGCCGCTCCGTTTCCTGCCAACTCCATCTGGCCTATCGGGCGGAGCCTGCACTCACCGCCACAGCTTAAAAGGCCTGAGGGAGGCTTCCGGGACACTGCTGCTGCTCTAGTGAGTGCTGGGTGGGCCGCTCCCTTTCCTGCCAACTCCATCTGGCCTAGGGGGCGGAGCCTGCACTCACCGCCACAGCTGAAGAGGCCTGAGGGAGGCTTCCGGGACACTGCTGCTGCTGCTGCAGCTGTAGTGAGGGCTGGATGGGCCGCTCCCTTTCCTGCCAACTTCATCTGGCCTAGGGGGCGGAGCCTGCACTCACCGCCACAGCTTAAAAGGCCTGAGGGAGGCTTCCGGGACACTGCTGCTGCTCTAGTGAGTGCTGGGTGGGCCGCTCCCTTTCCTGCCAACTCCATCTGGCCTAGGGGGCGGAGCCTGCACTCACCGCCACAGCTGAAGAGGCCTGAGGGAGGCCTCCGGGACACTGCTGCTCCTCTAGTGAGTGCTGGGTGGGCCGCTCCCTTTCCTGCCAACTTCATCTGGCCTAGGGGGCGGAGCCTGCACTCACCGCCACAGCTTAAGAGGCCTGAGGGAGGCTTCCGGAACACTGCTGCTGCTGCTGCTGCTGCTGCTGCTCTAGTGAGGGCTGGATGGGCATCTCACTTTCCTGCCAACTCCATCTGGCCAAGGGGGCGGAGCCTGCACTCACCGCCTCAGTTTAAGAGGCCTGAGGGAGGCTTCCGGAACACTGCTGCTGCTGCTGCTGCTGCTGCTGCTGCTGCTGCTCTAGTGAGGGCTGAATGGGCCGCTCCCTTTCCTGCCAACTTCATCTGGCCAAGGGGGCGGAGCCTGCACTCACCGCCACAGCTTAAGAGGCCTGAGGGAGGCTTCCGGAACACTGCTGCTGCTGCTCCTGCTGCTGCTGCTCTATGGAGTGCTGGGTGGGCCGCTCCCTTTCCTGCCAACTCCATATGGCCTAGGGGGCGGAGCCTGCACGCACCGCCACAGCTTAAGAGGCCTGAGGGAGGCTTCCGGGACACTGCTGCTGCTGCTCTAGTGAGTGCTGGGTTGGCCGCTCCCTTTCCTGCCAACTCCATCTGGCCTAGGGGGCGGAGCCTGCACTCACCGCCACAGCTTAAGAGGCCTGAGGGAGGCTTCCGGAACACTGCTGCTGCTGCTCCTGCTGTTGCTGCTCTATGGAGTGCTGGGTGGGCCGCTCCCTTTCCTGCCAACTCCATATGGCCTATCGGGCGGAGCCTGCACTCACCGCCACAGCTTAAGAGGCCTGAGGGAGGCCTCCGGGACACTGCTGCTCCTCTAGTGAGTGCTGGGTGGGCCGCTCCCTTTCCTGCCAACTCCATCTGGCCTAGGGGGCGGAGCCTGCACTCACCGCCACAGCTTAAGAAGCCTGAGGGAGGCTTCTGGGACATTGCTGCTGCTGCTCTAGTGAGTGCTGGGTGGGCCTCTCCCTTTCCTGCCAACTCCATCTGGCCTAGGGGGCGGAGCCTGCACTCACGGCCACAGCTTAAGAAGCCTGAGGGAGGCTTCTGGGACACTGCTGATGCTGCTCTAGTGAGTGCTGGGTGGGCCGCTCCCTTTCCTGCCAACTCCATCTGGCCTAGGGGGTGGAGCCTGCACTCACCGCCACAGCTTAAGAGGCCTGAGGGAGGCCTCTGGGACACTGCTGCTGCTCTAGTGAGTGCTGGGTGGGCCGCTCCCTTTCCTGCCAACTCCATCTGGCCTAGGGGGCGGAGCCTGCACTCACCGCCACAGCTTAAGAGGCCTGAGGGAGGCTTCTGGGACACTGCTGCTGTTGCTGCTGCTGCTGCTCTAGTGAGTGCTGGGTGGGCCGCTCCCTTTCCTGCAAACTCCATCTGGCCTAGGGGGCGGAGCTTGCACTCACCGCCACAGCTTAAGAGGCCTGATGGAGGCTTCTGGGACACTGCTGCTTTTGCTGCTGCTGCTGCTCTAGTGAGTGCTGCGTGGGCCGCTCCCTTTCCTGCAAACTCCATCTGGCCTAGGGGGCGGAGCCTGCACTCACCGCCACAGCTTAATAGGTCTGAGGGAGGCCTCCGCGACACTGCTGCTGCTCTAGTGAGTGCTGGGTGGGCCGCTCCCTTTCCTGCCAACTCCATCTGGCCTAGGGGGCGGAGCCTGCACTCACCGCCACAGCTTAAGAGGCCTGAGGGAGGCTTCCGGGACACTGCTGCTGCTGCTGCTGCTCTAGTGAGGGCTGGATGGGCCGCTCCGTTTCCTGCCAACTCCATCTGGCCTATCGGGCGGAGCCTGCACTCACCGCCACAGCTTAAAAGGCCTGAGGGAGGCTTCCGGGACACTGCTGCTGCTCTAGTGAGTGCTGGGTGGGCCGCTCCCTTTCCTGCCAACTCCATCTGGCCTAGGGGGCGGAGCCTGCACTCACCGCCACAGCTGAAGAGGCCTGAGGGAGGCTTCCGGGACACTGCTGCTGCTGCTGCAGCTGTAGTGAGGGCTGGATGGGCCGCTCCCTTTCCTGCCAACTCCATCTGGCCTAGGGGGCGGAGCCTGCACTCACCGCCACAGCTTAAGAGGCCTGAGGGAGGCTTCCGGAACACTGCTGCTGCTGCTGCTGCTGCTGCTGCTCTAGTGAGGGCTGGATGGGCATCTCACTTTCCTGCCAACTCCATCTGGCCAAGGGGGCGGAGCCTGCACTCACCGCCTCAGTTTAAGAGGCCTGAGGGAGGCTTCCGGAACACTGCTGCTGCTGCTGCTGCTGCTGCTGCTGCTGCTGCTCTAGTGAGGGCTGAATGGGCCGCTCCCTTTCCTGCCAACTTCATCTGGCCAAGGGGGCGGAGCCTGCACTCACCGCCACAGCTTAAGAGGCCTGAGGGAGGCTTCCGGAACACTGCTGCTGCTGCTCCTGCTGCTGCTGCTCTATGGAGTGCTGGGTGGGCCGCTCCCTTTCCTGCCAACTCCATATGGCCTAGGGGGCGGAGCCTGCACGCACCGCCACAGCTTAAGAGGCCTGAGGGAGGCTTCCGGGACACTGCTGCTGCTGCTCTAGTGAGTGCTGGGTTGGCCGCTCCCTTTCCTGCCAACTCCATCTGGCCTAGGGGGCGGAGCCTGCACTCACCGCCACAGCTTAAGAGGCCTGAGGGAGGCTTCCGGAACACTGCTGCTGCTGCTCCTGCTGTTGCTGCTCTATGGAGTGCTGGGTGGGCCGCTCCCTTTCCTGCCAACTCCATATGGCCTATCGGGCGGAGCCTGCACTCACCGCCACAGCTTAAGAGGCCTGAGGGAGGCCTCCGGGACACTGCTGCTCCTCTAGTGAGTGCTGGGTGGGCCGCTCCCTTTCCTGCCAACTTCATCTGGCCTTGGGGGCGGAGCCTGCACTCACCGCCACAGCTTAAGAGGCCTGAGGGAGGCTTCCGGAACACTGCTGCTGCTGCTGCTGCTGCTGCTCTAGTGAGGGCTGGATGGGCAGCTCACTTTCCTGCCAACTCCATCTGGCCAAGGGGGCGGAGCCTGCACTCACCGCCTCAGTTTAAGAGGCCTGAGGGAGGCTTCCGGAACACTGCTGCTGCTGCTGCTGCTGCTGCTGCTCTAGTGAGGGCTGGATGGGCCGCTCCCTTTCCTGCCAACTTCATCTGGCCAAGGGGGCGGAGCCTGCACTCACCGCCACAGCTTAAGAGGCCTGAGGGAGGCTTCCGGAACACTGCTGCTGCTGCTCCTGCTGCTGCTGCTCTATGGAGTGCTGGGTGGGCCGCTCCCTTTCCTGCCAACTCCATATGGCCTAGGGGGCGGAGCCTGCACGCACCGCCACAGCTTAAGAGGCCTGAGGGAGGCTTCCGGGACACTGCTGCTGCTGCTCTAGTGAGTGCTGGGTGGGCCGCTCCCTTTCCTGCCAACTCCATCTGGCCTAGGGGGCGGAGCCTGCACTCACTGCAACAGCTTAAGAGGCCTGAGGGAGGCTTCCGGGACACTGCTGCTGCTGCTCTAGTGAGTTCTGGGTGGGCCGCTCCCTTTCCTGTCAACTCCATCTGGCCTAGGGGGCGGAGCCTGCACTCACCGCCACAGCTTAAGAGGCCCTTGGGAGGCTTCCGGGACACTGCTGCTGCTGCTGCTGCTGCTGTAGTGACTGCTGGGTGGGCCGCTCCCTTTCCTACCAACTCCATCTGGCCTACGAGCTGAGCCTGCACTCACCGCCACAGCTTAAGAGGCCTGAGGGAGGCTTGCGGGACACTGCTGCTGCTGCTGCTGCTCTATGGAGTGCTGGGTGGGCCGCTCCCTTTCCTGCCAACTCCATCTGGCCTAGGGGGCGGAGCCTGCACTCACCGCCACAGTTTAAGAGGCCTGAGGGAGGCTTCCGGGACACTGCTGCTGTTGCTGCTCTAGTGAGTGCTGGCTGGGCCGCACCCTTTCCTGCCAACTCCATGTGGCCTAGGGGGCGGAGACTGCACTCTCCGCCACAGCTTAAGAGGCCTGAGGGAGGCTTCCGGAGCACTGCTGCTTCTGCTCTAGTGAGTGCTGGGTGGGCCGCTCCCTTTCCTGCCATCTCCATCTGGCCTAGGGGGCGGAGCCTGCACTCACCGCCACAGCTTAAGAGGCCTGAGGGCGGCTTCCGGGAAACTGCTGCTGCTCTAGTGAGTGCTGGGTTGGCCGCTCCCTTTCCCGCCAACTCCATCTGGCCTAGGGGGCGGACCCTGCACTCACCGCCACAGCTTAAGAGGCCTGAGGGAGGCCTCCGGGACACTGCTGCTGCTGCTGCTGCTGCTCTAGTGAGTGCTGGGTGGGCCGCTCCATTTCCTGCCAACTCCATCTGGCCTAGGGGGCGGAGCCTGCACTCACCGCCACAGCTTCAGAGGCCTGAGGGAGGCTTCCGGGACACTGCTGCTGCTGCTCTAGTGAGTGCTGGGTGGGCCGCTCCCTTTCCTGCCAACTCCATCTGGCCTAGGGGGCGGAGCCTGCACTCACCGCCACAGCTTAAGAGGCCTGAGGGAGGCTTCTGGGATACTGCTGCTGTTGCTGCTGCTGCTGCTCTAGTGAGTGCTGGGTGGGCCGCTCCCTTTCCTGTCAACTCCATCTGGCCTAGGGGGCGGAGCCTGCACTCACCGCCACAGCTTAAGAGGCCTGAGGGAGGCTTTTGGGATACTGCTGCTGTTGCTGCTGCTGCTGCTCTAGAGAGTGCTGGGTGGGCCGCTCCCTTTCCTGCCAACTCCATCTGGCCTACGGGCTGAGCCTGCACTCACCGCCACAGCTTTAGAGGCCCTTGGGAGGCTTCCGGGACACTTCTGCTGCTGCTGCTGCTCTAGTGAGTGCTGGGTGGGCCGCTCCCTTTCCTGCCAACTCCATCTGGCCTACGGGCTGAGCCTGCACTCACCGCCACAGCATAAGAGGCCTGAGGGAGGCTTCCAGGTAGCTGCTTCTGCTGCTGCTCTAGTGAGTGCTGGGTGGGCCGCTCCCTTTCCTCCCAACTCCATCTGGCCTAGGGGGCGGAGCCTGCACTCACCGCCACAGCTTAAGAGGCCTGAGGGAGGCCTCCGGGACACTGCTGCTGCTGCTGCTCTAGTGAGTGTTGGGTGGGCCGCTCCCTTTCCTGCCAAATCCATCTGGCCTAGGGGGCGGAGCCTGCACTCACCGCCACAGCTTAAGAGGCCTGAGGGAGGCCTCCGGGACACTGCTAATGCTGCTGCTCTAGTGAGTGCTGGGTGGGCCGCGCCCTTTCCTGCCAACTCCATCTGGCCTAGGGGGCGGAGCCTGCACCCACCGCCACAGCTTCAGAGGCCTGAGGGAGGCTTCCGGAACACTGCTGCTGCTGCTGCTGCTCTAGTGACTGCTGGGTGGGCCGCTCCCTTTCCTACCAACTCCATCTGGCCTAGGGGGCGGAGCCTTCACTCACCGCTACAGCTTAGGAGGCCTGAGGGAGGCTTCCGGGACACTGCTGCTGTTGCTGCTCTAGTGAGTGCTGGGTGGGCCGCGCCCTTTCCTGCCAACTCCATGTGGCCTAGGGGGCGGAGCCTGCACTCTCCGCCACAGCTTAAGAGGCCTGAGGGAGGCTTCCGGAGCACTGCTGCTGCTGCTCTAGTGAGTGCTGGGTGGGCCGCTCCCTTTCCTGCCATCTCCATCTGGCCTAGGGGACGGAACCTGCACTCACCGCCACAGCTTAAGAGGCCTGAGGGCGGCTTCCGGGAAACTGCTGCTGGTCTAGTGAGTGCTGGGTTTGCCGCTCCCTTTCCCGCCAATTCCATCTGGCCTAGGGGGCGGACCCTGCACTCACCGCCATAGCTTAAGAGGCCTGAGGGAGGCTTCCGGGACACTGCTGCTGCTGCTGCTCTAGTGAGTGCTGGGTGGGCCGCTCCCTTTCCTGCCAACTCCATCTGGCCTGGGGGGCGGAGCCTGCACTCACCGCCACAGCTTAAGAGGCCTGAGGGCGGCTTCTGGGACACCGCTGCTGCTGCTGCTGCTCTAGTGAGTGCTGGGTGGGCCGCTCCCTTTCCTTCCGACTCCATCTGGCCTAGGCGGCGGAGCCTGCACTCACCGCCACAACTTAAAAGGCCTGAGGGAGGCTTCCGGGACACTGCTGCAGCTGCTGCTCTAGTGAGTGCTGGGTGGGCCGCTCCCTTTCCTGCCAACTCCATCTGGCCTGGGGGGCGGAGCCTGCACTCACCGCCACAGCTTAAGAGGCCTGAGGGAGGCTTCTGGAACACTGCTGCTGCTGCTGCTGCTGCTCTAGTGAGTGCTGGGTGGGCCGCTCCCTTTCCTGCCAACTCCATCTGGCCTAGCGGGCGGAGCCTGCACTCACCGCCACAGCTTAAGAGGCCTGAGGGAGGCTTCCGGGACACTGCTGCTGCTCTAGTGAGTGCTGGGTGGGCCGCTCCCTTTCCTGCCAACTCCATTTGGCCTAGGGGGTGGAGCCTTCACTCACCGCCACAGCTTAAGAGGCCTGAGGGAGGCTTCCGGAACACTGCTGCTGCTGCTGCTGCTCTAGTGACTGCTGGGGGGGGGCCGCTCCCTTTCCTACCAACTCCATCTGGCCTACGGGCTGAGCCTGCACTCACCGCCACAGCTTAAGAGGCCTGAGGGAGGCTTGCGGGACACTGCTGCTGCTGCTGCTGCTCTATGGAGTGCTGGGTGGGCCGCTCCCTTTCCTGCCAACTCCATCTGGCCTAGGGGGCGGAGCCTGCACTCACCGCCACAGCTTAAGAGGCCTGAGGGAGGCCTCCGGGACACTGCTGCTGCTGCTGCTGCTGCTCTAGTGAGTGCTGGGTGGGCCGCTCCCTTTCCTGCCAACTCCATCTGGCCCAGGGGGCGGAGCCTGCACTCACAGCCACAGCTTAAGAGGCCTGAGGGAGGCTTCCGGAACACTGCCGCTGCAGCTGCTGCTCTAGTGAGTGCTGGGTGGGCCGCTCCCTTTCCTGCCAACTCCATCTGGCCTAGGGGGCGGAGCCTGCACTCACCGCCACAGCTTAAGAGGCCTGAGGGAGGCTTCTGGGACACTGCTGCTGCTCCTGCTGCTCTAGTGAGTGCTGGGTGGTCCGCTCCCTTTCCTGCCAACTCCATCTGGCCAAGAGGGCGGAGCCTGCACTCACCGCCACAGCTTAAGAGGCCTTAGGGAGGCTTCTGGGACATTGCTGCTGTTGCTGCTGCTGCTGCTCTAGTGAGTGCTGGGTGGGCCGCTCCCTTTCCTGCCAACTCCATCTGGCCTAGGGAGCGAAGCCTGCACTCACCGCCACAGCTTAAAAGGCCTGAGGGAGGCTTCTGGGACACTGCTGCTGTTGCTGCTGCTGCTGCTCTAGTGAGTGCTGGGTGGGCCGCTCCCTTTCCTGCCAACTCCATCTGGCCTAGGGGGCGGAGCCTGCACTCACCGCCACAGCTTAAGAAGCATGAGGGAGGCTTCTGGGACACTGCTGCTGTTGCTGCTGCTGCTGCCCTACTGAGTGCTGGGTGGGCCGCTCCCTTTCCTGCCAACTCCATCTGGCCTAGGGGGCGGAGCCTGCACTCACCGCCACAGCTTAATAGGCCTGAGGGAGGCCTCCGGGACACTGCTGCTGCTCTAGTGAGTGCTGGGTGGTCCGCTCCCTTTCCTGCCAACTCCATCTGGCCTAGGGGGCGGAGCCTGCTCTCACCCCCACAGCTTAAGAGGCCTGAGGGAGGCTTCCGGGACACTGCTGCTGCTACTGCTCTATGGAGTGCTGGGTGGGCCGCTCCCTTTCGTGCCAACTCCATCTGGCCTAGGGGGCGGAGCCTGTACTCACCGCCACAGCTTAAGAGCCCTGAGGGCGGCTTCCGGGACACTGCTGCTGCTGCTGCTGCTCTAGTGAGTGCTGGGTGGGCCGCTCCCTTTCGTGCCAACCCCATCTGGCCTAGGGGGCGGAGCCTGCACTCACCGCCACAGCTTAAGAGGCTTGAGGGAGGCTTTCGGGACACTGCTGCTGCAGCTGCTGCTCTAGTGAGTGCTGGGTGGGCCGCTCCCTTTCCTGCCAACTCCATCTGACCTAAGGGGCGGAGCCTGCACTCACCGCCACAGATTAAGAGGCATGAGGGAGGCTTCCGGGACACTGCTGCTGCTGCTCTAGTGAGTGCTGGGTGGGCCGCTCCCTTTCCTGCCAAATCCATCTGGCCTAGGGGGCGGAGCCTGCACTCACAGCCACAGCTTAAGAGGCCTGAGGTAGGCTTCCGGGACACTGCCGCTGCAGCTGCTGCTCTAGTGAGTGCTGGGTGGGCCGCTCCCTTTCCTGCCAACTCCATCTGGCCTAGGGGGCGGAGCCTGCACGCACCACCACAGCTTAAGAGGCCTGAGGGAGGCTTCCGGGACACTTCTGCTGCTTCTACTGCTCTATGGAGTGCTGGGTGGGCCGCTCCCTTTCGTGCCAACCCCATCTGGCCTAGGGGGCGGAGCCTGCACTCACCGCCACAGCTTAAGAGGCCTGAGGGAGGCTTCCGGGACACTGCTGCTGCTGCTGCTGCTGTAGTAAGTGCTGGGTGGGCCGCTCCCTTTCCTGCCAACTCCATCTGGCCTAGGGGGCGGAGCCTGCACTCACCGCCACAGCTTAAGAAGCCTGAGGGAGGCTTCTGGGACACTGCTGCTGCTGCTCTAGTGAGTGCTGGGTGGGCCTCTCCCTTTCCTGCCAACTCCATCTGGCCTAGGGGGCGTAGACTGCACTCACGGCCACAGCTTAAGAAGCCTGAGGGAGGCTTCTGGGACACTGCTGCTGCTGCTCTAGTGAGTGCTGGGTGGGCCTCTCCCTTTCCTGCCAACTCCATCTGGCCTAGGGGGTGGAGCCTGCACTCACCGCCACAGCTTAAGAGGCCTGAGGGAGGCCTCTGGGACACTGCTGCTGCTCTAGTGAGTGCTGGGTGGGCCGCTCCTTTTCCTGCCAACTCCATCTGGCCTAGGGGGCGGAGCCTGCACTCACCATCACAGCTTAAGAGGCCTGAGGGAGGCTTCCGGGACGCTGCTGCTGCTCTAGTGAGTGCTGGGTGGGCCGCTCCCTTTCCTCCCAACTCCATCTGGCCTAGGGGGCGGACCCTGCACTCACCGCCACAGCTTCAGAGGCCTGAGGGAGCCTTTTGGGAAACTGCTGCTGCTGCTGCTGCTCTAGTGAGGGCTGGATGGACCGCTCCCTTTCCTGCCAAGTCCATCTGGCCAACGGGCGGAGCCTGCACTCACCGCCACAGCTTAAGAGGCCTGAGGGAGGATTCCGGGACACTGCTGCTGCTGCTGCTCTAGTGAGTGCTGGGTGGGCCGCTCCCTTTCGTGCCACCTCCATCTGGCCAAGGGGGCGGAGCCTGCACTCACCGCCACAGCTTAAGAGGCCTGAGGGAGGCTTCTGGGACACTGCTGCTGTTGCTGCTGCTGCTGCTCTAGTGAGTGCTGGGTGGGCCGCTCCCTTTCCTGCAAACTCCATCTGGCCTAGGGGGCGGAGCTTGCACTCACCGCCACAGCTTAAGAGGCCTGATGGAGGCTTCTGGGACACTGCTGCTTTTGCTGCTGCTGCTGCTCTAGTGAGTGCTGCGTGGGCCGCTCCCTTTCCTGCAAACTCCATCTGGCCTAGGGGGCGGAGCCTGGACTCACCGCCACAGCTTAATAGGCCTGAGGGAGGCCTCCGGGACACTGCTGCTGCTCTAGTGAGTGCTGGGTGGGCCGCTCCCTTTCCTGCCAACTCCATCTGGCCTAGGGGGCGGAGCCTGCACTCACCGCCACAGCTTAAGAGGCCTGAGGGAGGCTTCCGGGACACTGCTGCTGCTGCTGCTGCTCTAGTGAGTGCTGCGTGGGCCGCTCCCTTTCCTGCCAACTCCATCTGGCCTAGGGGGCGGAGCCTGCACTCACCGCCACAGCTTAATAGGCCTGAGGGAGGCCTCCGGGACACTGCTGCTGTTCTAGTGAGGGCTGGATGGGCCGCTCCGTTTCCTGCCAACTCCATCTGGCCTATCGGGCGGAGCCTGCACTCACCGCCACAGCTTAAAAGGCCTGAGGGAGGCTTCCGGGACACTGCTGCTGCTCTAGTGAGTGCTGGGTGGGCCGCTCCCTTTCCTGCCAACTCCATCTGGCCTAGGGGGCGGAGCCTGCACTCACCGCCACAGCTGAAGAGGCCTGAGGGAGGCTTCCGGGACACTGCTGCTGCTGCTGCTGCTGTAGTGAGGGCTGGATGGGCCGCTCCCTTTCCTGCCAACTTCATCTGGCCTAGGGGGCGGAGCCTGCACTCACCGCCACAGCTTAAAAGGCCTGAGGGAGGCTTCCGGGACACTGCTGCTGCTCTAGTGAGTGCTGGGTGGGCCGCTCCCTTTCCTGCCAACTCCATCTGGCCTAGGGGGCGGAGCCTGCACTCACCGCCACAGCTGAAGAGGCCTGAGGGAGGCCTCCGGGACACTGCTGCTCCTCTAGTGAGTGCTGGGTGGGCCGCTCCCTTTCCTGCCAACTTCATCTGGCCTAGGGGGCGGAGCCTGCACTCACCGCCACAGCTTAAGAGGCCTGAGGGAGGCTTCCGGAACACTGCTGCTGCTGCTGCTGCTGCTGCTGCTCTAGTGAGGGCTGGATGGGCATCTCACTTTCCTGCCAACTCCATCTGGCCAAGGGGGCGGAGCCTGCACTCACCACCTCAGTTTAAGAGGCCTGAGGGAGGCTTCCGGAACACTGCTGCTGCTGCTGCTGCTGCTGCTGCTGCTGCTGCTCTAGTGAGGGCTGAATGGGCCGCTCCCTTTCCTGCCAACTTCATCTGGCCAAGGGGGCGGAGCCTGCACTCACCGCCACAGCTTAAGAGGCCTGAGGGAGGCTTCCGGAACACTGCTGCTGCTGCTCCTGCTGCTGCTGCTCTATGGAGTGCTGGGTGGGCCGCTCCCTTTCCTGCCAACTCCATATGGCCTAGGGGGCGGAGCCTGCACGCACCGCCACAGCTTAAGAGGCCTGAGGGAGGCTTCCGGGACACTGCTGCTGCTGCTCTAGTGAGTGCTGGGTTGGCCGCTCCCTTTCCTGCCAACTCCATCTGGCCTAGGGGGCGGAGCCTGCACTCACCGCCACAGCTTAAGAGGCCTGAGGGAGGCTTCCGGAACACTGCTGCTGCTGCTCCTGCTGCTGCTGCTCTATGGAGTGCTGGGTGGGCCGCTCCCTTTCCTGCCAACTCCATATGGCCTATCGGGCGGAGCCTGCACTCACCGCCACAGCTTAAGAGGCCTGAGGGAGGCCTCCGGGACACTGCTGCTGCTGCTCTAGTGAGTGCTGGGTGGGCCGCTCCCTTTCCTGCCAACTCCATCTGGCCTAGGGGGCGGAGCCTGCACTCACTGCAACAGCTTAAGAGGCCTGAGGGAGGCTTCCGGGACACTGCTGCTGCTGCTCTAGTGAGTTCTGGGTGGGCCGCTCCCTTTCCTGTCAACTCCATCTAGCCTAGGGGGCGGAGCCTGCACTCACCGCCACAGCTTAAGAGGCCCTTGGGAGGCTTCCGGGACACTGCTGCTGCTGCTGCTGCTGCTCTAGTGACTGCTGGGTGGGCCGCTCCCTTTCCTACCAACTCCATCTGGCCTACGGGCTGAGCCTGCACTCACCGCCACAGCTTAAGAGGCCTGAGGGAGGCTTGCGGGACACTGCTGCTGCTGCTGCTGCTCTATGGAGTGCTGGGTGGGCCGCTCCCTTTCCTGCCAACTCCATCTGGCCTAGGGGGCGGAGCCTGCACTCACCGCCACAGCTTAAGAGGCCTGAGGGAGGCTTCCGGGACACTGCTGCTGCTGCTTCTCTAGTGAGTGCTGGGTGGGCCGCTCCCTTTCCTGCCAACTCCATCTGGCCTAGGGGGCGGAGCCTGCACTCACCGCCACAGTTTAAGAGGCCTGAGGGAGGCTTCCGGGACACTGCTGCTGTTGCTGCTCTAGTGAGTGCTGGGTGGGCCGCACCCTTTCCTGCCAACTCCATGTGGCCTAGGGGGCGGAGACTGCACTCTCCGCCACAGCTTAAGAGGCCTGAGGGAGGCTTCCGGAGCACTGCTGCTTCTGCTCTAGTGAGTGCTGGGTGGGCCGCTCCCTTTCCTGCCATCTCCATCTGGCCTAGGGGGCGGAGCCTGCACTCACCGCCACAGCTTAAGAGGCCTGAGGGCGGCTTCCGGGAAACTGCTGCTGCTCTAGTGAGTGCTGGGTTGGCCGCTCCCTTTCCCGCCAACTCCATCTGGCCTAGGGGGCGGACCCTGCACTCACCGCCACAGCTTAAGAGGCCTGAGGGAGGCCTCCGGGACACTGCTGCTGCTGCTGCTGCTTTAGTGAGTGCTGGGTGGGCCGCTCCATTTCCTGCCAACTCCATCTGACCTAGGGAGCGGAGCCTGCACTCACTGCCACAGCTTCAGAGGCCTGAGGGAGGCTTCCGGGACACTGCTGCTGCTGCTCTAGTGAGTGCTGGGTGGGCCGCTCCCTTTCCTGCCAACTCCATCTGGTCTAGGGGGCAAAGCCTGCACTCACCGCCACAGCTTCAGAGGCATGAGGGAGGCTTCCGGGACACTGCTGCTGCTGCTGCTGCTGCTGCTCTAGTGAGTGCTGGGTGGGCCGCTCCCTTTCCTGCCAACTCCATCTGGCCTAGGGGGCGGAGCCTGCACTCACCGCCACAGCTGAAGAGGCCTGAGGGAGGCTTCCGGGACACTGCTGCTGCTACTGCTATATGGAGTGCTGGGTGGGCCGCTCCCTTTCCTGCCAACTCCATCTGGCCTAGGGGGCGGAGCCTGCACTCACCGCCTCAGCTTAAGAGGCCTGAGGGAGGCTTCTGGGATACTGCTGCTGTTGCTGCTGCTGCTGCTCTAGTGAGTGCTGGGTGGGCCGCTCCCTTTCCTGTCAACTCCATCTGGCCTAGGGGGCGGAGCCTGCACTCACCGCCACAGCTTAAGAGGCCTGAGGGAGGCTTTTGGGATACTGCTGCTGTTGCTGCTGCTGCTGCTCTAGAGAGTGCTGGGTGGGCCGCTCCCTTTCCTGCCAACTCCATCTGGCCTACGGGCTGAGCCTGCACTCACCGCCACAGCTTTAGAGGCCCTTGGGAGGCTTCCGGGACACTGCTGCTGCTGCTGCTGCTCTAGTGAGTGCTGGGTGGGCCGCTCCCTTTCCTGCCAACTCCATCTGGCCTACGGGCTGAGCCTGCACTCACCGCCACAGCTTAAGAGGCCCTTGGGAGGCTTCCGGGACACTGCTG
>NC_138045.1:2598125-2962232 GCF_964106645.2 Podarcis pityusensis
GTTCCCTCCAGGGGCTGTGCCTGGAATGAGCTTCTGCTTCCTAACTATCCTAGGATTCCGGTCTGCCAGGCTTACCAGTTCCTGGTAAATAGACACTCCATGGACCAGTCAGTTGCTTCATTTCACAAACCCTGCTTTTGTAAGAGGCCCAAACAAATCAAGATGCTCTGGTTACCTTTCGGCATAGATGCTCAGCAGGGACATCCAGGTAATGATTCTTCTCCCTTGGAGAAGACTTCTCAGTGCACCTAGGAGAAACAGGTAAGTTGTTTCATTTCCTTGTTGGAGAAAGGCTTCTCTCTCACAATGCAAATGCAAGCAATCATATTCTTTATAGAGGTTGCTTAGGGAAAGAAATTTATACAGCCAAGGTGTGTCACCATCACAACGGCATAGCAGTCTGAATTTGGGGAGTAACGGGGAACTCTGCATTTGTGTAATCAAGGAATAAAGTCCCAAAGGGGAGGAGTGAGGGATTCACGTGGCTTGAACTCAGTCAGGAGGAAAGATCACCCAGATGTGGCCTGCGTATTGTCCTACCCAGTGCTTTGTTTCCTGAGATGACGCGAGGGGCATACGCATACCCCTAAACATCTTGTGAATCTACCTTTGGCCTCATTGAGGGGCAGTATTTCAATATGCCTAGGAAAATGAGAGTACCCCTAAACATTTTTTTTTTAAAAAAAGGACTGGCTTTTTAAAAAAGCACTTTCTTTCTGTATTGTCGCCCCATAGTTTTTCACTGCTCAGAACAGGGGTTCCCAGAGTGGGCACAGGCTGTGGGATTAACCAGAGGGTGCTAGGAGGCACGAGGGGCATTGGGGGTATAACTATCAGAATTTGAAAAACTGGTATCACTCGATCAAGCTCATCGATTTTACTGATTTAATTGAACTAAATAGTTTTAACTGGATTTGGAATAAATGTGCAATTGATCGTTGCTGTTTTGAATTTTATTGCGTTATTATCTTCCTTAGTTGGTCATGCAAACCACTATTCTGAATACCGTTGTACTTCTGCTCCCGAATGCCTTGGGAGTCAAACGTTCTTTTGGAAGCCGAACGTCCAGTGGGGCTTCCACGGCTTCTGATTGGCTGCAGGAGCTTCCTGAGACCAATCAGAAGCCGCACTTTGGTTTCCAAACGTTTCAGAAGTCAAATGGACTTCTGGAAAGGACTCCGTTCGACTTCCAAGGTACGACTGTACAGTGGAACCTCGGTTGTTGAACATAATCCGTTCCGGAAGACCGTTCGACTTCCGAAACATTTGACAACCCTTTACCTTTACCTTTTTCTCTCTAAGCCTGACACTTGTTTAAAGAAAATGTGGGGTGCATTTTTACAGGCACTTACAAGAGGGTCAATCTTGCTGAACTCAGTGGGGCTACTCAGTGAGTAAAGCTGCTCAGGGTTGCACAGCTGGTCAATTAAATGTATGTGTTTCGGAAGTCGAATGGACTTCCGGAACGGATTACATTCGAGAACCAATGTACCACTGTACTATCAAATTCCAAATCCACATGAAAAAACCCCTCAGCATTCTAGCAGATTCCTTACAGGACTATAATTCCACACTGTATATATCACAATAAGAGACAGCATGCCTTCAACACATGGGCATCCAGTTCCTTAAACTGCATCAAGTCCATCAGTACCGATTTCCCATCAGATTGTTTCTGGGACAGAGTTGATCCTTGTTCTCCTTTCCTCTTGAAAGGCTACAAAATGGTTATCCTTGGGATGAGACAATATGTACATTAAAACATATATTGCAATGCCCACCATCATTGACCATTAGCCATGCTGGCTGAGACCATCTGTATGGCCACAGATTGCCCATCCCTGATATTTTATTTTTATGGGTTTTCCACACACATCTGCTCAGCTTCTGTGAGAACAGGATGCTTGAATAGTTGGGCCATTGGCCTGATCCAGCAGGCTCTTTTTATGAGGAGGTTAAGGGGTGATATGATAGCCATGTTCAAATATATAAAAGGATGTCACATAGAGGAGGGAGAAAGGTTGTTTTCTGCTGCTCCAGAGAAGCGGACACGGAGCAATGGATCCAAACTACAAGAAAGAAGATTCCACCTAAACATTAGGAAGAACTTCCTGACAGTAAGAGCTGTTCGACAGTGGAATTTGCTGCCAAGGAGTGTGGTGGAGTCTCCTTCTTTGGAGGTCTTTAAGCAGAGGCTTGACAACCATATGTCAGGAGTGCTCTGATGGTGTTTCCTGCTTGGCAGGGGGTTGGACTCGATGGCCCTTGTGGTCTCTTCCAGTTCTATGATTCTATGATTCTATGTTCTTACGTTAGAGGTATGCTGCCTTTGTGCACGGCTCTTCCACTTACCTCTCATGTTCAAGCCATAATAAACGAGTGAGTGCCTGAGCATGTGCAGAGTGCCACCCTCCCTCAGTGGTGAAATAAATAATCACTACTTTTACTTGAAGCCCTGATAGCCATCGCACCCAGCAGCTCTGGTATGTTTCGTGCACACAATAGAGCACCCTTGATGGATCAAGACCGATGACACAATGCCACGTTGTGTTTCTGTTCCCTAGAAGTTGCTTCAACTTTCGTGCACACAATTTCTGCTGTTGATGGAGACCTTGGCATTATGATAAGAGTAACAGGAACAGCACTTACGGCGCCAAAACAAAAGTGAAAGCAGAACAAGTTTGGACAAAACAGCACAGCAGTGTGTCAAAGTTCCCTGGAGTCCCAATTGCACATTTCCTCCCCTGCCAGGTAGATTTCAGCAATTCATAGTCTATGTTTTATGTGGATCTGCCCACATATAATTAATGGAAAGGTCCATCTCCTGTTCCCATTGCCGATTGATATAAGAGGTGTGCTCAGTTTGTTTTTAGGGTGTCCTTCTTTTTGCAGGGAATGGGGTGTAGTATTTTTTGGTATTAATTCCTGTCAGGGAAGTGACATCGGAGCTAGAGGTGGAGGGGAGGCTCTCTAATGATGCTGGAAAAGGGCCCAGCAGGGAGAGAGGCAGCTCAGCAGATGGGGAAGCAATTCAGTGCAACACCAGGAATAAGGAGGGGCAGATGGGGGAATCGGAGAGAGGGCTCCCAGACTCTTCACTGGACACCAGCGGGGAGAGCACTGGCTCTCCGCTACCCACGCCCTCCCTGCGCAGAAGACTTCCGCGCAGAGAAAGTAGGAGGAGACTGGGTGTCAAACAACTTTTATGTTGGAAAAGGTTTAAGAAACGCCCACTGACGGATTCTGCTAGCGACTGAGGCAGCCACGAATTGAAGGGCTGTCCAGACAGAAAGGTTTAACAAGGCAACATAGCCAGGAGAGGCGGCAACTTACGCACGAGCAACCCCATACCATTATAATTCCTATACTATTTTCTTCATCATCATCATCATCATCATCATCATCGTCATTTATTACTTATACCCCGTCCATCTGGCTGGGTTTCTATACTATTTTCATCATCATCATCATCATCATTTATTACTTATACCCCGTCCATCTGGCTGGGTTTCCCCAGCCACTCTGGGAGGCTTCCAACAAAATAGTAAAAATACAATAAAACATCAAACATTAAAAACTTCCCTAAACAGGGCTGCCTTCAGGTATCTTCTAAAAGTGTAAGTTATATATCATTCATAATTCCACTTCATATCATTTTCATATAATTTAATTGTGATATTATGTTTTCAATACAGTGGTACCTTGCTTCTCGAACTTAATCCGTTCCGGAAGTCCATTCGCCTCCCAAAACCATTTGAAAACCAAGGCGCAGCTTCCGATTGGCTGCAGGAGCTTCCTGCACTCAAGCGGAAGCCGCGTCGGACGTTTGGCTTCCGAAAAACTGGAACACTCACTTCTGGATTTGCGGCGTTTGGGAGCCGATTTGTTTGGGAGCCAAGCCGTTTGACTACCAAGGTACAACTGTAAGTCTGATTGAATTTGGTGGGGCTTACTCTCAGGCAAGTGGGTTTAGAATTGCAGCCTGAAGCAGCTTTGGAGGCTGGCTGTGTCCACACTATGGACTTAGGACTTGCCTGCACCAGAGCAGAATCTGCAGTCTAGACTAGATTTGCATCACCCTGTCTCCCCATGAATATATGGGCCTTCAGATGAGATACTTCCCACCCCATTGTTCTCCTGGACCTTTTGCCCTTTAAATTCAGGGTTTTTCAGTCCTCAGAAAGTCCAAAATGGGCATGATCGAGAAACCCCTTTGCACGTAGTACAAGAAACATGTATTAGTGCTGAGCCCCAGAATAAATTTCCCCCATCATATTTGGGAGACAGATAAAACTATAACAAAAGATTATTATTTCTTTTTCTTACAGAGGAACAGCACAATTCTATGTGTCTTTGCTTTAGGAAAGACCTCTAGGAATTTCTGGTTACAAATCAAAACTTAGCCACCATGCTGAAAATAATGCAGGGCCTACCGTAGCTTTGCAAATAAGCCCACAAGTGACTAGCCCTCAACATTTCACTTGTTCGCCTTGACCTCATTAAGTAGAGGGTGGAGGAAATGCTTGTGCTTTCGGTTTAGAGAGCGAGGGGGAATTCTGGGGAATTCAAGCAAAGAACGAAGCGTCAAAACAGAGCTTTGTGGCTTGAGTATGACTTGATCTCAGTCCAGACAGATCAACCATATGTGGCCAGTTTACAAGCCCCCCTACCCCTGGTACCCTTTCTCCCTGTATTGCTGCTCCAGAACTTTTCACTGCTTAGAAATGTAGGACACAATGTTGGATGGTCGGAGGGGTTGGATTCCTATTGGATCGGTTAGTCTAGGCTTAGCAGAGTGAGCAGGGCAGGCAGCCCCTAGTGCCGTATTTACATGTAAGCTAAACAAGCTATAGTTTAGGGCCCCACTCTCTTGGTCCCCCCCCCCCAATTTAAAGGAAATAAAACCTGGATGTACATTTCCAAAATATAAGGTAAAAAATATAAAAATAAAACCTACAGACAGCAACAGTGTTTTGTGTTGTGTAGGGACGCGGGTGGTGCTGTGGTCTAAACCACTGAGCCTCTTGGGCTTGCCGATCAGAAGGTCGGCGGTTCGAATCCCCGCGACGGGGTGAGCTCCCGCTGCTCGGTCCCTGCTCCTGCCAACCTAGCAGTTCGAAAGCACGTCAAAGTACAAGTAGATAGATAGGTACCGCTCCGGCGGGAAGGTAAACGGCATTTCCGTGCGCTGCTCTGGTTCGCCAGTCATGCTGGCCACATGCTGGCCACATGCTGGCCACATGACCCAGAAAAACTGTCTGCGGACACATGCCGGCTCCCTCGGCCTATAGAGCGAGATGAGCGCGCAACCGCAGAGTCGTCCGCGACTGGACCTAACGGTCAGGGGTCCCGTTACCTTTTAGCCATCACAAATAATACTGCTTTCTCTCAAAGTTGACACCTTTCACGAAAACTGATAAGTTACCTGTTGTAGGGAATCATTTCTCCTCTTTTCTTAATCCAAACCCACACTTTTAAGCCACTTACTTAAGCAAACTTAGACAAATTCTTTTCAAAGAATAACAAGGGTTGAGAGGAGGGCTAGATGTTACCTGGTTTTCAAAATCGGGATAGAGCACCAGCTAAATTTTGCAATGTACCAATATATCACCATGTCTGCAATCAGGATGGAGCTATGTAGAGGCACTAGCTGGCTTCACAGTTTTCCCCGCATGGTGATTTTTGCATAGAGCACACACACATACTTTAAGGCTGGGCAATGTATCAATACATTTGGGGGTGAGGAAATAAGTTTGAAGTCCACAGCGTGGTAACAGTGCCATAATATTAATCACAATGTGTGCGCGTGCCGTGTAAAAAACCATTATGTGGGAAAAACCGTGAAGCCAGTCATCGCTTCTCTCATGGTTCCTTCTGTCCCTGTTGCTCTGCACTACAAAATAACAGTTGTAAGTGTCTTAAAGCTAAGTAAAAATGTATCTGTTTTAGACCCCTAAGTAGCAGCAGTTTTCAGGACCTTACCCCCTTCACCTCTACATAGAGAACCCCTAGATATGCCTCTGCGCGTAAGATGTGATCATGCTGTAGGTACAGTCGTACCTCGGAAGTCGAACGGAATCCGTTCTGGAAGTCCGTTCGTCTTCCACAATGTTTGGGAACCAAGGCGTGGCTTCCAATCGGAAGCCTCGTAGGCCGCGTTGGACGTTCGGGTTCCAAATAACGTTCGCAAACCGGAACACTCACTTCCGGGCTTGCAGCTTTTGGGAGCCAAAACGTTCGACTTGCAAGGCGTTCGGGATCCAAGGTACGACTGTAAATTTATTAGATTGCCACATATTAAACAACTGAATCAAGCAAGAGGAACAAAACACAAGGACACATTTGGCGGAGAACAGTGAAACTTTATTGCATTTACAAACACACTGGGAAATCAAAGGCAAGCCCCAAAAGTTTGCACCAATTTATGGATTGTACTCTTTTTATTTACTGTTTGCTATATATATAAAAAATCTGCTACTACTTTAAGTGAATGGATAGGACCACATTAGGGTGTCTCAAGAATATGGTGGATAAAATGCTAATGATTTGTGTTGCTGTACTGTAAAAGATGGGGGGGGGGCGGGATTCAACACATTTTTATATGAACAAGTTTATGCCTAAAGATTAATTGTACCCTTTCATTATCTGCTTTTCAAAATCCATCTAGGGTTTCCCACTTTACTCATTTTTTGATACGGCCTTTAAAAAGAAATCCTGGAACACCTCCCCGATTTCTTTGTTATACTGTAAATTTGTAAATAGCTACTGCAATCGATTTTAGCTCATTGAAACAAGTATCATGTTATATATATTATATATGTTTTCCATTTTTAAAAACTTTGTGTCAAGCTAAAAACCCTGTGCATCAAAACCGTGGTCAGTTTAGCAGTGATACCCGAGACAAGTGACTGTCCTTGAAGGATATCAAATTACACGGTAGGCGGATTCCATTCAAGCTGCTGCAGGTGCAGAAGTCTGCTTCAGAAGCTGCCATTTGGGATCATCTGGGAAGTGCTAATAATCAGAACAGGATGGTTGAGGAAGTAAATCACATGGTACCTGAAAAAGAGAGGTCAATAGTGCAGTATTTAGCAACACTATCTAAATCAGCAATAGGGGCAAACAAAGGTATCTAAGGTAGAGCATGGAATACTTACAGACCCAGTTCAGATGTCAAGTGAAACCATGGTTTAGTATGCTGGGATTGAGCCAAAGCAAGCCTTGGGCTCACACATTCCCCCCCTCCTCCCTCTACACAAGCGGTGAAGAGTTTGGAAACTACATCCTCGTTAGGCTTAACCACAGCTTGTGCCTCACCCAAATCTGATGAACTATGCTTATTGTTAACCATGGTTGATTGGTTTGATAAGCCATCTTTAAACCATGGCTCATCCAGCTAGCTTGTTTAAACTCTTAATCTCAGGGTCGTGGGTTTGAGCCTCACACGGGGCAAAAATAATAATCCTGCATTGCTGGGGGTTAGGCAAAATGACACTTGTGGTCCCTTCCAACTCTATAATAACTCTATAACTTTATAACGTTAACCACAGCTGAGAGTCTGGGGTGTTGTGCTAAACCAGCCTTCGCCAATCTGATTTCCTCCAGATGTTGCTGAATTCTAATGTCCCATCAACCACATGATAGTCAGGGATGATGGGACATCATCATCATCATCATCATCATAATTTATTACTTATACTCCGCCCGCCCGCCCAGCCAGGTCTCCCCAGCCACTGTGGACGGCTTGCAACAGGAGCTTCAAAATACATTAAAACATCAGTCATTAAAAAACTTCCCTAAACAGGGCTGCCTTCAGATGTCTTCTAAACATCAGGTAGTTCTTTATTCCTTTGACATCTGATGGGAGGGCGTTCCACAGGACGGGAGCCACTACCGAGAAGGCCCTCTGCCTGGTTCCCTGTAACTTGGCATCTCGCAGTGAGGGAACCGCCAGAAGGCCCTCTGGGCTGGACCTCAGTGTCCGGGCAGAACGATGGGGGTGGAGACGCTCCTTCAGGTCTACTGGACCGAGGCCGTTTAGGCGGCTTTCAAGGTCAGCACCAACACTTTGAATTGTGCTCGGAAATGGACTGGGAGCCAATGTAGGTCTTTCAAGTTCTGTGGTCTGGGCGGCCGCTCCCAGTCACCAGTCTAGCTGCCGCATTCTGAATAAGTTGTAGTGCAGGACCTCTGAAAGGGCCTCTGGTTCTCCATCCCTGTTATATACACTGCAGTAACAGCTTGTACATGAGGCTGATTGTGGATGTAACTGTGATATCAAAGGGAACAAGACAGAGGCTTCTAATTGGCTTTACCCATTTTCAGTGGTTGATGTTCTTATGACTGCGACGGTCAGTCCTTCTGCATTTAAGTCAGATCATGCTGATGCTCCAGTGTCACCGTCTGTTTCAGAAGCTGCCACTTGGGGTCCTCAGGGAAGTGCTTCTTAATAAACAGAGCGGGGTGAGTAAGGAAGTAAAACTCATCGTACCTGCAAAAGGAGAAGGCGCAATAGTCTAGTATTTCATAATAATGCCTAAATCAGCACCAGGGCCAGACAGGCAAACAGAGTGGTGATCCAGAGCAGCTGGAGGGCATCTGGTTGAGGAAGCTGCTGTGTTGCAACAATCCAGCCTCCAGAATCCCCAGATTTTACACATGTAGCCCAGAATAAGCACAAAACTCCAGAACTGTTCAAAGAGGATAAATAGATGGTATCTATCCCTGCCATCAGGACACTCCATGCCCATGGCTTAATAATAATAATAATAATAATAATAATAATAATAATAATGAAATATTACTTATACCCCCACCCATCTGGCCGGGCCTCCACAGCCACTCTGCACGGAATAACACTTCAAAGATTAAAAACTTCCCTAAACAGGGCTGCCTTCAGATGTCTTCTAAAAGTCAGATAGTTATTGTATTTCCTTGACATCTGATGGGAGGGCGTTCCACAGGGCGGGCGCCACTACTGAGAAGGCCTGGTTCCCTGTAACCTCACTTCTCACAGTGAGGGAACTGCCAGAAGGCCCTCAGAGCTGGACCTCAGGCTGAAGGATGGGGGTGGAGACACTCCTTCAGGTATACTGGGCCGAGGCCATTTAGGGCTTTAGAGGTCAGCACCAACACTTTGAATTGTGCTTGGAAATGTACTGGGAGCCAATGTAGGTGTTATATGGTCTCGGCGGCCGCTCCCAGTCACCAACCTAGCTGCAGCATTCTTATTGCACTTGCTTACATTAATCAGCCCTGCGGCCATCAAATTGCAAACTCTGACAAGTGGTCCAAGCAAAACAAAACCACCTGAAAGCAAATGAAGTTAACTGTGAGAGCCAGTGTGGTGTAGTGGTTAAGAGCGGTGGACTCGTAATCTGGGGAACCGGGTTCGCTTCCCTGCTCCTCCACCTGCAGCTGCTGGGTGACCTTGGGCTAGTCACACTTCTCTGAAGTCTCTCAGCCCCACTCACCTCACAGAGTGTTTGTTGTGGGGGAGGAAGGGAAAGGAGATTGTTGGCCGCTTTGAGACTCCTTAGGGTAGTGAGAAAGCGGGATATCAAATCCAAGCTCTTCTTCTTCTGCTATCCCCTCAGTGTGTCCCACGCTCTGCCTGGTCTGCCTAACAACGTACCTGAAAGGGAACTTGCTAAAAGCAGTATTCACAGAGCCACTTCCCCAGGTGCAGTCTAAGAGATGCCACCTTCCATCAATGCGGACAGCATTCCAGGCATGGTCGCTCTTCCCCTTTACGCTGCAGCTGCCTATCAAATACTGGCACTGTATCCCTGCAATACTGAGAGGGGAAGGAAGGTATTCAGGAACAGTGTTGCTACCAAGAGGACAAGTGGTTGCTTTCACCGCTTTGATAGGCTGGAGTGGCCGCCCTTCATTTTGCTGGATCAGAGAAAACAGCAATCAGGTTCTCCACAGATTCTCATTTGCTCCAATTTGGCAGGAAAACACAAGTTTTCCTGGGATGAAAGAACAACAACAACATTTGGACACGGACCTGGAAAGCCAGGACCTGTGCCTATAAAGCACAGAGCAAAGGTAAGTATGGATGAGGAACTAAGTCACACAGGGAAGAGACCCATTAAATTCAAGTAATTTTTAAGTCTATGGATTCCAGTGGATCTACTCAATTCAATGCAGCCCTATATATGCAAGTTTGCTTCAGGATCATTCCTCCACTTACATGGTGGGTCATGTTCCGGAACCCCATGCACATAAGCAAACATTGTGTAAGTAGGGTAAAGGTGAAGGTAAAGGTAAAGGTAAAGGTAAAGGTAAAGGTAAAGGACCCCTGAAAGTTAAGTCCAGTCACAGAGAACTCTGGGGTTGCGGCACTCATCTCACTTTACAGGCCGAGGGAGCCGGCATTTGTCCGCAGACAGTTTTTTCCGGGTCATGTGGCCAGCCTGACAAAGCCGCATCTGGCGCAACAGGACACCGAAACCAGAGCAGCGCACGGAAACGCCGTTTACCTTCCCGCTGGAGCGGTACCTATTTATCTACTTGCACTTTTTGGCATGTTTTCCAACTGCTAGGTTGGCAGGAGCTGGGACCGAGCAACGGGAGCTCACCCCGTCGTGGGGATTTGAACCGCCGACCTTCTGATCGGCAAGCCCAAGAGGCTCAGTGGTTTAGACCACAGCGCCACCCGTGTCCCTGTGTAAGTAGGGAGCACCCACTAAAAAAAAGCTCATTTTTTCCTGCTCTCCAGCTCTCTCTCCCCACAACACTCCTTTCAACCAGAGTTGAAGCTCTGGAGCTGGCTGGAGGACCTGTGGAAAAGCAGCAGCAGCTGCCATGCTGTGACGTGTGTCAGCTACTAGGTGGGGAGGCTGAGCAGCCTAAACAAAGCCCCACTGTGCCTCCGTTCTCTTTGGGGCTTCCTCCGCTCCCACTGAAGTCCTCTTTGGGTTCTGGCGAGGGTCTCCTCATGAGCCATGAGGACTCTCCAGATCTCTCCCGCCATTTTCTGCTTAGAATCTATTGATTTACATATTTCTGAGGGCTGTCACGTGCGAGTTGATCACGCCTAAGCATGGAGATAGCTGCCTAGGGCAAGGGGTGGGGAACCTGTGGCTCTCCAGATCTCCTATCGCTACAGCCAAGTAACAACCACTTGCCATGATGGCTGGAGCCAACAGAAGTTACCTGCACATTTCTTGAAAGAGTCGAGCATATCCACCGCAAATAGCCTTTCCTGACTGAAGGACATCAGCTGGTTTAAATGACACCTTGTCCAGGTTATAGCAGCCTTCCACATCATATTCTGTAGAAATAAAGACAATGAGCACCCATTCTGATTTGCTTGTGGGGTGGCAACACTTTGCCACACTTTCCATCGTGTTTCTCAATATCTTTCCTGGTTGCCAAAATCTGACTGGGGGGTGGCGTGGCTTGTCTTGCAAGAGCTCCAAATGAACTTTTGATTGCACAACATGAATTTGCCCATATGTGATTGAATCGCACCTCAAAAGAGAAAGTCTGGAAGCACTCGTAAATCTGCTTTGTGTAGACCCAGGGTCTTGTTGCCAAATAAAAATGCACACTGGTGCAAGGGTTAGGAGTCGGGAGACACCTCCTCTCCTCCCGTGCTGCGACCTTTACTTTATTTTGACAAAGTAATAAGAATAAATAAATAAGAATAAAAATGTGCACCCCACCAGCGAGACCATTCCATTGTAACTATCCAACCTCCCAAACTTTCAACACCTCTAGCGATGGTTTGACCCCTTTCCGTTGTAACAGTACAAATTCTACAAACACCCTCCATATCTCCTCAAAATCATTCCTCCTGCATATTCCCCGTCTTACCTTAATGGCACATGTTCATTTATCATTAATAGCTATGTATCCCACACCTCTTCATACCATTTTTCCATTTTATAGTCTGCTTGCCCCTTCCACTTGCTAGCTATCATAATTTGTGCAGCTTTCAATAAATTTGTGAGCGAGTCCTTCATAGCCTGCAAACCTTCCACCCCATCGTAAATTGATAATAATGCTACCGCGGCACTTTCAGTGAGCTTTAACCCAGTGATTTCTGTTATCAATGAGCACCTCCTGATCCCTTCTGAGATTCATGGCTGAACAGAGATCCCAGTCAAGCTCTGTGTGAGCCAAACACCAAATCACTGATCCACACAGGTTACAATCCAGAATCCTTTGTGCAAATGGAGCTGACATGACTGGCTATGAAATGGTGAAAATGCCCGAGACAGCTGCAAAGAAGCCATGCTCGGAGTAGACCCACTAAATTTAATGTCCATGAGTTACTTACATCCATTGATTTCAGCCGGTCTACTCTGAATATAACTTGCTTTGATATGACCTTACGTATCCATCTTCCTTGGCTGGCAATCACTGGACTGGGTGTCTGCTACAGAACTCTGCTACAGAGCTGGATTCATGGGCGCAGGGCAGTGACAAAGGCTGATCTTTTAATACCGGAAGTTGTCAGAGGCAAGGGGACTCAAGTATGCAGAAAGGTGGTACCCCCACCTACCTATATGGTGGCAGATCCACATCCAAATGGCTCGCACTTTCTCCAGGTCACTGGGGGCTTTTTGCAGCAAGACACTCACCAGGTTTTTCACGCTATTCCTGACATTCACCTGTTTCACAGAAGGTAAATAGACTTGGAAGCAGTTAATATGGACGAGGGGGTACCAGTTCCTTTCTTCTACCTAAGCCCACTTGTTTAAAGAAATTTTAGGGTGCAATCCTGCGTGCACTTACAAGAGTGTCTCTTGCTGAATTCACTGGGATTGCACAGTTAGTCGATTAAGTGTATGTGTTTTACTTGATTGATCAATCAAAGAATTTATTATACTTGCCAAAAATGTACCCTTGGGGGGGAAGTTGTTCTGAAGGGAGACGCATGATTAACCTTTCCTTTTTCCAGGGTTCACAGGCATGTTATTTCTACAATCTTCAGCTGAAACCCAAATCCTCTTTGCTACTGTCTCCCCACAAGTGCAGAGTTCCCCCATTGCTACTGGCAGAGGAACGGGGGGGAGCGCACTGCCCCCGGCACCATCGGGGAGGGGGTACCATTGCGGCCGCCCCCGACATGCGCCGTGCACCCCCCCACGTGCCGGGCACCACGCCCCCAGGATGCATGTCATGCCCCCGCAGGCGATGTGCCACGCCCCCGGGACACACGCCAGCCACGCCCCTGCCTGCTCTCCGCCCCTGGTGCCAGAGCATGCAGCTTCGCCACTGCCCATCGCACCTTTGGGTGGGTGGAAGTACAACTGGGGGGGGCATTCTGGGGGCAGGGAGGGACCAAGGCAACCCTGGATCCTGGGCCGGCCCTACTGTTGTCACTTGACAGCACTGGGGGAAACCCAGGGCTGATTACTGCACCAGTATATTAATTTTATGCCAGTTTAATTCTGGCGAGGCCCCCCAGAGATTCCTGGGAGTTGTGGTTTGGCAAGGGCACTGAGAATTTTCTGTTAATGACTGCTAGCCTTGTTCACAGAAGTATAGTACTCGGAGTTCCCCGAGGAGAGGAAATAACTACCAAATCAATTTCGGTCTGTAGTATAAATACGATCGAAAGTGAATTGTGAAAGAGAGAGGAGTCGTTCAAACCCTTTCATATTGCCTATGATTGCTAGCTCTCCTCCGAATTGACTTTGGAGCTATCTCCTGAATTTTTAAAGCAAAGCAATGCTGCAAAATAACTAAATATGGGTGTATATACATGCATTTAATTCTCGCACGCACACAGAGAGAAAGAGAATCCTGTGGTTTGTTAAGGGTTCTAGAATTTGTAGCTCTGTGAGGGGAAAACTACAGCTCCCATAGTTCTTTTGGGGAGTTGGTGTTCTTTAAATGCATGGTGTGTGCAGCGCATGTGAATAGGTGCTCCACCGTGTTAGTTTTCTGGAAAACAGGAGCAGGGTCTTGTGACTCATGATGTTCCCAGTTCGGACCTTCCATCTCAACAGAAGTAATTGCCTCCTATCAGGAGAGGACACTTGAAAGCACTCTCAAATTCCAAATGCACATTAAAAACCTCAGCATCCTAGCAAATTCCTTGCTGCATATATCACAATAAGAGACAGCATACCTTCTGTGCATAGGCATCCAGTTCCTTAAACTTTGCCAAGTCTATTTGTATTGATTTCTGATTGGATTTATCCCATGGATAATCTAGGAACAAAAATGGAAACGTCCTTCTTGAAACAGTGGGGAAAGGGAGGGGGAGCAGAGGATGACCTATGATGTGATTTAAAGGGTTGGAATACAGGGAACCAATAGGGAATAGAGATAGGGAGCCTTTTCTGCTTCTCCCCAAGGGAAATACAGCAGCAGGGAGTAGACCAACGTTGCTCTGCTTAAAAGGACACAGACAGAAGGAAGGAGAGGGAGAATGCTGAACCAGGTAGGATTTTGATCTGATCTTGCAAGACCACAAGGCGTATGGCATGGTTTGCACTTCCCACTGGAAGAGCTGGTACCTCCTTAGAGAAGCCCTCTTCGCCCCAAACATCTGGCTTTGATAGGAATCCCTTAAGCCCGGCTGCAAATTTCACTGCATCCGTCTGCAATGTGCATTCAACAGAACGCCAACTGCAAGCTCATTTCAGGAACTATAATGGTAGCATAACAAGAACACAAACAGGGCTGCTTGAGGTGAGGGAGGAAATGTACCCACCCACCCACATGCCACATATTGAAGCTCCAGCCTTAGAGGAAAAAATATAGTGCAGCTTTTCCCCCCAGCCAGAACTCACTGGAACTGAGTTCTGGCACCTCTCAGGTTGGTGCCATTGCCACTGTAAAAGAACAAGGGAAGCGTTCGTGGTGAGTTCTGGCACCTCTTTTTCTAGAAAAATAACACTGAGCGCAGTTAATTTTTACCATTCAAGCCTTGTTCCCAGGATATCCCAAGAGGCGGGTGCAGAGATGTAGCTTGGGGGGGGAGGGGGGCACTGGGCGCCACACCACAGGGGGCAGCACTTCCCGCGGGGCCAGAAGCGCGCCCGAGCCACGCATCTCTCCTGGGAGTGACGTGGTGGCTTGGGCCCCTGAGCGGCTAGCTACGCCACTGGGTGGTTGAGTGACGGGCTCATAAAATGATTTCCTAAGATACGCAGCACTACTAAGTAGTCTTAATATATACAGCAGGTGTAGGGGATCTTTGGCCCTCCAGATGCTGGGGAACTACAGCTCCCATAATCCCTGGCCATGCTTGCTGGGACTAACAGGTGTTGTCACCCAACAACATCTGGAGGGCCAAAGGTTCCCTGCAGCTGACACAGAGGATCCAGATCAATAGCCATACATAAGCTTCTATTTACCATACAGATCTTCTTCCTGAGGCAGCATTGATGCTTGTACTCCTCCCATCCTGAAAGCCTACTTGAAAGGCGCTCCTTGGTGCTTCGAGCCCGGAATGAAATGCCCAACTGGAGGGATGAGGGAAGAGCATGGCTTGATCTGGGTTTATCAAACCCTTCCTTGGAGACCTTGGCATTAGGAGGCGAGTAGCAGGAAGAGCATCCATGAAGTCAAAACAAAGGGGGAAAGCATAACATGTTGGAGCAAACCAGCGCTGGAGTGTGTCAAAGTTCCCTGCGTGGGGAAGCGCAGATACAGAAGGTGTCCCCATTGCTCATTTCCTCTCCCCTCCTGTGGTTTCCAGCAACTGGTATTCAGAAGCATTTCTGCCTCCAACTGTGAAGGCAGAGCATAGCCATCAATGCTAGTAGCCATTGATAGCCCTCTCCTCCAAGGACGTGTCTAATGCTCTTTCAAAGCCATCGATGTTTCGAGGCCTTCACGGTCTCTTGGGGGAACAAGTTCCATAGTTTAACTATGTGCTCCATGAAAAAGAATATATATTTAGTAATTAGATGCTTCTTTGAGGTTAGCTATCCGACGCATCAGCCTTGTTAGAATTTCTATTTCGCTGCCAGGCCCCCACCCTATTTCTTGAAGCATCTAGCTAGAAGCTTGTGCCAGCTTCCTCAGGTTGGCTCTCTCCAGCTAGGCTGAATAGGTGGGAAACTTTTGGACTTTGCGTGCCAGATCCTTATTGGGATCTGTATCTTGGGTCAAAATCCCTTTCACTACCAACAAAGAGACATCAGGCCTAAAAGGGAGGAGGGAAAGAGCCTAATATCACTACAGTCTTGGAGAGTCTCCCCCTTTTAGGACTGCAGTGAGATCAGGCTTAAAGGAAGGAGGGGAAGCCTTCGGGAGCCCCCACCTCTCTCTTGAAGAGCTCAGCAAGCTTGGGCTTCACAGGGAAGGGAAGAAACCTCTCCCTCCTTTTTTAGTGCTCAGAAGGATCTGAAGGGATGGGCAATTCTACTTAGTACTGAGTATTGGCTCGCCAAAGAGCTCTCTGCCAGGAGTGCCATGGCTCAGCCCAACTGAATGGGATGTTCTGCGTTGATATGAAGGGGGAGCCATCCTGCTTAGCAATGGGTCCCTGGTTTCTGCATTTCTTCAGAGGATCCTGACAACTAGTCCCATGCTTTGAGGGCTGTGCAAAGAAAGCAGCTTTGGAAAGCCATGTCCTATCAGTCAAGCCTCACCCCTTACCTGCATGTGAGAATGGCCTCATGGACCAAATGGGGAAGACTTGGGGAGGGGGCAAGATGTGCTCAGAGGTCAGACGTTCCCCACCCCAAAATTTCACCTCAGGAACCGATGGACTCTTACTTTGCCTCACAATCGTTTTGAAATGTGCCGGGTTTTCGACGTTCGGGAGCCGAAACGTTCCAAAACGCAGGCGTTCGGGAGCTGAGCTTTGACTGTAATATATTGGCGTCCGCATGAAATCCGCCCCATCCCATTGTTGTCCCGTGTCTTTAAATGCAGGGTTTTCCCATCCTTTGGAAGTCCAAAAGGGGCATGATCTTTGTACTTAGCACACGACTGAGTGCTAGCAGTAGGAGGAAGTGCAGGGGCTGAGCCCCAGAACAAAATTCCCCCCATCACTGATTCTTGTTTCTTTTCTTATCAAGGCAAAATCCTACGTGTCTTTGCTTTTCGAAAGATCTCCAAGGGTACAAGGGGACCCCTCAGCTCAATTCTAGCAAGCGGGACAGTTCTTGAGTTTTGTGGTTACACATCAATAGTCAGCCAGTCTCCTGAAAGTGCCATGGGGCCTGTTATGTATTCAGTGGTCTTGAGTCTGGACTAAGGATTCTGAGCTCCTGTGTTCTGATTCGATACATGATATCCAATCACAGAACATTTCTGGATTTGGGCTTCTGCCATTGGCCCTTAAACTCTGAGTCATGATTCGCAGCTTGGAAGTTTAGACAGCCAATCACGTGGGGAGTGGGAGCGGTCCAGGTCTTCAGAAATGTCTATAAGCAGTTGCTTCGACCCTGTTGTCCAGTTCAGTTACCAATCAACTCCTGTTTTTGCTTATCTTTAATCTTTTCCGAGAGACTATCTATCACACAGGATCTTAGAAAGTTGTCCCAAAACAAAGTTTGTCCTCAATACTGTCCTCTTCACATATATGGGGACATTCACCACCTGCACAGGCTCAATGTTTCCACATATTAAAGTAGCAAAAGTCCACATTAGCGGTGAATGTGAATTGCCACAAGCAATTCCCCTTCTCCTTGTGCCCTCAATGCAGACCTTTAACTGTGGCTAATGTTAGCCATGGTTTGTTTAAACAAGGTCGGCGGTTCAAATCCCCACGACGGGGTGAGCTCCCGTTGCTCGGTCCCAGCTCCTGCCAACCTAGCAGTTGGAAAACATGCCAAAAAGTGCATGGGGTTCCGGAACATGACCCACCATGTAAGTGGAGGAATGATCCTGAAGCAAACTTGCATATATAGGGCTGCATTGAATTGAGTAGATCCACTGGAATCCATAGACTTAAAAATTACTTGAATTTAATGGGTCTCTTCCCTGTGTGACTTAGTTCCTCATCCATACTTACCTTTGCTCTGTGCTTTATAGGCACAGGTCCTGGCTTTCCAGGTCCGTGTCCAAATGTTGTTGTTGTTCTTTCATCCCAGGAAAACTTGTGTTTTCCTGCCAAATTGGAGCAAATGAGAATCTGTGGAGAACCTGATTGCTGTTTTCTCTGATCCAGCAAAATGAAGGGCGGCCACTCCAGCCTATCAAAGCGGTGAAAGCAACCACTTGTCCTCTTGGTAGCAACACTGTTCCTGAATACCTTCCTTCCCCTCTCAGTATTGCAGGGATACAGTGCCAGTATTTGATAGGCAGCTGCAGCGTAAAGGGGAAGAGCGACCATGCCTGGAATGCTGTCCGCATTGATGGAAGGTGGCATCTCTTAGACTGCACCTGGGGAAGTGGCTCTGTGAATACTGCTTTTAGCAAGTTCACTTTCAGGTACGTTGTTAGGCAGACCAGGCAGAGCGTGGGACACACTGAGGGGATAGCAGAAGAAGAAGAGTTTGGATTTGATATCCCGCTTTCTCACTACCCTAAGGAGTCTCAAAGCGGCCAACAATCTCCTTTCCCTTCCTCCCCCACAACAAACACTCTGTGAGGTGAGTGGGGCTGAGAGACTTCAGAGAAGTGTGACTAGCTGCAGGTGGAGGAGCAGGGAAGCGAACCCGGTTCCCCAGATTACGAGTCCACCGCTCTTAACCACTACACCACACTGGCTCTCACAGTTAACTTCATTTGCTTTCAGGTGGTTTTGTTTTGCTTGGACCACTTGTCAGAGTTTGCAATTTGATGGTCGCAGGGCTGATTAATGTAAGCAAGTGCAATAAGAATGCTGCAGCTAGGTTGGTGACTGGGAGCGGCCGCCGAGACCATATAACACCGGCCCTGAAAGACCTACATTGGCTCCCAGTACATTTCCAAGCACAATTCAAAGTGTTGGTGCTGACCTCTAAAGCCCTAAATGGCCTCGGCCCAGTATACCTGAAGGAGTGTCTCCACCCCCATCCTTCAGCCTGAGGTCCAGCTCTGAGGGCCTTCTGGCAGTTCCCTCACTGTGAGAAGTGAGGTTACAGGGAACCAGGCCTTCTCAGTAGTGGCGCCCGCCCTGTGGAACGCCCTCCCATCAGATGTCAAGGAAATACAATAACTATCTGACTTTTAGAAGACATCTGAAGGCAGCCCTGTTTAGGGAAGTTTTTAATCTTTGAAGTGTTATTCCGTGCAGAGTGGCTGTGGAGGCCCGGCCAGATGGGTGGGGGTATAAGTAATATTTCATTATTATTATTATTATTATTATTATTATTATTATTATTATTAAGCCATGGGCATGGAGTGTCCTGATGGCAGGGATAGATACCATCTATTTATCCTCTTTGAACAGTTCTGGAGTGTTGTGCTTATTCTGGGCTACATGTGTAAAATCTGGGGATTCTGGAGGCTGGATTGTTGCAACACAGCAGCTTCCTCAACCAGATGCCCTCCAGCTGCTCTGGATCACCACTCTGTTTGCCTGTCTGGCCCTGGTGCTGATTTAGGCAATATTATGAAATACTAGACTATTGCGCCTTCTCCTTTTGCAGGTACAATGAGTTTTACTTCCTTACTCACCCCGCTCTGTTTATTAAGAAGCACTTCCCTGAGGACCCCAAGTGGCAGCTTCTGAAACAGACGGTGACACTGGAGCATCAGCATGATCTGACTTAAATGCAGAAGGACTGACCGTCGCAGTCATAAGAACATCAACCACTGAAAATGGGTAAAGCCAATTAGAAGCCTCTGTCTTGTTCCCTTTGATATCACAGTTACATCCACAATCAGCCTCATGTACAAGCTGTTACTGCAGTGTATATCACAGGGATGGAGAACCAGAGGCCCTTTCAGAGGTCCTGCACTACAACTTATCCAGAATGCTGCAGCTAGACTGGTGACTGGGAGAGGCCGCCCAGACCACAGAACTTGAAAGACCTACACTGGCTCCCAGTCCATTTCCGAGCACAATTCAAAGTGTTGGTGCTGACCTTGAAAGCCGCCTAAACGGCCTCGGTCCAGTAGACCTGAAGGAGCGTCTCCACCCCCATCGTTCTGCCCGGACACTGAGGTCCAGCGCTGAGGGCCTTCTGGCGGTTCCCTCACTGCGAGATGCCAAGTTACAGGGAACCAGGCAGAGGGCCTTCTCGGTAGTGGCTCCCGTCCTGTGGAACGCCCTCCCATCAGATGTCAAAGGAATAAAGAACTACCTGATGTTTAGAAGACATCTGAAGGCAGCCCTGTTTAGGGAAGTTTTTTAATGACTGATGTTTTAATGTATTTTTAAGCTCCTGTTGCAAGCCGTCCACAGTGGCTGGGGAGACCTGGCTGGGCGGGCGGGCGGGGTATAAGTAATAAATGATGATGATGATGATGATGATGTCCCATCATCCCTGACTATCATGTGGTTGATGGGACATAAGAATTCAGCAACATCTGGAGGAAATCAGATTGGCGAAGGCTGGTTTAGCACACCACCCCAGACTCTCAGCTGTGGTTAACGTTATAAAGTTATAGAGTTATTATAGAGTTGGAAGGGACCACAAGTGTCATTTTGCCTAACCCCCAGCAATGCAGGATTATTATTTTTGCCCCGTGTGAGGCTCAAACCCACGACCCTGAGATTAAGAGTTTAAACAAGCTAGCTGGATGAGCCATGGTTTAAAGATGGCTTATCAAACCAATCAACCATGGTTAACAATAAGCATAGTTCATCAGATTTGGGTGAGGCACAAGCTGTGGTTAAGCCTAACGAGGATGTAGTTTCCAAACTCTTCACCGCTTGTGTAGAGGGAGGAGGGGGGGAATGTGTGAGCCCAAGGCTTGCTTTGGCTCATTCCCAGCATACTAAACCATGGTTTCACTTGACATCTGAACTGGGTCTGTAAGTATTCCATGCTCTACCTTAGATACCTTTGTTTGCCCCTATTGCTGATTTAGATAGTGTTGCTAAATACTGCACTATTGACCTCTCTTTTTCAGGTACCATGTGATTTACTTCCTCAACCATCCTGTTCTGATTATTAGCACTTCCCAGATGATCCCAAATGGCAGCTTCTGAAGCAGACTTCTGCACCTGCAGCAGCTTGAATGGAATCCGCCTACCGTGTAATTTGATATCCTTCAAGGACAGTCACTTGTCTCGGGCATCACTGCTAAACTGACCACGGTTTTGATGCACAGGGTTTTTAGCTTGACACAAAGTTTTTAAAAATGGAAAACATATATAATATATATAACATGATACTTGTTTCAATGAGCTAAAATCGATTGCAGTAGCTATTTACAAATTTACAGTATAACAAAGAAATCGGGGAGGTGTTCCAGGATTTCTTTTTAAAGGCCGTATCAAAAAATGAGTAAAGTGGGAAACCCTAGATGGATTTTGAAAAGCAGATAATGAAAGGGTACAATTAATCTTTAGGCATAAACTTGTTCATATAAAAATGTGTTGAATCCCGCCCCCCCCCATCTTTTACAGTACAGCAACACAAATCATTAGCATTTTATCCACCATATTCTTGAGACACCCTAATGTGGTCCTATCCATTCACTTAAAGTAGTAGCAGATTTTTTATATATATAGCAAACAGTAAATAAAAAGAGTACAATCCATAAATTGGTGCAAACTTTTGGGGCTTGCCTTTGATTTCCCAGTGTGTTTGTAAATGCAATAAAGTTTCACTGTTCTCCGCCAAATGTGTCCTTGTGTTTTGTTCCTCTTGCTTGATTCAGTTGTTTAATATGTGGCAATCTAATAAATTTACAGTCGTACCTTGGATCCCGAACGCCTTGCAAGTCGAACGTTTTGGCTCCCAAAAGCTGCAAGCCCGGAAGTGAGTGTTCCGGTTTGCGAACGTTATTTGGAACCCGAACGTCCAACGCGGCTTACGAGGCTTCCGACTGGAAGCCACGCCTTGGTTCCCAAACATTTTGGAAGACGAACGGACTTCCAGAACGGATTCCGTTCGACTTCCGAGGTACGACTGTACCTACAGCATGATCACATCTTACGCGCAGAGGCATATCTAGGGGTTCTCTATGTAGAGGTGAAGGGGGTAAGGTCCTGAAAACTGCTGCTACTTAGGGGTCTAAAACAGATACATTTTTACTTAGCTTTAAGACACTTACAACTGTTATTTTATACTGCAGAGCAACAGGGACAGAAGGAACCATGAGAGAAGCGATGACTGGCTTCACGGTTTTTCCCACATAATGGTTTTTTACACGGCACGCGCACACATTGTGATTAATATTATGGCACTGTTACCACGCTGTGGACTTCAAACTTATTTCCTCACCCCCAAATGTATTGATACATTGCCCAGCCTTAAAGTATGTGTGTGTGCTCTATGCAAAAATCACCATGCGGGGAAAACTGTGAAGCCAGCTAGTGCTCCATCCTGATTGCAGACATGGTGATATATTGGTACATTGCAAAATATAGCTGGTGCTCTATCACGATTTTGAAAACCAGGTAACATCTAGCCCTCCTCTCGACCCTTGTTATTCTTCGAAAAGAATTTGTCTAAGTTTGCTTAAGTAAGTGGCTTAAAAGTGTGGGTTTGGATTAAGAAAAGAGGAGAAATGATTCCCTACAACAGGTAACTTATCAGTTTTCGTGAAAGGTGTCAACTTTGAGAGAAAGCAGTATTATTTGTGATGGTTAAAAGGTAACGGGACCCCTGACCGTTAGGTCCAGTCGCGGACGACTCTGCGGTTGCGCGCTCATCTCGCTCTATAGGCCGAGGGAGCCGGCATGTGTCCGCAGACAGTTTTTCTGGGTCATGTGGCCAGCATGTGGCCAGCATGACTGGCGAACCAGAGCAGCGCACGGAAATGCCGTTTACCTTCCCGCCGGAGCGGTACCTATCTATCTACTTGTACTTTGACGTGCTTTCGAACTGCTAGGTTGGCAGGAGCAGGGACCGAGCAACGGGAGCTCACCCCGTCGCGGGGATTCGAACCGCCGACCTTCTGATCGGCAAGCCCAAGAGGCTCAGTGGTTTAGACCACAGCACCACCCGCGTCCCTACACAACACAAAACACTGTTGCTGTCTGTAGGTTTTATTTTTATATTTTTTACCTTATATTTTGGAAATGTACATCCAGGTTTTATTTCCTTTAAATTGGGGGGGGGGGGACCAAGAGAGTGGGGCCCTAAACTATAGCTTGTTTAGCTTACATGTAAATACGGCACTAGGGGCTGCCTGCCCTGCTCACTCTGCTAAGCCTAGACTAACCGATCCAATAGGAATCCAACCCCTCCGACCATCCAACATTGTGTCCTACATTTCTAAGCAGTGAAAAGTTCTGGAGCAGCAATACAGGGAGAAAGGGTACCAGGGGTAGGGGGGCTTGTAAACTGGCCACATATGGTTGATCTGTCTGGACTGAGATCAAGTCATACTCAAGCCACAAAGCTCTGTTTTGACGCTTCGTTCTTTGCTTGAATTCCCCAGAATTCCCCCTCGCTCTCTAAACCGAAAGCACAAGCATTTCCTCCACCCTCTACTTAATGAGGTCAAGGCGAACAAGTGAAATGTTGAGGGCTAGTCACTTGTGGGCTTATTTGCAAAGCTACAGTAGGCCCTGCATTATTTTCAGCATGGTGGCTAAGTTTTGATTTGTAACCAGAAATTCCTAGAGGTCTTTCCTAAAGCAAAGACACATAGAATTGTGCTGTTCCTTTGTAAGAAAAAGAAATAATAATCTTTTGTTATAGTTTTATCTGTCTCCCAAATATGATGGGGGAAATTTATTCTGGGGCTCAGCACTAATACATGTTTCTTGTACTACGTGCAAAGGGGTTTCTCGATCATGCCCATTTTGGACTTTCTGAGGACTGAAAAACCCTGAATTTAAAGGGCAAAAGGTCCAGGAGAACAATGGGGTGGGAAGTATCTCATCTGAAGGCCCATATATTCATGGGGAGACAGGGTGATGCAAATCTAGTCTAGACTGCAGATTCTGCTCTGGTGCAGGCAAGTCCTAAGTCCATAGTGTGGACACAGCCAGCCTCCAAAGCTGCTTCAGGCTGCAATTCTAAACCCACTTGCCTGAGAGTAAGCCCCACCAAATTCAATCAGACTTACAGTTGTACCTTGGTAGTCAAACGGCTTGGCTCCCAAACAAATCGGCTCCCAAACGCCGCAAATCCAGAAGTGAGTGTTCCAGTTTTTCGGAAGCCAAACGTCCGACGCGGCTTCCGCTTGAGTGCAGGAAGCTCCTGCAGCCAATCGGAAGCTGCGCCTTGGTTTTCAAATGGTTTTGGGAGGCGAATGGACTTCCGGAACGGATTAAGTTCGAGAAGCAAGGTACCACTGTATTAAAAACATAATATCACAATTAAATTATATGAAAATGATATGAAGTGGAATTATGAATGATATATAACTTATACTTTTAGAAGATACCTGAAGGCAGCCCTGTTTAGGGAAGTTTTTAATGTTTGATGTTTTATTGTATTTTTACTATTTTGTTGGAAGCGTCCCAGAGTGGCTGGGGAAACCCAGCCAGATGGACGGGGTATAAGTAATAAATGATGATGATGATGATGATGATGATGATGATGAAAATAGTATAGGAATTAATACCAAAAAATACTACACCCCATTCCCTGCAAAAAGAAGGACGCCCTAAAAACAAACTGAGCACACCTCTTATATCAATCGGCAATGGGAACAGGAGATGGACCTTTCCATTAATTATATGTGGGCAGATCCACATAAAACATAGACTATGAATTGCCGAAATCTACCTGGCAGGGGAGGAAATGTGCATTTGGGACTCCAGGGAACTTTGACACACTGCTGTGCTGTTTTGTCCAAACTTGTTCTGCTTTCACTTTTGTTTTGGCGCCGTAAGTGCTGTTCCTGTTACTCTTATCATAATGCCAAGGTCTCCATCAACAGCAGAAATTGCGTGCACGAAAGTTGAAGCAACTTCTAGGGAACAGAAACACAACGTGGCATTGTGTCATCGGTCTTGATCCATCAAGGGTGCTCTATTGTGTGCACGAAACATACCAGAGCTGCTGGGTGCGATGGCTATCAGGGCTTCAAGTAAAAGTAGTGATTATTTATTTCACCACTGAGGGAGGGTGGCACTCTGCACATGCTCAGGCACTCACTCGTTTATTATGGCTTGAACATGAGAGGTAAGTGGAAGAGCCGTGCACAAAGGCAGCATACCTCTAACGTAAGAACATAAAAAGAGCCTGCTGGATCAGGCCAATGGCCCAACTATTCAAGCAT
This sequence comes from Podarcis pityusensis, assembly GCF_964106645.2. Classification (NCBI taxonomy): domain Eukaryota; kingdom Metazoa; phylum Chordata; class Lepidosauria; order Squamata; family Lacertidae; genus Podarcis; species Podarcis pityusensis. The sequence goes on from NC_138045.1 coordinate 2,623,329, forward strand.
CCTGTTCTCACAGAAGCTGAGCAGATTTGTGTGGAAAACCCATAAAAATAAAATATCAGGGACGGGCAATCTGTGGCCATACAGATGGTCTCAGCCAGCATGGCTAATGGTCAGGGATGGTGGGCATTGCAATATATGTTTTAATGTACATATTGTCTCATCCCAAGGATAACCATTTTGTAGCTGTCAGGGAACTGCCATCGGAGCTAGAGGAGGAGGGAAGGCTCCAGAGGGATGGCGGAGAGGGTCCCAGTAGGGAGACAGGCAGCCCGTCCGCTGGGGCAGGAAATCAGCGTAACACCAGTAGAGAAGGGGGGCAGATGGGGGAATCGGAGAGGAGGCTCCAGCGGAGAGAGTACGGGTCCTCCGCTGCCCACACCCTCCCTGCGCAGAAGACTTCCGCGCAGGGAGAGTAGGAGGAGACTTGGCGTCAAAGAACTTTTGTGCTGGAAGAAGTTCAAGAAACGCCCACTGACGGATTCTGCCAGCGACTGAGACAGTCACGATGCTGGAGGCTGTTCAGTCAGAAAGGGTTTAACCAGGTAACCTCACCAGCAGTGGCGGCAACTTACGCACGAGCAACCCCTAAATCCATTACAGTAGCCTTTCAAGAGGAAAGGAGAACAAGGATCAACTCTGTCCCAGAAACAATCTGATGGGAAATCGGTACTGATGGACTTGATGCAGTTTAAGGAACTGGATGCCCATGTGTTGAAGGCATGCTGTCTCTTATTGTGATATATACAGTGTGGAATTATAGTCCTGTAAGGAATCTGCTAGAATGCTGAGGGGTTTTTTCATGTGGATTTGGAATTTGATAGTACAGTGGTACACTGGTTCTCGAATGTAATCCGTTCCGGAAGTCCATTCGACTTCCGAAACACATACATTTAATTGACCAGCTGTGCAACCCTGAGCAGTTTTACTCACTGAGTAGCCCCACTGAGTTCAGCAAGATTGACCCTCTTGTAAGTGCCTGTAAAAATGCACCCCACATTTTCTTTAAACAAGTGTCAGGCTTAGAGAGAAAAAGGTAAAGGTAAAGGTAAAGGGTTGTCAAATGTTTCGGAAGTCGAACGGTCTTCCGGAACGGATTATGTTCAACAACCGAGGTTCCACTGTACAGTCGTACCTTGGAAGTCGAACGGAGTCCTTTCCAGAAGTCCATTTGACTTCTGAAACGTTTGGAAACCAAAGTGCGGCTTCTGATTGGTCTCAGGAAGCTCCTGCAGCCAATCAGAAGCCGTGGAAGCCCCACTGGACGTTCGGCTTCCAAAAGAACGTTTGACTCCCAAGGCATTCGGGAGCAGAAGTACAACGGTATTCAGAATAGTGGTTTGCATGACCAACTAAGGAAGATAATAACGCAATAAAATTCAAAACAGCAACGATCAATTGCACATTTATTCCAAATCCAGTTAAAACTATTTAGTTCAATTAAATCAGTAAAATCGATGAGCTTGATCGAGTGATACCAGTTTTTCAAATTCTGATAGTTATACCCCCAATGCCCCTCGTGCCTCCTAGCACCCTCTGGTTAATCCCACAGCCTGTGCCCACTCTGGGAACCCCTGTTCTGAGCAGTGAAAAACTATGGGGCGACAATACAGAAAGAAAGTGCTTTTTTAAAAAGCCAGTCCTTTTTTTAAAAAAAAAATGTTTAGGGGTACTCTCATTTTCCTAGGCATATTGAAATACTGCCCCTCAATGAGGCCAAAGGTAGATTCACAAGATGTTTAGGGGTATGCGTATGCCCCTCGCGTCCCCTCAGGAAACAAAGCACTGGGTAGGACAATACGCAGGCCACATCTGGGTGATCTTTCCTCCTGACTGAGTTCAAGCCACGTGAATCCCTCACTCCTCCCCTTTGGGACTTTATTCCTTGATTACACAAATGCAGAGTTCCCCGTTACTCCCCAAATTCACACTGCTATGCCGTTGTGATGGTGACACACCTTGGCTGTATAAATTTCTTTCCCTAAGCAACCTCTATAAAGAATATGATTGCTTGCATTTGCATTGTGAGAGAGAAGCCTTTCTCCAACAAGGAAATGAAACAACTTACCTGTTTCTCCTAGGTGCACTGAGAAGTCTTCTCCAAGGGAGAAGAATCATTACCTGGATGTCCCTGCTGAGCATCTATGCCGAAAGGTAACCAGAGCATCTTGATTTGTTTGGGCCTCTTACAAAAGCAGGGTTTGTGAAATGAAGCAACTGACTGGTCCATGGAGTGTCTATTTACCAGGAACTGGTAAGCCTGGCAGACCGGAATCCTAGGATAGTTAGGAAGCAGAAGCTCATTCCAGGCACAGCCCCTGGAGGGAACTTTTCAGGTCACAGAATAGCAGTTCAGTGAATTCTCCAGAGTGTTTCTCTCCAGTTTTATACAAATGAACGGTGAGGGATGGATGGGAATGGCAAGAAAAGCAGGTAAGGGCAGTGGTGAGCTTATGCTCTCGGGCCCTTTTGGCAGGCCCTATTCGTTCACCTTAATAAACCTGACTATGTCTGAAAATACAATACAATGGATTTAAAAGCTGAATTAATATATCACATAGGTTATCTTTTTTCCTATTACAGTACTTTCCGCTTCTACTGAAAGAAATACAGAGATAGATAGATAGATAGATAGATAGATAGATAGATAGATAGAAACATTTTGTGAATCTAAGTTTGGCCTCATTGAGGGGCCGTGTTTAAATATGAGTAAGAAAAGGAGAGTACCCCTAAACATTTTAAAAGAAAAAAAGCACTGAATAGCTAGCTAGGGGCCTAGGGGGCGGAGCCTGCACTCACCGCCACAGCTTAAGAGGCCTGAGGGAGGCTTCCGGGACACTGCTGCTGCTGCTGCTCTAGTGAGTGCTGGGTGGGCCGCTCCCTTTCCTGCCAACTCCATCTGGCCTAGGGGGCGGAGCCTGCACTCACCGCCACAGCTTAAGAGGCCTGAGGGAGGCTTCCGGAACACTGCTGCTGATGTTTTAGTGAGTTGTGGGTGGGCCACTCCCTTTCCTGCCAACTCCTTCTGGCCTAGGGGGCGGAGCCTGCACTCACCGCCACAGCTTAAGAGGCCTGAGGGAGGCTTCCGGGACACTGCTCTTGCTGCTGCTGTTCCAGTGAGTGCTGGGTGGGCCGCTCCCTTTCCTGCCAACTCCATCTGCCCTAGGGGGCGGAGCCTGCACTCACCGCCACAGCTTAAGAGGCCTGAGGGAGGCTTCCGGGACACTGCTCTTGCTGCTGCTGTTCCAGTGAGTGCTGGGTGGGCCACTCCCTTTCCTGCCAACTCCATCTGGCCTAGGGGGCGGAGCCTGCACTCACCGCCACAGCTTAAGAGGCCTGAGGGAGGCTTCCGGGACACTGCTGCTGCTGTTTTAGTGAGTTCTGGGTGGGCCGCTCCCTTTCCTGCCAACTCCTTCTGGCCTAGGGGGCGGAGCCTGCACTCACCGCCACAGCTTAAGAGGCCTGAGGGAGGCTTCCGGGACACAGCTGCTGCTGCTCTAGTGAGTGCTGGGTGGGCCGCTCCCTTTCCTGCCATCTCCATCTGGCCTAGGGGGCGGAGCCTGCACTCACCGCCACAGCTTAAGAGGCCTGAGGGAGGCTTCCGGGACACAGCTGCTGCTGCTCTAGTGAGTGCTGGGTGGGCCGCTCCCTTTCGTGCCAACTCCATCTGGCCTAGGGGGCGGAGCCTGCACTCACCGCCACAGCTTAAGAGGCCTGAGGGAGGCTTCCGGGACACTGCTGCTGCTGCTCTAGAGAGTGCTGGGTGGGCCGCTCCCTTTCCTGCCAACTCCATCTGGCCTAGGGGGCGGAGCCTGCACTCACCGCCACAGCTTAAGAGGCCTGAGGGAGGCTTCCGGGACACTGCTGCTGCTCTAGTGAGTGCTGGGTGGGCCGCTCCCTTTCCTGCCAGCTCCATCTGGCCTAGGGGGCGGAGCCTGCACTCACCGCCACAGCTTAAGAGGCCTGAGGGAGGCTTCCGGGACACTGCTGCTGCTGTTTTAGTGAGTTCTGGGTGGGCCACTCCCTTTCCTGCCAACTCCATCTGGCCTAGGGGGCGGAGCCTGCACTCACCGCCACAGCTTAAGAGGCCTGAGGGAGGCTTCCGGGACACTGCTGCTGCTGCTCTAGTGAGTGCTGGGTGGGCCGCTCCCTTTCCTGCCAACTCAATCTGGCCTAGGGGGCGGAGCCTGCACTCACCGCCACAGCTTAAGAGGCCTGAGGGAGGCTTCCGGGACACTGCTGCTGCTGCTGCTGTTCCAGTGAGTGCTGGGTGGGCCGCTCCCTTTCCTGCCAACTCCATCTGGCCTAGGGGGCGGAGCCTGCACTCACCGCCACAGCTTAAGAGGCCTAAGGGAGGCTTCTGGGACACTGCTGCTGCTGCTGCTCTAGTGAGTGCTGGGTGGGCCGCTCCCTTTCCTGCCAACTCCATCTGGCCTAGGGGGCGGAGCCTGCACGCACCGCCACAGCTTAAGAGGCCTGAGGGAGGCTTCCGGAACACTGCTGCTGCTGCTGCTGCTGCTCTAGTGAGTGCTGGGTTGGCCGCTCCCTTTCCTGCCAACTCCATCTGGCCTAGGGGGCGGACCCTGCACTCACCGCCACAGCTTAAGAGGCCTGAGGGAGGCTTCTGGGACACTGCTGCTGCTGCTCTAGTGAGTGCTGGGTGGGCCGCTCCCTTTCCTGCCAACTCCATCTGGCCTAGGGGGCGGAGCCTGCACTCACCGCCACAGCTTAAGAGGCCTGAGGGAGGCTTCCGGGACACTGCTGCTGCTGTTTTAGTGAGTTGTGGGTGGGCCACTCCCTTTCCTGCCAACTCCTTCTGGCCTAGGGGGCGGAGCCTGCACTCACCGCCACAGCTTAAGAGGCCTGAGGGAGGCTTCCGGGACACTGCTCTTGCTGCTGCTGTTCCAGTGAGTGCTGGGTGGGCCGCTCCCTTTCCTGCCAACTCCATCTGGCCTAGGGGGCGGAGCCTGCACTCACCGCCACAGCTTAAGAGGCCTGAGGGAGGCTTCCGGGACACTGCTCTTGCTGCTGCTGTTCCAGTGAGTGCTGGGTGGGCCACTCCCTTTCCTGCCAACTCCTTCTGGCCTAGGGGGCGGAGCCTGCACTCACCGCCACAGCTTAAGAGGCCTGAGGGAGGCTTCCGGGACACTGCTGCTGCTGTTTTAGTGAGTTCTGGGTGGGCCACTCCCTTTCCTGCCAACTCCTTCTGGCCTAGGGGGCGGAGCCTGCACTCACCGCCACAGCTTAAGAGGCCTGAGGGAGGCTTCCGGGACACTGCGGCTGCTGTTTTAGTGAGTTCTGGGTGGGCCACTCCCTTTCCTGCCAACTCCTTCTGGCCTAGGGGGCGGAGCCTGCACTCACCGCCACAGCTTAAGAGGCCTGAGGGAGGCTTCCGGGACACAGCTGCTGCTGCTCTAGTGAGTGCTGGGTGGGCCGCTCCCTTTCCTGCCATCTCCATCTGGCCTAGGGGGCGGAGCCTGCACTCACCCCCACAGCTTAAGAGGCCTGAGGGAGGCTTCCGGGACACAGCTGCTGCTGCTCTAGTGAGTGCTGGGTGGGCCGCTCCCTTTCGTCCAAACTCCATCTGGCCTAGGGGGCGGAGCCTGCACTCACCGCCACAGCTTAAGAGGCCTGAGGGAGGCTTCCGGGACACTGCTGCTGCTGCTCTAGAGAGTGCTGGGTGGGCCGCTCCCTTTCCTGCCAACTCCATCTGGCCTAGGGGGCGGAGCCTGCACTCACCGCCACAGCTTAAGAGGCCTGAGGGAGGCTTCCGGGACACTGCTGCTGCTGTTTTAGTGAGTTCTGGGTGGGCCACTCCCTTTCCTGCCAACTCCTTCTGGCCTAGGGGGCGGAGCCTGCACTCACCGCCACAGCTTAAGAGGCCTGAGGGAGGCTTCCGGGACACTGCGGCTGCTGTTTTAGTGAGTTCTGGGTGGGCCACTCCCTTTCCTGCCAACTCCTTCTGGCCTAGGGGGCGGAGCCTGCACTCACCGCCACAGCTTAAGAGGCCTGAGGGAGGCTTCCGGGACACAGCTGCTGCTGCTCTAGTGAGTGCTGGGTGGGCCGCTCCCTTTCCTGCCATCTCCATCTGGCCTAGGGGGCGGAGCCTTCACTCACCGCCACAGCTTAAGAGGCCTGAGGGAGGCTTCCGGGACACAGCTGCTGCTGCTCTAGTGAGTGCTGGGTGGGCCGCTCCCTTTCGTCCCAACTCCATCTGGCCTAGGGGGCGGAGCGTGCACTCACCGCCACAGCTTAAGAGGCCTGAGGGAGGCTTCCGGGACACTGCTGCTGCTGCTCTAGAGAGTGCTGGGTGGGCCGCTCCCTTTCCTGCCAACTCCATCTGGCCTAGGGGGCGGAGCCTGCACTCACCGCCACAGCTTAAGAGGCCTGAGGGAGGCTTCCGGGACACTGCTGCTGCTGTTTTAGTGAGTTCTGGGTGGGCCACTCCCTTTCCTGCCAACTCCTTCTGGCCTAGGGGGCGGAGCCTGCACTCACCGCCACAGCTTAAGAGGCCTGAGGGAGGCTTCCGGGACACTGCTGCTGCTGCTCTAGTGAGTGCTGGGTGGGCCGCTCCCTTTCCTGCCAACTCAATCTGGCCTAGGGGGCGGAGCCTGCACTCACCGCCACAGCTTAAGAGGCCTGAGGGAGGCTTCCGGGACACTGCTGCTGCTGCTGCTGTTCCAGTGAGTGCTGGGTGGGCCGCTCCCTTTCCTGCCAACTCCATCTGGCCTGGGGGTCGGAGCCTGCACTCACCGCCACAGCTTAAGAGGCCTGAGGGAGGCTTCCGGGACACTGCTGCTGCTACTGCTCTAGTGAGTGCTGGGTGGGCCGCTCCCTTTCCAGCCAACTCCATCTGGTCTAGGGGGCGGAGCCTGCACTCACCGCCACAACTTAAGAGGCCTGAGGGAGGCTTCCGGGACACTGCTGCTGCTGTTGCTGCTGCTGCTCTAGTGAGTGCTGGGTGGGACGCTCCCTTTCCTGCCAACTCCATCTGGCCTAGGGGGCGGAGACTGAATTCACAGCCACAGCTTAAGAGGCCTGAGGGAGGCTTCCGGGACACAGCTGCTGCTGCTCTAGTGAGTGCTGGGTGGGCCGCTCCCTTTCGTCCCAACTCCATCTGGCCTAGGGGGCGGAGCGTGCACTCACCGCCACAGCTTAAGAGGCCTGAGGGAGGCTTCCGGGACACTGCTGCTGCTGCTCTAGAGAGTGCTGGGTGGGCCGCTCCCTTTCCTGCCAACTCCATCTGGCCTAGGGGGCGGAGCCTGCACTCACCGCCACAGCTTAAGAGGCCTGAGGGAGGCTTCCGGGACACTGCTGCTGCTGTTTTAGTGAGTTCTGGGTGGGCCACTCCCTTTCCTGCCAACTCCTTCTGGCCTAGGGGGCGGAGCCTGCACTCACCGCCACAGCTTAAGAGGCCTGAGGGAGGCTTCCGGGACACTGCTGCTGCTGCTCTAGTGAGTGCTGGGTGGGCCGCTCCCTTTCCTGCCAACTCAATCTGGCCTAGGGGGCGGAGCCTGCACTCACCGCCACAGCTTAAGAGGCCTGAGGGAGGCTTCCGGGACACTGCTGCTGCTGCTGCTGTTCCAGTGAGTGCTGGGTGGGCCGCTCCCTTTCCTGCCAACTCCATCTGGCCTGGGGGTCGGAGCCTGCACTCACCGCCACAGCTTAAGAGGCCTGAGGGAGGCTTCCGGGACACTGCTGCTGCTACTGCTCTAGTGAGTGCTGGGTGGGCCGCTCCCTTTCCAGCCAACTCCATCTGGTCTAGGGGGCGGAGCCTGCACTCACCGCCACAACTTAAGAGGCCTGAGGGAGGCTTCCGGGACACTGCTGCTGCTGTTGCTGCTGCTGCTCTAGTGAGTGCTGGGTGGGACGCTCCCTTTCCTGCCAACTCCATCTGGCCTAGGGGGCGGAGACTGAATTCACAGCCACAGCTTAAGAGGCCTGAGGGAGGCTTCCGGGACACTGCTGCTGCTGCTGCTGCTCTAGTGAGTGCTGGGTGGGCCGCTCCCTTTCCTGCCAACTTCATCTGGCCTAGGGGGCGGAGCCTGAATTCACAGCCACAGCTTAAGAGGCCTGAGGGAGGCTTCCGGGACACTGCTGCTGCTGCTGCTGCTCTAGTGAGTGCTGGGTGGGCCGCTCCCTTTCCTGCCAACTCCATCTGGCCTAGGGGGCGGAGCCTGCACTCACCGCCACAGCTTAAGAGGCCTAAGGGAGGCTTCTGGGACACTGCTGCTGCTGCTGCTCTAGTGAGTGCTGGGTGGGCCGCTCCCTTTCCTGCCAACTCCATCTGGCCTAGGGGCGGAGCCTGCACGCACCGCCACAGCTTAAGAGGCCTGAGGGAGGCTTCCGGAACACTGCTGCTGCTGCTGCTGCTCTAGTGAGTGCTGGGTGGGCCGCTCCCTTTCCTGCCAACTCCATCTGGCCTAGGGGGCGGAGCCTGCACTCTCCGCCACAGCTGAAGAGGCCTGAGGGAGGCTTCCGGGACTCTGCTGCTGCTGCTCTAGTGAGTGCTGGGTGGGCCGCTCCCTTTCCTGCCAACTCCATCTGGCCTAGGGGGCGGAGCCTGCACTTACCGCCACAGCTTAAGAGGCCGGAGGGAGGCTTCTGGGACACTGCTGCTGTTCTAGTGAGTGCTGGGTGGGCCGTTCCCTTTCCTGCCAACTCCATCTGGCCTAGGGGGCGGAGCCTGCACTCACCGCCACAGCTTAAGAGGCCTGAGGGAGGCTTCTGGGACACTGCTGCTGTTCTAGTGAGTTCTGGGTGGGCCACTCCCTTTCCTGCCAACTCCTTCTGGCCTAGGGGGTGGAGCCTGCACTCACCGCCACAGCTTAAGAGGCCTGAGGGAGGCTTCCGGGACACAGCTGCTGCTGCTCTAATGAGTGCTGGGTGGACCGCTCCCTTTCCTACCATCTCCATCTGGCCTAGGGGGCGGAGCCTGCACTCACCGCCACAGCTTAAGAGGCCTGAGGGAGGCTTCCGGGACACTGCTGCTGCTGTTTTAGTGAGTTCTGGGTGGGCCGCTCCCTTTCCTGCCAACTCCATCTGGGCTAGGGGGCTTAGCCTGCACTCACCGCCACAGCTTAAGAGGCCTGAGGGAGGCTTCCGGGACACTGCTGCTGCTGTTTTAGTGAGTTCTGGGTGGGCCACTCCCTTTCCTGCCAACTCCTTCTGGCCTAGGGGGCGGAGCCTGCACTCACCGCCACAGCTTAAGAGGCCTGAGGGAGGCTTCCGGGACACTGCTGCTGCTGTTTTAGTGAGTTCTGGGTGGGCCGCTCCCTTTCCTGCCAACTACATCTGGCCTAAGGGGCTTAGCCTGCACTCACCGCCACAGCTTAAGAGGCCTGAGGGAGGCTTCCGGAACACTGCTGCTGCTGTTTTAGTGAGTTCTGGGTGGGCCACTCCCTTTCCTGCCAACTCCTTCTGGCCTAGGGGGCGGAGCCTGCACTCACCGCCACAGCTTAAGAGGCCTGAGGGAGGCTTCCGGGACACTGCTGCTGCTGTTTTAGTGAGTTCTGGGTGGGCCACTCCCTTTCCTGCCACCTCCTTCTGGGCTAGGGGGCGGAGCCTGCACTCACCGCCACAGCTTAAGAGGCCTGAGGGAGGCTTCCGGGACACAGCTGCTGCTGCTCTAGTGAGTGCTGGGTGGGCCGCTCCCTTTCCTGCCATCTCCATCTGGCCTAGGGGGCGGAGCCTGCACTCACCGCCACATCTTAAGAGTTCTGAGGGAGGCTTCCGGGGCACTGCTGCTGCTGCTGCTGCTGCTGCTGCTCTAGTGAGTGCTGAGTGGCCGGTCGCTTTCCTGCCAACTCCATCTGGCCTAGGGGGCGGAGCCTGCACTCACCGCCACAGTTTAAGAGGCCTGAGGGAGGCTTCCGGGACACTGCTGCTGCTGCTCTCGTGAGTGCTGGGTGGGACGCTCCCTTTCCTGCCAACTCCATCTGGCCTAGGGGGCGGAGCCTGCACTCACCGCCACAGCTTAAGAGGCCTGAGGGAGGCTTCCGGGACACTGCTGCTGCTGTTTTAGTGAGTTCAGGGTGGGCCACTCCCTTTCCTGCCAACTCCTTCTGGCCTAGGGGGCGGAGCCTGCACTCACCGCCACAGCTTAAGAGGCCTGAGGGAGGCTTCCGGGACACTGCTGCTGCTGCTGCTGTTCCAGTGAGTGCTGGGTGGGCCGCTCCCTTTCCTGCCAACTCCATCTGCCCTAGGGGGCGGAGCCTGCACTCACCGCCACAGCTTAAGAGGCCTGAGGGAGGCTTCCGGGACACTGCTGCTGCTACTGCTCTATGGAGTGCTGGGTGGGCCGCTCCCTTTCCAGCCAACTCCATCTGGTCTAGGGGGCGGAGCCTGCACTCACCGCCACAGCTTAAGAGGCCTGAGGGAGGCTTCCGGGACACTGCTGCTGCTGTTGCTGCTGCTGCTCTAGTTAGTGCTGGGTGGGCCGCTCCCTTTCCTGCCAACTCCATCTGGCCTAGGGGGCGGAGACTGAATTCACAGCCACAGCTTAAGAGGCCTGAGGGAGGCTTCCGGGACACTGCTGCTGCTGCTGCTGCTCTAGTGAGTGCTGGGTGGGCCGCTCCCTTTCCTGCCAACTTCATCTGGCCTAGGGGGCGGAGCCTGAATTCACAGCCACAGTATAAGAGGCCTGAGGGAGGCTTCCGGGACACTGCTGCTGCTGCTGCTGCTCTAGTGAGTGCTGGGTGGGCCGCTCCCTTTCCTGCCAACTCCATCTGGCCTAGGGGGCGGAGCCTGCACTCACCGCCACAGCTTAAGAGGCCTAAGGGAGGCTTCTGGGACACTGCTGCTGCTGCTGCTCTAGTGAGTGCTGGGTGGGCCGCTCCCTTTCCTGCCAACTCAATCTGGCCTAGGGGGAGGAGCCTGCACGCACCGCCACAGCTTAAGAGGCCTGAGGGAGGCTTCCGGAACACTGCTGCTGCTGCTGCTGCTCTAGTGAGTGCTGGGTGGGCCGCTCCCTTTCCTGCCAACTCCATCTGGCCTAGGGGGCGGAGCCTGCACTCTCCGCCACAGCTTAAGAGGCCTGAGGGAGGCTTCCGGGACACTGCTGCTGCTGCTCCTCTAGTGAGTGCTGGGTGGGCCGCTCCCTTTCCTGCCAACTCCATCTGGCCTAGGGGGCGGAGCCTGCACTCACCGCCACAGCTTAAGAGGCCTAAGGGAGGCTTCTGGGACACTGCTGCTGCTTCTGCTCTAGTGAGTGCTGGGTGGGCCGCTCCCTTTCCTGCCAACTCCATCTGGCCTAGGGGGCGGAGCCTGCACTCACCGCCACATCTTAAGAGTTCTGAGGGAGGCTTCCGGGACACTGCTGCTGCTGCTGCTGCTGCTGCTGCTGTTGCTGCTGCTGCTCTAGTGAGTGCTGGGTGGTCCGGTCCCTTTCCTGCCAGCTCCATCTGGCCTAGGGGGCGGAGCTTGCACTCACCGCCACAGCTTAAGAGTTCTGAGGGAGGCTTCCGGAACACTGCTGCTGCTGCTGCTGCTGCTGCTGCTGCTCTAGTGAGTGCTGGGTGGTCCGCTCCCTTTCCTGCCAACTCCATCTGGCCTAGGGGGCGGAGCCTGCACTCACCGCCACATCTTAAGAGTTCTGAGGGAGGCTTCCGGGACACTGCTGCTGCTGCTGCTGCTCTAGTGAGTGCTGAGTGGACGGTCGCTTTCCTGCCAACTCCATCTGGCCTAGGGGGCGGAGCCTACACTCACCGCCACAGTTTAAGAGGCCTGAGGGAGGCTTGCGGGACACTGCTGCTGCTGCTCTAGTGAGTGCTGGGTGGGCCGCTCGCTTTCCTGCCGACTCCATCTGGCCTAGGGCGCAGAGCCTGCACTCACCGCCACAGCTTAAGAGGCCTGAGGGAGGCTTCCGGGACACTGCTGCTGCTGCTGCTGTTCCAGTGAGTGCTGGGTGGGCTGCTCCCTTTCCTGCCAACTCCATCTGGCCTAGGGGGCGGAGCCTGCACTCACCGCCATAGCTTAAGAGGCCTGAGGGAGGCTTCCGGGACACTGCTGCTGCTGCTGCTGTTCCAGTGAGTGCTGGGTGGGCCGCTCCCTTTCCTACCAACTCCATCTGGCCTAGGGGGCGGAGCCTGCACTCACCGCCATATCTTAAGAGTTCTGAGGGAGGCTTCCAGGACACTGCTGCTGCTGCTGCTGCTGCTGCTGCTGCTCTAGTGAGTGCTGAGTGGCCGGTCGCTTTCCTGCCAACTCCATCTGGCCTAGGGGGCGGAGCCTGCACTCACCGCCACAGTTTAAGAGGCCTGAGGGAGGTTTCCGGGACACTGTTGCTGCTCTAGTGAGTGCTGGGTGGGCCGCTCCCTTTCCTGCCAACTCCATCTGGCCTAGGGGGCGGAGCCTGCACTCACCGCCACAGTTTAAGAGGCCTGAGGGAGGCTTCCGGGACACTGCTGCTGCTGCTCTAGTGAGTGCTGGGTGGGCCGCTCCCTTTCCTGCCGACTCCATCTGGCCTAGGGCGCAGAGCCTGCACTCACCGCCACAGCTTAAGAGGCCTGAGGGAGGCTTCCGGGACACTGCTGCTGCTGCTGCTGTTCCAGTGAGTGCTGGGTGGGCTGCTCCCTTTCCTGCCAACTCCATCTGGCCTAGGGGGCGGAGCCTGCACTCACCGCCATAGCTTAAGAGGCCTGAGGGAGGCTTCCGGGACACTGCTGCTGCTGCTGCTGTTCCAGTGAGTGCTGGGTGGGCCGCTCCCTTTCCTGCCAACTCCATCTGGCCTAGGGGGCGGAGCCTGCACTCACCGCCACATCTTAAGAGTTCTGAGGGAGGCTTCCAGGACACTGCTGCTGCTGCTGCTGCTGCTGCTGCTCTAGTGAGTGCTGAGTGGCCGGTCGCTTTCCTGCCAACTCCATCTGGCCTAGGGGGCGGAGCCTGCACTCACCGCCACAGTTTAAGAGGCCTGAGGGAGGCTTCCGGGACACTGCTGCTTTTGCTCTCGTGAGTGCTGGGTGGGACGCTCCCTTTCCTGCTGACTCCATCTGGCCTGGGGGGGGGGGAGCCTGCACTCACCACCACAGCTTAAGAGGCCTGAGGGAGGTTTCCGGGACACTGTTGCTGCTCTAGTGAGTGCTGGGTGGGCCGCTCCCTTTCCTGCCAACTCCATCTGGCCTAGGGGGCGGAGCCTGCACTTACCGCCACAGTTTAAGAGGCCTGAGGGAGGCTTCCGGGACACTGCTGCTGCTGCTCTAGTGAGTGCTGGGTGGGCCGCTCCCTTTCCTGCCGACTCCATCTGGCCTAGGGCGCGGAGCCTGCACTCACCGCCACAGCTTAAGAGGCCTGAGGGAAGCTTCCGGGACACTGCTGCTGCTGCTGCTCTAGTGAGTGCTGGGTGGGCTGCTCCCTTTCCTGTCCTCTCCATCTGGCCTAGGGGACGGAGCCTGCACTCACCGCGACAGCTTAAGAGGCCTGAGGGAGGCTTCCGGGACTCTGCTGCTGCTGCTCTAGTGAGTGCTGGGTGGGCCGCTCCCTTTCCTGCCAACTCCATCTGGCCTAGGGGGCGGAGCCTGCACTCACCGCCACAGCTTAAGAGGCCTGAGGGAGGCTTCCGGGACACTGCTGCTGCTGCTGCTGCTGCTGCTGCTGCTGCTGTTGCTGCTGCTGCTCTAGTGAGTGCTGGGTGGTCCGCTCCCTTTCCTGCCAGCTCCATCTGGCCTAGGGGGCGGAGCTTGCACTCACCGCCACAGCTTAAGAGTTCTGAGGGAGGCTTCCGGGACACTGCTGCTGCTGCTGCTGCTGCTGCTGCTGCTCTAGTGAGTGCTGGGTGGTCCGCTCCCTTTCCTGCCAACTCCATCTGGCCTAGGGGGCGGAGCCTGCACTCACCGCCACATCTTAAGAGTTCTGAGGGAGGCTTCCGGGACACTGCTGCTGCTGCTGCTGCTCTAGTGAGTGCTGAGTGGACGGTCGCTTTCCTGCCAACTCCATCTGGCCTAGGGGGCGGAGCCTACACTCACCGCCACAGTTTAAGAGGCCTGAGGGAGGCTTCCGGGACACTGCTGCTGCTGCTGCTACCGCTCTAGTGAGTGCTGGGTGGGCCGCTCCCTTTCCTGCTGACTCCATCTGGCCTGGGGGGGGAGCCTGCACTCACCACCACAGCTTAAGAGGCCTGAGGGAGGTTTCCGGGACACTGTTGCTGCTCTAGTGAGTGCTGGGTGGGCCGCTCCCTTTCCTGCCAACTCCATCTGGCCTAGGGGGCGGAGCCTGCACTCACCGCCACAGTTTAAGAGGCCTGAGGGAGGCTTCCGGGACACTGCTGCTGCTGCTCTAGTGAGTGCTGGGTGGGCCGCTCCCTTTCCTGCCGACTCCATCTGGCCTAGGGCGCAGAGCCTGCACTCACCGCCACAGCTTAAGAGGCCTGAGGGAGGCTTCCGGGACACTGCTGCTGCTGCTGCTGTTCCAGTGAGTGCTGGGTGGGCCGCTCCCTTTCCTGCCAACTCCATCTGGCCTAGGGGGCGGAGCCTGCACTCACCGCCACATCTTAAGAGTTCTGAGGGAGGCTTCCAGGACACTGCTGCTGCTGCTGCTGCTGCTGCTGCTGCTGCTCTAGTGAGTGCTGAGTGGCCGGTCGCTTTCTTGCCAACTCCATCTGGCCTAGGGGGCGGAGCCTGCACTCACCGCCACAGTTTAAGAGGCCTGAGGGAGGCTTCCTGGTCACTGCTGCTGCTGCTCTCGTGAGTGCTGGGTGGGACGCTCCCTTTCCTGCTGACTCCATCTGGCCTGGGGGGGGAGCCTGCACTCACCACCACAGCTTAAGAGGCCTGAGGGAGGTTTCCGGGACACTGTTCCTGCTCTAGTGAGTGCTGGGTGGGCCGCTCCCTTTCCTGCCAACTCCATCTGGCCTAGGGGGCGGAGCCTGCACTTACCGCCACAGTTTAAGAGGCCTGAGGGAGGCTTCCGGGACACTGCTGCTGCTGCTCTAGTGAGTGCTGGGTGGGCTGCTCCCTTTCCTGTCCTCTCCATCTGCCCTAGGGGACGGAGCCTGCACTCACCGCGACAGCTTAAGAGGCCTGAGGGAGGCTTCCGGGACACAGCTGCTGCTGCTCTAGTGAGTGCTGGGTGGGCCGCTCCCTTTCCTGCCATCTCCATCTGGACTAGGGGGCGGAGCCTGCACTCACCGCCACAGCTTAAGAGGCCTGAGGGAGGCTTCCGGGACACTGCTGCTGCTGCTGCTCTAGTGAGTGCTGGGTGGGCCGCTCCCTTTCCTGCCAACTCCATCTGGCCTAGGGGGCGGAGCCTGCACTCACCGCCACAGCTTAAGAGGCCTGAGGGAGGCTTCCGGGACACTGCTGCTGCTGCTGCTGCTGCTGCTCTAGTGAGTGCTGAGTGGCCGGTCGCTTTCCTGCCAACTCCATCTGGCCTAGGGGGCGGAGCCTGCACTCACCGCCACAGTTTAAGAGGCCTGAGGGAGGCTTCCGGGACACTGCTGCTGCTGCTCTAGTGAGTGCTGGGTGGGACGCTCCCTTTCCTGCTGACTCCATCTGGCCTAGGGGGGGGAGCCTGCACTCACCACCACAGCTTAAGAGGCCTGAGGGAGGTTTCCGGGACACTGTTGCTGCTCTAGTGAGTGCTGGGTGGGCCGCTCCCTTTCCTGCCAACTCCATCTGGCCTAGGGGGCGGAGCCTGCACTCACCGCCACAGCTTAAGAGGCCTGAGGGAGGCTTCCGGGACACAGCTGCTGCTGCTCTAGTGAGTGCTGGGTGGGCCGCTCCCTTTCCTTCCAACTCCATCTGGCCTAGGGGGCGGAGCCTGCAGTCACCGCAACAGCTTAAGAGGCCTGAGGGAGGCTTCTGGGACACTGCTGCTGCTGCTGCTGCTGCTGCTGTAGTAAGTGCTGGGTGGGCCGCTCCCTTTCCTGCCAACTCCATCTGGCCTAGGGGGCGGAGCCTGCACTCACTGCCACAGCTTCAGAGGCCTGAGAGAGGCTTCTGGAACACTGCTGCTGCTGCTGCTCCTCTAGTGAGTGCTGGGTGGGCCGCTCCCTTTCCTGCCAACTCCATCTGGCCTAAGGGGCGGAGCCTGCACTCACCGCCACAGCTTAAGAGGCCTGAGGGAGGCTTCCGGGACACTGCTGCTGCTGCTGCTGCTCTAGTGAGTGCTGGGTGGGCCGCTCCCTTTCCTGCCAACTCCATCTGGCGTAGGGGGCGGAGCCTGCAGTCACCGCAACAGCTTAAGAGGCCTGAGGGAGGCTTCTGGGACACTGCTGCTGCTGCTGCTGTTCCAGTGAGTGCTGGGTGGGCCGCTCCCTTTCCTGCCAACTCCATCTGGCCTGGGGGGGGGAGCCTGCACTCACCGCCACAGCATAAGAAGCATGAGGGAGGCTTCCGGGACACTGCTGCTGCTGCTGCTGCTGCTGCTGCTCTAGTGAGTGCTGGGTGGGCCGCTCCCTTTCCTGCCAACTCCATCTGGCCTAGGGGGCGGAGCCTGCACTCACCGCAAAAGCTTAAGAGGCCTGAGGGAGGCTTCTGGGACACTGCTGCTGCTGCTGCTGTAGTAAGTGCTGGGTGGGCCGCTCCCTTTCCTGCCAACTCCATCTGGCCTAGGGGGCGGAGCCTGCTCTCACTGCCACAGCTTCAGAGGCCTGAGAGAGGCTTCCGGGACGCTGCTGCTGCTGCTGCTGCTCTAGTGAGTGCTGGGTGGGCCGCTCCCTTTCCCGCCAACTCCATCTGGCCTAGGGGGCGGAGCCTGCACTCACCGCCACATCTTAAGAGACCTGAGGGAGGCTTCCGGGACACTGCTGCTACTGCTGCTCTAGTGAGTGCTGGGTGGGCCGCTCCCTTTCCTGCCAACTTCATCTGGCCTAGGGGGCGGAGCCTGAACTCACCGCCACAGTTTAAGAGGCCTGAGGGAGGCTTCCGGGACACTGCTGCTGCTGCTCTAGTGAGTGCTGGGTGGGCCGCTCCCTTTCCTGCCGACTCCATCTGGCCTAGGGCGAGGAGCCTGCACTCACCGCCACAGCTTAAGAGGCCTGAGGGAGGCTTCCGGGACACTGCTGCTGCTGCTGCTGTTCCAGTGAGTGCTGGGTGGGCCGCTCCCTTTCCTGCCAACTCCATCTGGCCTAAGGGGCGGAGCCTGCACTCACCGCCACAGTTTAAGAGGCCTGAGGGAGGCTTCCGGGACACTGCTGCTGCTGCTGCTGCTGCAGCTCTAGTGAGTGCTGGGTGGGCCGCTCCCTTTCCTGCCAACTCCATCTGGCCTAGGGGGCGGAGCCTGCACTCACCGCAACAGCTTAAGAGGCCTGAGGGAGGCTTCTGGGACACTGCTGCTGCTGCTGCTGTAGTAAGTGCTGGGTGGGCCGCTCCCTTTCCTGCCAACTCCATCTGGCCTAGGGGGCGGAGCCTGCACTCACCGCCACAGCTTAAGAGGCCTGAGAGAGGCTTGCGGAACACTGCTGCTGCTGTGCTGCTGCTCTAGTGAGTGCTGGGTGGGCCGCTCCCTTTCCTGCCAACTCCATCTGGCCTAGGGTGCGGAGCCTGCACTCACCGCCACAGCTTAAGAGGCCTGAGGGAGGCTTCCGGAACACTGCTGCTGCTGCTGCTGCTCTAGTGAGTGCTGGGTGGGCCGCTCCCTTTCCTGCCAACTCCATCTGGCCTAGAGGGCGGAGCCTGAACTCACCGCCACAGCTTAAGAGGCCTGAGGGAGGCTTCCGGGACACTGCTGCTTCTGCTCTAGTGTGTGCTGGGTGGGCCGCTCCCTTTCCTGCCAGCTCCATCTGGCCTAGGGCGCGGAGCCTGCACTCACCGCCACAGCTTAAGAGGCCTGAGGGAGGCTTCCGGGACACTGCTGCTGCTGCTGCTCTAGTGAGTGCTGGGTGGGCCGCTCCCTTTCCTGCCGACTCCATCTGGCCTAGGGGGCGGAGTCTGCACTCACCGCCACAGCTTAAGAGGCCTGAGGGAGGCTTCCGGAACACTGCTGCTGCTGCTGCTGCTCTAGTGAGTGCTGGGTGGGCCGCTCCCTTTCCTGCCAACTCCATCTGGCCTAGGGGGCGGAGCCTGCACTCACCGCCACAGCTTGAGAGGCCTGAGGGAGGCTTCCGGGACACTGCTGCTGCTGCTGCTCTAGTGAGTGCTGGGTGGGCCGCTCCCTTTCCTGGCAACTCCATCTGGCCTAGCGGGCGGAGCCTGCACTCACCACCACAGCTTAAGAGGCCTGAGGGAGGCTTCTGGGACACTGCTGCTGCTGCTGCTCTAGTGAGTGCTGGGTGGGCCGCTCCCTTTCCTGCCAACTCCATCTGGCCTAGGGGGCGGAGCCTGTACTCACCGCCACAGCTTAAGAGGCCTGAGAGAGGCGTCCTGGACACTGCTGCTGCTGCTGCTGCTGCTGCTCTAGTGAGTGCTGGGTGGGCCGCTCCCTTTCCTGCCAACTCCATCTGGCCTAGGGGGCGGAACCTGCACTCTCCGCAACAGCTTAAGAGGACTGAGGGAGGCTTCCGGGACTCTGCTGCTGCAACAGCTCTACTGAGTACTGGGTGGGCCGCTCCCTTTCCTGCCAACTCCATCTGGCCTAGGGGGCGGAGCCTGCACTCACCGCAACAGCTTAAGAGGCCTGAGGGAGGCTTCCGGGACTCTGCTGCTGCAACAGCTCTAGTGAGTGCTGGGTGGGCCGCTCCCTTTCCTGCCAACTCCATCTGGCCTAGGGGGCGGAGCCTGCCCTCACCGCCACAGCTTAAGAGGCCAGAGAGAGACTTCCGGAACACTGCTGCTGCTGCTGCTGCTCTAGTGAGTGCTGGGTGGGCCACTGCCTTTCCTGCCAACTCTATCTGGCCTAGGGGGCGGAGCCTGCACTCACCGCCACAGGTTAAGAGGCCTGAGGGAGGCTTCCGGGACACTGCTGCTGCTTTTGCTGCTCTAGTGAGTGCTGGGTGGGCCGCTCAATTTCCTGCCAACTCCATCTGGCCTAGGGGGCGGAGCCTGCACTCACCGCCACAGCTTAAGAGGCCTGAGGGAGGCTTCCGGGACTCTGCTGCTGCTGCTGCTGCTCTAGTGAGTGCTGGGTGGGCCGCTCCCTTTCCTGCCAAATCCATCTGGCCTAGGGGGCGGAGCCTGCACTCACCGCCACAGCTTAAGAGGCCTGAGAGAGGCATCCGGAACACTGCTGCTGCTGCTGCTGCTGCTGCTGCTGCTGCTCTAGTGAGTGCTGGGTGGGGCGCTCCCTTTCTTGCCAACTCCATCTGGCCTAGGGGGCGGAGCCTGCACTCACCGCCACAGCTTAAGAGGCCTGAGAGAGGCATCCGGAACACTGCTGCTGCTGCTGCTCTATGGAGTGCTGGGTGGGCCGCTCCCTTTCCTGCCAACTCCATCTGGCCTAGGGGGCGGAGCCTGCACTCACCGCCACAGTTTAAGAGGCCTGAGGGAGGCTTCCGGGACACTGCTGCTGCTGCTCTAGTGAGTGCTGGGTGGGCCGCTCCCTTTCCTGCCGACTCCATCTGGCCTAGGGCGCGGAGCCTGCACTCACCGCCACAGCTTAAGAGGCCTGAGGGAGGCTTCCGGGACACTGCTGCTACTGCTGCTCTAGTGAGTGCTGGGTGGGCCGCTCCCTTTCCTGCCAACTTCATCTGGCCTAGGGGGCGGAGCCTGAACTCACCGCCACAGTTTAAGAGGCCTGAGGGAGGCTTCCGGGACACTGCTGCTGCTGCTCTAGGGAGTGCTGGGTGGGCCGCTCCCTTTCCTGCCGACTCCATCTGGCCTAGGGCGCGGAGCCTGCACTCACCGCCCAGCTTAAGAGGCCTGAGGGAGGCTTCCGGGACACTGCTGCTGCTGCTGCTCTAGTGAGTGCTGGGTGGGCCGCTCCCTTTCCTGCCGACTCCATCTGGCCTAGGGGGCGGAGTCTGCACTCACCGCCACAGCTTAAGAGGCCTGAGGGAGGCTTCCGGAACACTGCTGCTGCTGCTGCTGCTCTAGTGAGTGCTGGGTGGGCCGCTCCCTTTCCTGCCAACTCCATCTGGCCTAGGCGGCGGAGCCTGCACTCACCGCCACAGCTTGAGAGGCCTGAGGGAGGCTTCCGGGACACTGCTGCTGCTGCTGCTCTAGTGATTGCTGGGTGGGCCGCTCCCTTTCCTGGCAACTCCATCTGGCCTAGCGGGCGGAGCCTGCACTCACCACCACAGCTTAAGAGGCCTGAGGGAGGCTTCCGGGACACTGCTGCTGCTGCTGCTCTAGTGAGTGCTGGGTGGGCCGCTCCCTTTCCTGCCAACTCCATCTGGCCTAGGGGGCGGAGCCTGTACTCACCGCCACAGCTTAAGAGGCCTGAGAGAGGCGTCCTGGACACTGCTGCTGCTGCTGCTGCTGCTGCTGCTCTAGTGAGTGCTGGGTGGGCCGCTCCCTTTCCTGCCAACTCCATCTGGCCTAGGGGGCGGAACCTGCACTCTCCGCAACAGCTTAAGAGGACTGAGGGAGGCTTCCGGGACTCTGCTGCTGCAACAGCTCTACTGAGTACTGGGTGGGCCGCTCCCTTTCCTGCCAACTCCATCTGGCCTAGGGGGCGGAGCCTGCACTCACCGCAACAGCTTAAGAGGCCTGAGGGAGGCTTCCGGGACTCTGCTGCTGCAACAGCTCTAGTGAGTGCTGGGTGGGCCGCTCCCTTTCCTGCCAACTCCATCTGGCCTAGGGGGCGGAGCCTGCCCTCACCGCCACAGCTTAAGAGGCCAGAAAGAGACTTCCGGAACACTGCTGCTGCTGCTGCTGCTCTAGTGAGTGCTGGGTGGGCCGCTCAATTTCCTGCCAACTCCATCTGGCCTAGGGGGCGGAGCCTGCACTCACCGCCACAGCTTAAGAGGCCTGAGGGAGGCTTCCGGGACTCTGCTGCTGCTGCTGCTGCTCTAGTGAGTGCTGGGTGGGCCGCTCCCTTTCCTGCCAAATCCATCTGGCCTAGGGGGCGGAGCCTGCACTCACCGCCACAGCTTAAGAGGCCTGAGAGAGGCATCCGGAACACTGCTGCTGCTGCTGCTGCTGCTGCTGCTGCTGCTGCTCTAGTGAGTGCTGGGTGGGGCGCTCCCTTTCTTGCCAACTCCATCTGGCCTAGGGGGCGGAGCCTGCACTCACCGCCACAGCTTAAGAGGCCTGAGAGAGGCATCCGGAACACTGCTGCTGCTGCTGCTCTATGGAGTGCTGGGTGGGCCGCTCCCTTTCCTGCCAACTCCATCTGGCCTAGGGGGCGGAGCCTGCACTCACCGCCACAGTTTAAGAGGCCTGAGGGAGGCTTCCGGGACACTGCTGCTGCTGCTCTAGTGAGTGCTGGGTGGGCCGCTCCCTTTCCTGCCAACTCCATCTGGCCTAGGGGGCGGAGCCTGCACTCACCGCAACAGCTTAAGAGGCCTGAGAGAGGCATCCGGAACACTGCTGCTGCTGCTGCTGCTGCTGCTCTAGTGAGTGCTGGGTGAGCCGATCCCTTTCCTGCCACTCCATCTGGCCTAGGGGGCGGAGCCTGCACTCACCGCCACAGCTTAAGAGGCCTGAGGGAGGCTTCCGGGACACTTCTGCTGCTGCTGCTCTAGTGAGTGCTGGGTGGGCCGCTCCCTTTCCTGCCAACTCCATTAGGCCTAGGGGGCGGAGCCTGCACTCACCGCCACAACTTAAGAGGCCTGAGGGAGGCTTCCTGGACACTGCTGCTGATGCTGCTGCACTATGAGTGCTGGATGTGCTGCTCCCTTTCCTGCCAACTCCATCTGGCCTAGGGGGCGGAGCCTGCACTCACCGCCACAGCATAAGAGGCGTGAGGGAGGCTTCCGGGACACTTCTGCTGCTGCTGCTCTAGTGAGTGCTGGGTGGGCCGCTCCCTTTCCTGCCGACTCCATTAGGCCTAGGGGGCGGAGCCTGCACTCACCGCCACAACTTACAAGGCCTGAGGGAGGCTTCCGGGACACTGCTGCTGGTCTAGTGAGTGCTGGGTGGGCCGCTCCCTTTCCTGCCAACTCCATTAGGCCTAGGGGGCGGAGCCTGCACTCACCGCCACAGCTTAAGAGGCCTGAGGGAGGCTTCCGGGACACTGCTGCTGCTGCTGTTCTAGTGACTGCTGGGTGGGCCACTCCCTTTCCTGCCAACTCCATCTGGCGTAGGGGGCGGAGCCTGCACTCACCGCCACAGCTTAAGAGGCCTGAGGGAGGCTTCCGGGACTCTGCTGCTGCAGCAGCTCTAGTGAGTGCTGGGTGGGCCGCTCCCTTTCCTGCCAACTCCATCTGGCCTAGGGGGCGGAGCCTGCACTCACCGCCACAGCTTAAGAGGCCTGAGGGAGGCTTCCGGGACACTGCTGCTGCTGCTGTTCTAGTGACTGCTGGGTGGGCCACTCCCTTTCCTGCCAACTCCATCTGGCCTAGGGGGCGGAGCCTGCACTCACCGCCACAGCTTAAGAGGCCTGAGGGAGGCTTCCAGGACACTTCTGCTGCTGCTGCTCTAGTGAGTGCTGGGTGGGCCGCTCCCTTTCCTGCCAACTCCATTAGGCCTAGGGGGCGGAGCCTGAACTCACCGCCACAGCTTAAGAGGCCTGAGGGAGGCTTCCGGGACACTGCTGCTGCTGCTGCTGTTCCAGTGAGTGCTGGGTGGGCCGCTCCCTTTCCAGCCAACTCCATCTGGCCTAAGGGGCGGAGTCCGCACTCAACGCCACAGCTAAAGAGGCCTGAGGGAGGCTTCCGGGACACTGCTGTTGCTGCTCCTCTAGTGAGTGCTGAGTGGGCCGCTCCCTTTCCTGCCAACTCCATCTGGTCTAGGGGGCGGAGCCTGCACTCACCGCCACAGCTTAAGAGGCCTGAGGGAGGCTTCCGGGACACTGCTGCTGCTGCTGCTCTAGTGAGTGCTTGGTGGGCCGCTCCCTTTCCTGCCAACTCCATCTGGCCTAGGGGGCGGAGCCTGCACTCTCCGCCACATATTAAGAAGCCTGAGCGAGGCTTCCGGGACACTGCTGCTGCTGCTGCTCTAGTAAGTGCTGGGTGGGCCGCTCCCTTTCCTGCCAACTCCATCTGGCCTAGGGGGCAGAGCCTGCACTCACCGCCACAGCTTAAGAGGCCTGAGGGAGGCTTCCGGGACACTGCTGCTGCTCTAGTGAGTGCTGGGTGGGCCGCTCCCTTTCCTGCCAACTCCATTAGGCCTAGGGGGCGGAGCCTGCACTCACCGCAACAGCTTAAGAGGCCTGAGAGAGGCATCCGGAACACTGCTGCTGCTGCTGCTGCTGCTCTAGTGAGTGCTGAGTGGGCCGCTCCCTTTCCTGCCAACTCCATCTGGCCTAGGGGGCGGAGCCTGCACTCACCGCCACAGCTTAAGAGGCCTGAGGGAGGCTTCCAGGACACTTCTGCTGCTGCTGCTCTAGTGAGTGCTGGGTGGGCCGCTCCCTTTCCTGCCAACTCCATTAGGCCTAGGGGGCGGAGCCTGCACTCACCGCCACAGCTTAAGAGGCCTGAGGGAGGCTTCCGGGAAACTGCTGCTGCTGCTGCTGTTCCAGTGAGTGCTGGGTGGGCCGCTCCCTTTCCAGCCAACTCCATCTGGCCTAGGGGGCGGAGTCCGCACTCAACGCCACAGCTAAAGAGGCCTGAGGGAGGCTTCCGGGACACTGCTGTTGCTGCTCCTCTAGTGAGTGCTGGGTGGGCCGCTCCCTTTCCTGCCAACTCCATCTGGTCTAGGGGGCGGAGCCTGCACTCACCGCCACAGCTTAAGAGGCCTGAGGGAGGCTTCCGGGACACTGCTGTTGCTGCTCCTCTAGTGAGTGCTGGGTGGGCCGCTCCCTTTCCTGCCAACTCCATCTGGTCTAGGGGGCGGAGTCCGCACTCAACGCCACAGCTAAAGAGGCCTGAGGGAGGCTTCCGGGACACTGCTGTTGCTGCTCCTCTAGTGAGTGCTGGGTGGGCCGCTCCCTTTCCTGCCAACTCCATCTGGTCTAGGGGGCGGAGCCTGCACTCACCGCCACAGCTTAAGAGGCCTGAGGGAGGCTTCCGGGACACTGCTGCTGCTGCTGCTGTTCCAGTGAGTGCTGGGTGGGCCGCTCCCTTTCCTGACAACTCCATCTGGCCTAGGGGGCGGAGCCTGCACTCACCGCAACAGCTTAAGAGGCCTGAGGGAGGCTTCCGGGACTCTGCTGCTGCTGCTGCTCTAGTGAGTGCTGGGTGGGCCGCTCCCTTTCCTGCCAACTCCATCTGGCCTAGGGGGCGGAGCCTGCACACACCGCCACAGCATAAGAGGCCTGAGGGAGGCTTCCAGGTAGCTGCTTCTGCTGCTGCTCTAGTGAGTGCTGGGTGGGCTGCTCCCTTTCCTCCCAACTCCATCTGGCCTAGGGGGCGGAGCCTGCACTCACCGCCACAGCTTAAGAGGCCTGAGGGAGGCTTCCGGGACACTGCTGCTGCTGCTGCTCTAGGGAGTGCTTGGTGGGCCGCTCCCTTTCCTGCCAACTCCATCTGGCCTAGGGGGCGGAGCCTGCACTCTCCGCCACAGTTTAAGAGGCCTGAGGGAGGCTTCCGGGACACTGCTGCTGCTGCTGCTCTAGTGAGTGCTGGGTGGGGCGCTCCCTTTCCTGCCAACTCCATCTGGCCTAGGGGGCGGAGCCTGCACTCACCGCCACATATTAAGAAGCCTGAGCGAGGCTTCCGGAACACTGCTGCTGCTGCTGCTCTAGTAAGTGCTGGGTGGTCCGCTCCCTTTCCTGCCAACTCCATCTGGCCTAGGGGGCGGAGCCTGCACTCACCGCCACAGCTTAAGAGGCCTGAGGGAGGCTTCCGGGACACTGCTGCTGCTCTAGTGAGTGCTGGGTGGGCCGCTCCCTTTCCTGCCAACTCCATTAGGCCTAGGGGGCGGAGCCTGCACTCACCGCAACAGCTTAAGAGGCCTGAGAGAGGCATCCGGAACACTGCTGCTGCTGCTGCTGCTGCTCTAGTGAGTGCTGAGTGGGCCGCTCCCTTTCCTGCCAACTCCATCTGGCCTAGGGGGCGGAGCCTGCACTCACCGCCACAGCTTAAGAGGCCTGAGGGAGGCTTCCAGGACACTTCTGCTGCTGCTGCTCTAGTGAGTGCTGGGTGGGCCGCTCCCTTTCCTGCCAACTCCATTAGGCCTAGGGGGCGGAGCCTGCACTCACCGCCACAGCTTAAGAGGCCTGAGGGAGGCTTCCGGGACACTGCTGCTGCTGCTGCTGTTCCAGTGAGTGCTGGGTGCGCCGCTCCCTTTCCAGCCAACTCCATCTGGCCTAGGGGGCGGAGTCCGCACTCAACGCCACAGCTAAAGAGGCCTGAGGGAGGCTTCCGGGACACTGCTGTTGCTGCTCCTCTAGTGAGTGCTGGGTGGGCCGCTCCCTTTCCTGCCAACTCCATCTGGCCTAGGGGGCGGAGCCTGCACTAACCGCCACAGCTTAAGAGGCCTGAGGGAGGCTTCCGGGACACTGCTGCTGCTGCTGCTGCTGTTCCAGTGAGTGCTGGGTGGGCCGCTCCCTTTCCTGCCAACTCCATCTGGCCTAGGGGGCGGAGCCTGCACTCACCGCCACAGCTTAAGAGGCCTGAGGGAGGCTTCCGGGACTCTGCTGCTGCTGCTGCTCTAGTGAGTGCTGGGTGGGCCGCTCCCTTTCCTGCCAACTCCTTCTGGCCTAGGGGGCGGAGCCTGCACACACCGCCACAGCAAAAGAGGCCTGAGGGAGGCTTCCAGGTAGCTGCTTCTGCTGCTGCTCTAGTGAGTGCTGGGTGGGCCGCTCCCTTTCCTCCCAACTCCATCTGGCCTAGGGGGCGGAGCCTGCACTCACCGCCACAGCTTAAGAGGCCCGAGGGAGGCTTCCGGGACACTGCTGCTGCTGCTGCTCTAGTGAGTGCTTGGTGGGCCGCTCCCTTTCCTGCCAACTCCATCTGGCCTAGGGGGCGGAGCCTGCACTCTCCGCCACAGTTTAAGAGGCCTGAGGGAGGCTTCCGGGACGCTGCTGCTGCTGCTGCTCTAGTGAGTGCTGGGTGGGGCGCTCCCTTTCCTGCCAACTCCATCTGGCCTAGGGGGCGGAGCCTGCACTCACCGCCACATATTAAGAAGCCTGAGCGAGGCTTCCGGGACACTGCTGCTGCTGCTGCTCTAGTAAGTGCTGGGTGGGCCGCTCCCTTTCCTGCCAACTCCATCTGGCCTAGGGGGCGGAGCCTGCACTCACCGCCACAGCTTAAGAGGCCTGAGGGAGGCTTCCGGGACACTGCTGCTGCTCTAGTGAGTGCTGGGTGGGCCGCTCCCTTTCCCGCAAACTCCATCTGGCCTAAGGGGAGGAGCCTGCACTCACCGCCACAGCATAAGAGGCCTGAGGGAGGCTTCCGTGACACTGCTGCTGCTGCTGCTGCTGCTTTAGTGAGTGCTGGGTGGGCCGCTCCCTTTCCTGCCAACTCCATCTGGCCTAGGGGGCGGAGCCTGCACGCACCGCCACAGCTTAAGAGGCCTGAGGGAGGCTTCAAGGACACTGCTGCTGCTGCTGCTCTAGTGAGTGCTGGGTGGGCCGCTCCCTTTCCTGCCAACTCCATCTGGCCTAGGGGGCGGAGCCTGCACGCACCGCCACAGCTTAAGAGGCCTGAGGGAGGCGTCCGGGATACTGCTGCTGCTGCTGCTGCTCTAGTGAGTGCTGGGTGGGCCGCTCCCTTTCCTGCCAACTTCATCTGGCCTAGGGGGTGGAGCCTGCACTCACCGCCACAGCTTAAGAGGCCTGAGGGAGGCTTCCTGGACACTGCTGCTGCTGCTGCTGCACTATGAGTGCTGGATGTGCTGCTCCCTTTCCTGCCAACTCCATCTGGCCTAGGGGGCGTAGCCTGCACTCACCGCCACAACTTACAAGGCCTGAGGGAGGCTTCCGGGACACTGCTGCTGCTGCTCCTCTAGTGAGTGCTGGGTGGGCCGCTCCCTTTCCTGCCAACTCCCTCTGGCCTAGGGGGCGGAGCCTGCACTCACCGCCACAGCTTAAGAGGCCTGAGGGAGGCTTCCGGGACACTGCTGCTGCTGCTGCTGTTCCAGTGAGTGCTGGGTGGGCCGCTCCCTTTCCTGCCAACTCCATCTGGCCTAGGGGGCGGAGTCCGCAGTCAACGCCACAGCTAAAGAGGCCTGAGGGAGGCTTCCGGGACACTGCTGTTGCTGCTCCTCTAGTGAGTGCTGGGTGGGCCGCTCCCTTTCCTGCCAACTCCATCTGGCCTAGGGGGCGGAGCCTGCACTCACCGCCACAGCTTAAGAGGCCTGAGGGAGGCTTCCGGGACACTGCTGCTGCTGCTGCTGTTCCAGTGAGTGCTGGGTGGGCCGCTCCCTTTCCTGCCAACTCCATCTGGCCTAGGGGGCGGAGTCCGCAGTCAACGCCACAGCTAAAGAGGCCTGAGGGAGGCTTCCGGGACACTGCTGTTGCTGCTCCTCTAGTGAGTGCTGGGTGGGCCGCTCCCTTTCCTGCCAACTCCATCTGGCCTAGGGGGCGGAGCCTGCACTCACCGCCACAGCTTAAGAGGCCTGAGGGAGGCTTCCGGGACACTGCTGCTGCTGCTGCTGTTCCAGTGAGTGCTGGGTGGGCCGCTCCCTTTCCTGCCAACTCCATCTGGCCTAGGGGGCGGAGTCCGCAGTCAACGCCACAGCTAAAGAGGCCTGAGGGAGGCTTCCGGGACACTGCTGTTGCTGCTCCTCTAGTGAGTGCTGGGTGGGCCGATCCCTTTCCTGCCAACTCCCTCTGGCCTAGGGGGCGGAGCCTGCACTCACCGCCACAGCTTAAGAGGCCTGAGGGAGGCCTCCGGGACACTGCTGCTGCTGCTGCTGTTCCAGTGAGTGCTGGGTGGGCCGCTCCCTTTCCTGCCAACTCCATCTGGCCTAGGGGGCGGAGTCCGCAGTCAACGCCACAGCTAAAGAGGCCTGAGGGAGGCTTCCGGGACACTGCTGTTGCTGCTCCTCTAGTGAGTGCTGGGTGGGCCGCTCCCTTTCCTGCCAACTCCATCTGGCCTAGGGGGCGGAGCCTGCACTCACCGCCACATATTAAGAAGCCTGAGCGAGGCTTCCGGGACACTGCTGCTGCTGCTGCTCTAGTAAGTGCTGGGTGGGCCGCTCCCTTTCCTGCCAACTCCATCTGGCCTAGGGGGCGGAGCCTGCACTCACCGCCACAGCTTAAGAGGCCTGAGGGAGGCTTCCGGGACACTGCTGCTGCTCTAGTGAGTGCTGGGTGGGCCGCTCCCTTTCCCGCAAACTCCATCTGGCCTAAGGGGAGGAGCCTGCACTCACCGCCACAGCATAAGAGGCCTGAGGGAGGCTTCCGTGACACTGCTGCTGCTGCTGCTGCTGCTTTAGTGAGTGCTGGGTGGGCCGCTCCCTTTCCTGCCAACTCCATCTGGCCTAGGGGGCGGAGCCTGCACGCACCGCCACAGCTTAAGAGGCCTGAGGGAGGCTTCGGGGACACTGCTGCTGCTGCTGCTCTAGTGAGTGCTGGGTGGGCCGCTCCCTTTCCTGCCAACTCCATCTGGCCTAGGGGGCGGAGCCTGCACGCACCGCCACAGCTTAAGAGGCCTGAGGGAGGCGTCCGGGATACTGCTGCTGCTGCTGCTGCTCTAGTGAGTGCTGGGTGGGCCGCTCCCTTTCCTGCCAACTTCATCTGGCCTAGGGGGTGGAGCCTGCACTCACCGCCACAGCTTAAGAGGCCTGAGGGAGGCTTCCTGGACACTGCTGCTTCTGCTGCTGCACTATGAGTGCTGGATGTGCTGCTCCCTTTCCTGCCAACTCCATCTGGCCTAGGGGGCGTAGCCTGCACTCACCGCCACAACTTACAAGGCCTGAGGGAGGCTTCCGGGACACTGCTGCTGCTGCTCCTCTAGTGAGTGCTGGGTGGGCCGCTCCCTTTCCTGCCAACTCCCTCTGGCCTAGGGGGCGGAGCCTGCACTCACCGCCACAGCTTAAGAGGCCTGAGGGAGGCTTCCGGGACACTGCTGCTGCTGCTGCTGTTCCAGTGAGTGCTGGGTGGGCCGCTCCCTTTCCTGCCAACTCCATCTGGCCTAGGGGGCGGAGTCCGCAGTCTACGCCACAGCTAAAGAGGCCTGAGGGAGGCTTCCGGGACACTGCTGTTGCTGCTCCTCTAGTGAGTGCTGGGTGGGCCGCTCCCTTTCCTGCCAACTCCATCTGGCCTAGGGGGCGGAGCCTGCACACACCGCAACAGCTTAAGAGGCCTGAGGGAGGCTTCCGGGACACTGCTGTTGCTGCTCCTCTAGTGAGTGCTGGGTGGGCCGATCCCTTTCCTGCCAACTCCCTCTGGCCTAGGGGGCGGAGCCTGCACTCACCGCCACAGCTTAAGAGGCCTGAGGGAGGCTTCCGGGACACTGCTGCTGCTGCTGCTGTTCCAGTGAGTGCTGGGTGGGCCGCTCCCTTTCCTGCCAACTCCATCTGGCCTAGGGGGCGGAGTCCGCAGTCAACGCCACAGCTAAAGAGGCCTGAGGGAGGCTTCCGGGACACTGCTGTTGCTGCTCCTCTAGTGAGTGCTGGGTGGGCCGCTCCCTTTCCTGCCAACTCCATCTGGCCTAGGGGGCGGAGCCTGCACTCACCGCCACAGCTTAAGAGGCCTGAGGGAGGCTTCCGGGACACTGCTGCTGCTGCTGCTGTTCCAGTGAGTGCTGGGTGGGCCGCTCCCTTTCCTGCCAACTCCATCTGGCCTAGGGGGCGGAGTCCGCAGTCAACGCCACAGCTAAAGAGGCCTGAGGGAGGCTTCCGGGACACTGCTGTTGCTGCTCCTC
This sequence comes from Podarcis pityusensis, assembly GCF_964106645.2. Taxonomy (NCBI): domain Eukaryota; kingdom Metazoa; phylum Chordata; class Lepidosauria; order Squamata; family Lacertidae; genus Podarcis; species Podarcis pityusensis. The sequence goes on from NC_138045.1 coordinate 2,652,991, forward strand.
TAGTGAGTGCTGGGTGGGCCGATCCCTTTCCTGCCAACTCCCTCTGGCCTAGGGGGCGGAGCCTGCACTCACCGCCACAGCTTAAGAGGCCTGAGGGAGGCCTCCGGGACACTGCTGCTGCTGCTGCTGTTCCAGTGAGTGCTGGGTGGGCCGCTCCCTTTCCTGCCAACTCCATCTGGCCTAGGGGGCGGAGTCCGCAGTCAACGCCACAGCTAAAGAGGCCTGAGGGAGGCTTCCGGGACACTGCTGTTGCTGCTCCTCTAGTGAGTGCTGGGTGGGCCGCTCCCTTTCCTGCCAACTCCATCTGGCCTAGGGGGCGGAGCCTGCACTCACCGCCACAGCTTAAGAGGCCTGAGGGAGGCTTCCGGGACACTGCTGCTGCTGCTGCTGCTGTTCCAGTGAGTGCTGGGTGGGCCGCTCCCTTTCCTGCCAACTCCATCTGGCCTAGGGGGCGGAGTCCGCAGTCAACGCCACAGCTAAAGAGGCCTGAGGGAGGCTTCCGGGACACTGCTGTTGCTGCTCCTCTAGTGAGTGCTGGGTGGGCCGCTCCCTTTCCTGCCAACTCCATCTGGCCTAGGGGGCGGAGCCTGCACACACCGCCACAGCTTAAGAGGCCTGAGGGAGGCTTCCGGAACACTGCTGCTGCTGCTGCTGTTCCAGTGAGTGCTGGGTGGGCCGCTCCCTTTCCTGCCAACTCCATCTGGCCTAGGGGGCGGAGCCTGCACGCACCGCCACAGCTTAAGAGGCCTGAGGGAGGCGTCCGGGATACTGCTGCTGCTGCTGCTGCTCTAGTGAGTGCTGGGTGGGCCGCTCCCTTTCCTGCCAACTTCATCTGGCCTAGGGGGTGGAGCCTGCACTCACCGCCACAGCTTAAGAGGCCTGAGGGAGGCTTCCTGGACACTGCTGCTGCTGCTGCTGCACTATGAGTGCTGGATGTGCTGCTCCCTTTCCTGCCAACTCCATCTGGCCTAGGGGGCGTAGCCTGCACTCACCGCCACAACTTACAAGGCCTGAGGGAGGCTTCCGGGACACTGCTGCTGCTGCTGCTCTAGTGAGTGCTGGGTGGGCCGCTCCCTTTCCTGCCAACTCCATCTGGCCTAGGGGGCGGAGCCTGCACTCACCGCCACAGCTTAAGAGGCCTGAGGGAGGCTTCCGGGACACTTCTGCTGCTGCTCCTCTAGTGAGTGCTGGGTGGGCCGATCCCTTTCCTGCCAACTCCCTCTGGCCTAGGGGGCGGAGCCTGCACTCACCGCCACAGCTTAAGAGGCCTGAGGGAGGCTTCCGGGACACTGCTGCTGCTGCTGCTGTTCCAGTGAGTGCTGGGTGGGCCGCTCCCTTTCCTGCCAACTCCATCTGGCCTAGGGGGCGGAGTCCGCAGTCAACGCCACAGCTAAAGAGGCCTGAGGGAGGCTTCCGGGACACTGCTGCTGCTGCTGCTGTTCCAGTGAGTGCTGGGTGGGCCGCTCCCTTTCCTGCCAACTCCATCTGGCCTAGGGGGCGGAGTCCGCAGTCAACGCCACAGCTAAAGAGGCCTGAGGGAGGCTTCCGGGACACTGCTGTTGCTGCTCCTCTAGTGAGTGCTGGGTGGGCCGATCCCTTTCCTGCCAACTCCCTCTGGCCTAGGGGGCGGAGCCTGCACTCACCGCCACAGCTTAAGAGGCCTGAGGGAGGCTTCCGGGACACTGCTGCTGCTGCTGCTGTTCCAGTGAGTGCTGGGTGGGCCGCTCCCTTTCCTGCCAACTCCATCTGGCCTAGGGGGCGGAGTCCGCAGTCAACGCCACAGCTAAAGAGGCCTGAGGGAGGCTTCCGGGACACTGCTGTTGCTGCTCCTCTAGTGAGTGCTGGGTGGGCCGCTCCCTTTCCTGCCAACTCCATCTGGCCTAGGGGGCGGAGCCTGCACTCACCGCCACAGCTTAAGAGGCCTGAGGGAGGCTTCCGGGACACTGCTGCTGCTGCTGCTGTTCCAGTGAGTGCTGGGTGGGCCGCTCCCTTTCCTGCCAACTCCATCTGGCCTACAGGGCGGAGCCTGCACTCACCGCCACAGCTGAAGAGGCCTGAGGGAGGCTTCTGGGACACTGCTGCTGCTGCTGCTGCTGCTCTAGTGAGTGTTTAGTGGGCCGCTCCCTTTCCTGCCAACTCCATCTTGCCTAGGGGGCGGAGCCTGCACTCACCGCCACAGCTTAAGAGGCCTGAGAGAGGCTTCTGGGACACTGCTGCTGCTGCTGCTACACTATGAGTGCTGGGTGGGCCGCTCCCTTTCCTGCCAACTCCATCTGGCCTAGGGGGCGGAGCCAGCACTCACCACCACAGATTAAGAGGCCTGAGGGAGGCTTCCAGGACACTGCTGCTGTTGCTCTAGTGAGTGCTGGGTGGGCCGCTCCCTTTCCTGCCAACTCCATCTGGCCTAGGGGGCGGAGCCTGTACGCACCGCCACAGCTTAAGAGGCCTGAGGGAGGCTTCCGGGACAATGCCGCTGCTGCTGCTGCTCTAGTGAGGGCTGGATGGGCCGCTCCCTTTACTGCCAACTCCATCTGGCCTAGGGGGCGGAGTCCGCACTCAACGCCACAGCTTAAGAGGCCTGAGGGAGGCTTCCGGGACACTGCTGCTGCTGCTGCTACACTATGAGTGCTGGGTGGGCCGCTCCCTTTCCTGCCAACTCCATCTGGCCTAGGGGGCAGAGCCTGCACTCACCGCCACAGCTTAAGAGGCCTGAGGGAGGCTTCCGGAACACTGCTGGTGCTCTAGTGAGTGCTGGGTGGGCCGCTCCCTTTCCTGCCAACTCCATCTGGCCTAGGGGGCGGAGCCTGCAATCACCGCCACAGCTTAAGAGGCCTGAGAGAGGCTTCCGGGAGACTGCTGCTGCTGCTGCTCTAGTGAGTGCTTGGTGGGCCGCTCCCTTTCCTGCCAGCTCCATCTGGCCTAGGGGGCGGAGCCTGCACTCTCCGCCACAGTTTAAGAGGCCTGAGGGAGGCTTCCGGGACACTGCTGCTGCTGCTGCTGCTCTATGGAGTGCTGGGTGGGCCGCTCCCTTTCCTGCCAACTCCATCTGGCCTAGGGGGCGGAGCCTGCACTCACCGCCACATATTAAGAAGCCTGAGCGAGGCTTCCGGGACACTGCTGCTGCTGCTGCTCTAGTGAGTGCTGGGTGGGCCGCTCCCTTTCCTGCCAACTCCATCTGGCCTAGGGGGCGGAGCCTGAATTCACCGCCACAGCTTAAGAGGCCTGAGGGAGGCTTCCGGGACACTGCTGCTGCTCTAGTGAGTGCTGGGTGGGCCGCTCCCTTTCCCGCAAACTCCATCTGGCCTAAGGGGCGGACCCTGCACTCCCCGCCACAGCTTAAGAGGCCTGAGGGAGGCTTCCGTGACACTGCTGCTGCTGCTGCTGCTGCTTTAGTGAGTGCTGGGTGGGCCGCTCCCTTTCCTGCCAACTCCATCTAGCCTAGGGGGCGGAGCCTGCACTCACCGCCACAGCTTAAGCGGCCTGAGAGAGGCTTCTGGAACACTGCTGCTGCTGCTGCTCTAGTGAGTGCTGGATGGGCCGCTCCCTTTCCTGCCAACTCCATCTGGCCTAGGGGGCGGAGCCTGCACTCACTGCCACAGCTTAAGAGGCCTGAGAGCGGCTTCCGGAACACTGCTGCTGCTGCTGCTGCTCTAGTGAGTGCTGGGTGGGCCGCTCCCTTTCCTGCCAACTCCATCTGGCCTAGGGGGCGGAGCCTGCACTCACCGCCACAGCTTAAGAGGCCTGAGAGAGGCTTCCGGAACACTGCTGCTAATGCTCTAGTCAGTGCTAGATGGGCCGCTCCCTTTCCTGCCAACTCCATCTGGCCTAGGGGGCGGAGCCTGCACTCACCGCCACAGCTTAAGAGGCCCGAGGGAGGCTTCCGGAACACTGCTGCTGCTGCTGCTGCTCTAGTGAGTGCTGGGTGGGCCGCTCCCTTTCCTACCGACTCCATCTGGCCTAGGGGGCGGAGCCTGCACGCACCGCCACAGCTTAAAAGGCCTGAGGGAGGCTTCTGGGACACTGCTGCTGCTGCTGCTCTAGTGAGTGCTGGGTGGGCCGCTCCCTTTCCTGCCAACTCCATCTGGCCTAGGGGGCGGAGCCTGCACTCACCGCCACAGCTTAAGAGGCCTGAGGGAGGCTTCCGGGTCACTGCTGCTGCTGCTGCTGCTCTAGTGAGTGCTGGGTGGGCCGTTCCCTTTCCTGTCAACTCCATCTGGCCTAGGGGGCGGAGCCTGCACTCACCGCCACAGCTTAAGAGGCCTGAGGGAGGCGTCCGGGATACTGCTGCTGCTGCTCTAGTGAGTGCTGGGTGGGCTGCTCCCTTTCCTGTCCACTCCATCTGGCCTAGGGGACGGAGCCTGCACTCACCGCCACAGCTTAAGAGGCCTGAGGGAGGCTTCCGGGACACAGCTGCTGCTGCTCTAGTGAGTGCTGGGTGGGCCGCTCCCGTTCCTGCCATCTCCATCTGGCCTAGGGGGCGGAGCCTGCAGTCACCGCCACAGCTTAAGAGGCCTGAGGGAGGCATCTGGGACACTGCTGCTGCTGCTGCTCTACTGAGTGCTGGGTGGGCCGCTCCCTTTCCTGCCAACTCCATCTGGCCTAGGGGGCGGAGCCTGCACTCACCGCCACAGCTTAAGAGGCCTGAGGGAGGCTTCCGGAACACTGCTGCTGCTGCTACTGCTCTACTGAGTGCTGGGTGGGCCGCTCCCTTTCCTGCCAACTCCATCTGGCCTAGGGGGAGGAGCCTGCACTCACCGCCACAGCTTAAGAGGCCTGAGGGAGGCTTCGGGGACACTGCTGCTGCTGCTACTGCTCTAGTGAGTGCTGGGTGGGCCGCTCCCCTTCCTGCCAACTCCATCTTGCCTAGGGGGCGGAGCCTGCACTCACCGCCACAGCTTAAGAGGCCTGAGGGAGGCTTCCGGAACACTGCTGCTGCTGCTACTGCTCTACTGAGTGCTGGGTGGGCCGCTCCCTTTCCTGCCAACTCCATCTGGCCTAGGGGGAGGAGCCTGGACTCACCGCCACAGCTTAAGAGGCCTGAGGGAGGCCTCCGGGACACTGCTGCTGCTGCTGCTGTTCTAGTGAGTTCTGGGTGGGCCGCTCCCTTTCCTGCCAACTCCATCTGGCCTAGGGGGCGTAGCCTGCACTCACCGCCACAGCTTACAAGGCCTGAGGGAGGCTTCCGGCACACTGCTGCTGCTGCTACTGCTCTACTGAGTGCTGGGTGGGCCGCTCCCTTTCCTGCCAACTCCATCTGGCCTAGGGGGAGGAGCCTGCACTCACCGCCACAGCTTAAGAGGCCTGAGGGAGGCTTCCGGAACACTGCTGCTGCTGCTACTGCTCTACTGAGTGCTGGGTGGGCCGCTCCCTTTCCTGCCAACTCCATCTGGCCTAGGGGGCGTAGCCTGCACTCACCGCCACAGCTTACAAGGCCTGAGGTAGGCTTCCGGGACACTGCTGCTGCTGCTGCTGCTCTAGTGAGTGCTGGGTGGGCCGCTCCCTTTCCTGCCAACTCCATCTGGCCTAGGGGGCGGAGCCTGCACTCACCGCAACAGCTTAAGAAGCCTAAGGGAGGCTTCCGGGACACTGCTGCTGCTGCTGCTGCTCTAGTGAGTGCTGGGTGGGCCGCTCCCTTTCCTGTCAACTCCATCTGGCCTAGGGGGCGGAGCCTGCACTCACCGCAACAGCTTAAGAGGCCTGAGGGAGGCTTCCGGGACTCTGCGGCTGCAGCACCTTTAGTGAGTGCTGGGTGGGCCGCTCCCTTTCCTGCCAATTCCATCTGGCCTAGGGGGCGGAGACTGCACTCACCGCCACAGCTTCAGAGGCCTGAGGGAGGCTTCCGGGACACTGCTGCTGCTCTAGTGAGTGCTGGGTGGGCCGCTCCCTTTCGTGCCAACTCCATCTGGCCTAGGGGGCAGAGCCTGCACTCACCGCCACAGCTTAAGAGGCCTGAGGGAGGCTTCCGGAACACTGCTGCTGTTGCTCTAGTGAGTGCTGGGTGGGCCGCTCCCTTTCCTGCCAACTCCATCTGGCCTAGGGGAAGGAGCCTGCACTCACCGCCACAGCTTAAGAGGCCTGAGGGAGTCTTCTGGGACACTGCTGCTGCTGCTATTGCTCTAGTGAGTGTTGGGTGGGCCGCTCCCTTTCAGACCAACTCCATCTGACCTAGGGGGTGGAGCCTGCACTCACCGCCACAGTTTAAGAGGCCTGAGGGTGGCTTCTGGGACACTGCTGCTGCTGCTGCCGCTCTAGTGAGTGCTGGGTGGGCCGCTCCCTTTCCTTCCAACTCCATCTGGCCTAGGGGGCGGAGCCTGCACTCACCGCCACAGCTTAAGAGGCCTGAGGGAGGCTTCCGGGTCACTGCTGCTGCTGCTGCTGCTGCTGCTGCTGCTGCTGCTCTAGTGTGTGCTGGGTGGGTCGCTCCCTTTCCTGTCAACTCCATCTGGCCTAGGGGACGGAGCCTGCACTCACCACCACAGCTTAAGAGGCCTGAGGGAGGCTTCCGGGTCACTGCTGCTGCTGCTGCTGCTGTGCTCTACTGAGTGCTGGGTGGGCCGCTCCCTTTCCTGCCAACTCCATCTGACCTAGGGGGCGGAGCCTGCACCACCGCCACAGCTTAAGAGGCCTGAGGGAGGCTTCTGGGACACTGCTGCTGCTGCTCTAGTGAGTGCTGGGTGGGCCGCTCCCTTTCGTGTCAACTCCATCTGGCCTAGGGGGCAGAGCCTGCACTCACCGCCACAGCTTAAGAGGCCTGAGGGAGGCGTCCGGGACACTGCTGCTGCTGCTCTAGTGAGTGCTGGGTGGGCTGCTCCCTTTCCTGTCCACTCCATCTGGCCTAGGGGACGGAGCCTGCACTCACCGCCACAGCTTAAGAGGCCTGAGGGAGGCTTCCAGGACACTGCTTCTGCTGCTGCTCTAGTGAGTGCTGGGTGGGCCGCTCCCTTTCCTGCCAATTCCATCTGGCCTAGGGGGAGGAGCCTGGACTCACCGCCACAGCTTAAGAGGCCTGAGGGAGGCCTCCGGGACACTGCTGCTGCTGCTGTTCTAGTGAGTTCTGGGTGGGCCGCTCCCTTTCCTGCCAACTCCATCTGGCCTAGGGGGCGTAGCCTGCACTCACCGCCACAGCTTACAAGGCCTGAGGGAGGCTTCTGGCACACTGCTGCTGCTGCTACTGCTCTACTGAGTGCTGGGTGGGCCGCTCCCTTTCCTGCCAACTCCATCTGGCCTAGGGGGAGGAGCCTGCACTCACCGCCACAGCTTAAGAGGCCTGAGGGAGGCTTCCGGAACACTGCTGCTGCTGCTACTGCTCTACTGAGTGCTGGGTGGGCCGCTCCCTTTCCTGCCAACTCCATCTGGCCTAGGGGGCGTAGCCTGCACTCACCGCCACAGCTTACAAGGCCTGAGGTAGGCTTCCGGGACACTGCTGCTGCTGCTGCTGCTCTAGTGAGTGCTGGGTGGGCCGCTCCCTTTCCTGCCAACTCCATCTGGCCTAGGGGGCGGAGCCTGCACTCACCGCAACAGCTTAAGAAGCCTAAGGGAGGCTTCCGGGACACTGCTGCTGCTGCTGCTGCTGCTCTAGTGAGTGCTGGGTGGGCCGCTCCCTTTCCTGTCAACTCCATCTGGCCTAGGGGGCGGAGCCTGCACTCACCGCAACAGCTTAAGAGGCCTGAGGGAGGCTTCCGGGACTCTGCGGCTGCAGCACCTTTAGTGAGTGCTGGGTGGGCCGCTCCCTTTCCTGCCAATTCCGTCTGGCCTAGGGGGCGGAGACTGCACTCACCGCCACAGCTTCAGAGGCCTGAGGGAGGCTTCCGGGACACTGCTGCTGCTCTAGTGAGTGCTGGGTGGGCCGCTCCCTTTCGTGCCAACTCCATCTGGCCTAGGGGGCAGAGCCTGCACTCACCGCCACAGCTTAAGAGGCCTGAGGGAGGCTTCCGGAACACTGCTGCTGTTGCTCTAGTGAGTGCTGGGTGGGCCGCTCCCTTTCCTGCCAACTCCATCTGGCCTAGGGGAAGGAGCCTGCACTCACCGCCACAGCTTAAGAGGCCTGAGGGAGTCTTCTGGGACACTGCTGCTGCTGCTATTGCTCTAGTGAGTGTTGGGTGGGCCGCTCCCTTTCAGACCAACTCCATCTGACCTAGGGGGTGGAGCCTGCACTCACCGCCACAGTTTAAGAGGCCTGAGGGTGGCTTCTGGAACACTGCTGCTGCTGCTGCCGCTCTAGTGAGTGCTGGGTGGGCCGCTCCCTTTCCTTCCAACTCCATCTGGCCTAGGGGGCGGAGCCTGCACTCACCGCCACAGCTTAAGAGGCCTGAGGGAGGCTTCCGGGTCACTGCTGCTGCTGCTGCTGCTGCTGCTGCTGCTGCTGCTGCTCTAGTGTGTGCTGGGTGGGTCGCTCCCTTTCCTGTCAACTCCATCTGGCCTAGGGGACGGAGCCTGCACTCACCACCACAGCTTAAGAGGCCTGAGGGAGGCTTCCGGGTCACTGCTGCTGCTGCTGCTGCTGTGCTCTACTGAGTGCTGGGTGGGCCGCTCCCTTTCCTGCCAACTCCATCTGACCTAGGGGGCGGAGCCTGCACCACCGCCACAGCTTAAGAGGCCTGAGGGAGGCTTCTGGGACACTGCTGCTGCTGCTCTAGTGAGTGCTGGGTGGGCCGCTCCCTTTCGTGTCAACTCCATCTGGCCTAGGGGGCAGAGCCTGCACTCACCGCCACAGCTTAAGAGGCCTGAGGGAGGCGTCCGGGACACTGCTGCTGCTGCTCTAGTGAGTGCTGGGTGGGCTGCTCCCTTTCCTGTCCACTCCATCTGGCCTAGGGGACGGAGCCTGCACTCACCGCCACAGCTTAAGAGGCCTGAGGGAGGCTTCCAGGACACTGCTTCTGCTGCTGCTCTAGTGAGTGCTGGGTGGGCCGCTCCCTTTCCTGCCAACTCCATCTGGCCTAGGGGGCAGAGCCTGCACGCACCGCCACAGCTTAAGAGGCCTGAGGGAGGCTTCCGGGACACTGCTGCTGCTGCTGTGCTCTAGTGAGTGCTGGGTGGGCCGCTCCCTTTCCTGCCAACTCCATCTGACCTAGGGGGCGGAGCCTGCACTCACCGCCACAGTTTAAGAGGCCTGAGGGTGGCTTCTGGGACACTGCTGCTGCTGCTGCTGCTCTAGTGAGCGCTGGGTGGGCCGCTCCCTTTCCTGCCAACTCCATCTGGCCTAGGGGGCGGAGCCTGCACTCACCGCCACAGCTTCAGAGGCCTGAGGGAGGCTTCCGGGACATTGCTGCTGCTGCTGCTCTAGTGACTCCTGGGTGGGCCGCTCCCTTTCCTGCAACTCCATCTGGCCTAGGGGGCGGAGCCTGCACTCACCGCCACAGCTTAAGAGGCCTGAGGGAGGCTTCCGGGACACTGCTGCTGCTGCTCTAGTGAGTGCTGGGTGGGCTGCTCCCTTTCCTGTCCACTCCATCTGGCCTAGGGGACGGAGCCTGCACTCACCGCCAAAGCTTAAGAGGCCTGAGGGAGGCTTCCGGGACACAGCTGCTGCTGCTCTAGTGAGTGCTGGGTGGGCCGCTCCCTTTCCTGCCATCTCCATCTGGCCTAGGGGGCGGAGCCTGCACTCACCGCCACAGCTTAAGAGGCCTGAGGGAGGCATCCGGGACACTGCTGCTGCTGCTCTAGTGAGTGCTGGGTGGGCCGCTCCCTTTCCTTCCAACTCCATCTGGCCTAGGGGGCGGAGCCTGCACCCACCGCCACAGCTTAAGAGGCGTGAGGGAGGCTTCCGGGTCACTGCTGCTGCTGCTGCTGCTGCTGCTGCTCTAGTGAGTGCTGGGTGGGCCGCTCCCTTTCCTGTCAACTCCATCTGGCCTAGGGGACGGAGCCTGCACTCACCGCAACAGCTTAAGAGGCCTGAGGGAGGCTTCCTGGTCACTGCTGCTGCTGCTGCTGCTGCTGCTCTAGTGAGTGCTGGGTGGGCCGCTCCCTTTCCTGCCAACTCCATATGGCCTAGGGGGCGGAGACTGCACTCACCGCCACAGCTTAAGAGGCCTGAGAGAGGCTTCCGGAACACTGCTGCTGCTGCTGCTGCTCTATGGAGTGCTGGGTGGGCCGCTCCCTTTCCTGCCAACTCCATATGGCCTAGGGGGCGGAGACTGCATTCACCGCCACAGCTTAAGAGGCCTGAGGGAGGCTTCCGGGACACTGCTGCTGCTGCTGCTGCTCTAGTGAGTGCTGAGTGGACGGTCGCTTTCCTGCCAACTCCATCTGGCCTAGGGGGCGGAGCCTACACTCACCGCCACAGTTTAAGAGGCCTGAGGGAGGCTTGCGGGACACTGCTGCTGCTGCTCTAGTGAGTGCTGGGTGGGCCGCTCGCTTTCCTGCCGACTCCATCTGGCCTAGGGCGCAGAGCCTGCACTCACCGCCACAGCTTAAGAGGCCTGAGGGAGGCTTCCGGGACACTGCTGCTGCTGCTGCTGTTCCAGTGAGTGCTGGGTGGGCTGCTCCCTTTCCTGCCAACTCCATCTGGCCTAGGGGGCGGAGCCTGCACTCACCGCCATAGCTTAAGAGGCCTGAGGGAGGCTTCCGGGACACTGCTGCTGCTGCTGCTGTTCCAGTGAGTGCTGGGTGGGCCGCTCCCTTTCCTACCAACTCCATCTGGCCTAGGGGGCGGAGCCTGCACTCACCGCCATATCTTAAGAGTTCTGAGGGAGGCTTCCAGGACACTGCTGCTGCTGCTGCTGCTGCTGCTGCTGCTCTAGTGAGTGCTGGGTGGGCCGCTCCCTTTCCTGCCAACTCCATCTGGCCTAGGGGGCGGAGCCTGCACTCACCGCCACAGTTTAAGAGGCCTGAGGGAGGTTTCCGGGACACTGTTGCTGCTCTAGTGAGTGCTGGGTGGGCCGCTCCCTTTCCTGCCAACTCCATCTGGCCTAGGGGGCGGAGCCTGCACTCACCGCCACAGTTTAAGAGGCCTGAGGGAGGCTTCCGGGACACTGCTGCTGCTGCTCTAGTGAGTGCTGGGTGGGCCGCTCCCTTTCCTGCCGACTCCATCTGGCCTAGGGCGCAGAGCCTGCACTCACCGCCACAGCTTAAGAGGCCTGAGGGAGGCTTCCGGGACACTGCTGCTGCTGCTGCTGTTCCAGTGAGTGCTGGGTGGGCTGCTCCCTTTCCTGCCAACTCCATCTGGCCTAGGGGGCGGAGCCTGCACTCACCGCCATAGCTTAAGAGGCCTGAGGGAGGCTTCCGGGACACTGCTGCTGCTGCTGCGGTTCCAGTGAGTGCTGGGTGGGCCGCTCCCTTTCCTGCCAACTCCATCTGGCCTAGGGGGCGGAGCCTGCACTCACCGCCACATCTTAAGAGTTCTGAGGGAGGCTTCCAGGACACTGCTGCTGCTGCTGCTGCTGCTGCTGCTCTAGTGAGTGCTGAGTGGCCGGTCGCTTTCCTGCCAACTCCATCTGGCCTAGGGGGCGGAGCCTGCACTCACCGCCACAGTTTAAGAGGCCTGAGGGAGGCTTCCGGGACACTGCTGCTTTTGCTCTCGTGAGTGCTGGGTGGGACGCTCCCTTTCCTGCTGACTCCATCTGGCCTGGGGGGGGGGAGCCTGCACTCACCACCACAGCTTAAGAGGCCTGAGGGAGGTTTCCGGGACACTGTTGCTGCTCTAGTGAGTGCTGGGTGGGCCGCTCCCTTTCCTGCCAACTCCATCTGGCCTAGGGGGCGGAGCCTGCACTTACCGCCACAGTTTAAGAGGCCTGAGGGAGGCTTCCGGGACACTGCTGCTGCTGCTCTAGTGAGTGCTGGGTGGGCCGCTCCCTTTCCTGCCGACTCCATCTGGCCTAGGGCGCGGAGCCTGCACTCACCGCCACAGCTTAAGAGGCCTGAGGGAAGCTTCCGGGACACTGCTGCTGCTGCTGCTCTAGTGAGTGCTGGGTGGGCTGCTCCCTTTCCTGTCCTCTCCATCTGGCCTAGGGGACGGAGCCTGCACTCACCGCGACAGCTTAAGAGGCCTGAGGGAGGCTTCCGGGACTCTGCTGCTGCTGCTCTAGTGAGTGCTGGGTGGGCCGCTCCCTTTCCTGCCAACTCCATCTGGCCTAGGGGGCGGAGCCTGCACTCACCGCCACAGCTTAAGAGGCCTGAGGGAGGCTTCCGGGACACTGCTGCTGCTGCTGCTGCTGCTGCTGCTGCTGCTGTTGCTGCTGCTGCTCTAGTGAGTGCTGGGTGGTCCGCTCCCTTTCCTGCCAGCTCCATCTGGCCTAGGGGGCGGAGCTTGCACTCACCGCCACAGCTTAAGAGTTCTGAGGGAGGCTTCCGGGACACTGCTGCTGCTGCTGCTGCTGCTGCTGCTGCTCTAGTGAGTGCTGGGTGGTCCGCTCCCTTTCCTGCCAACTCCATCTGGCCTAGGGGGCGGAGCCTGCACTCACCGCCACATCTTAAGAGTTCTGAGGGAGGCTTCCGGGACACTGCTGCTGCTGCTGCTGCTCTAGTGAGTGCTGAGTGGACGGTCGCTTTCCTGCCAACTCCATCTGGCCTAGGGGGCGGAGCCTACACTCACCGCCACAGTTTAAGAGGCCTGAGGGAGGCTTCCGGGACACTGCTGCTGCTGCTGCTACCGCTCTAGTGAGTGCTGGGTGGGCCGCTCCCTTTCCTGCTGACTCCATCTGGCCTGGGGGGGGAGCCTGCACTCACCACCACAGCTTAAGAGGCCTGAGGGAGGTTTCCGGGACACTGTTGCTGCTCTAGTGAGTGCTGGGTGGGCCGCTCCCTTTCCTGCCAACTCCATCTGGCCTAGGGGGCGGAGCCTGCACTCACCGCCACAGTTTAAGAGGCCTGAGGGAGGCTTCCGGGACACTGCTGCTGCTGCTCTAGTGAGTGCTGGGTGGGCCGCTCCCTTTCCTGCCGACTCCATCTGGCCTAGGGCGCAGAGCCTGCACTCACCGCCACAGCTTAAGAGGCCTGAGGGAGGCTTCCGGGACACTGCTGCTGCTGCTGCTGTTCCAGTGAGTGCTGGGTGGGCCGCTCCCTTTCCTGCCAACTCCATCTGGCCTAGGGGGCGGAGCCTGCACTCACCGCCACATCTTAAGAGTTCTGAGGGAGGCTTCCAGGACACTGCTGCTGCTGCTGCTGCTGCTGCTGCTGCTGCTCTAGTGAGTGCTGAGTGGCCGGTCGCTTTCTTGCCAACTCCATCTGGCCTAGGGGGCGGAGCCTGCACTCACCGCCACAGTTTAAGAGGCCTGAGGGAGGCTTCCTGGTCACTGCTGCTGCTGCTCTCGTGAGTGCTGGGTGGGACGCTCCCTTTCCTGCTGACTCCATCTGGCCTGGGGGGGGAGCCTGCACTCACCACCACAGCTTAAGAGGCCTGAGGGAGGTTTCCGGGACACTGTTCCTGCTCTAGTGAGTGCTGGGTGGGCCGCTCCCTTTCCTGCCAACTCCATCTGGCCTAGGGGGCGGAGCCTGCACTTACCGCCACAGTTTAAGAGGCCTGAGGGAGGCTTCCGGGACACTGCTGCTGCTGCTCTAGTGAGTGCTGGGTGGGCTGCTCCCTTTCCTGTCCTCTCCATCTGCCCTAGGGGACGGAGCCTGCACTCACCGCGACAGCTTAAGAGGCCTGAGGGAGGCTTCCGGGACACAGCTGCTGCTGCTCTAGTGAGTGCTGGGTGGGCCGCTCCCTTTCCTGCCATCTCCATCTGGACTAGGGGGCGGAGCCTGCACTCACCGCCACAGCTTAAGAGGCCTGAGGGAGGCTTCCGGGACACTGCTGCTGCTGCTGCTCTAGTGAGTGCTGGGTGGGCCGCTCCCTTTCCTGCCAACTCCATCTGGCCTAGGGGGCGGAGCCTGCACTCACCGCCACAGCTTAAGAGGCCTGAGGGAGGCTTCCGGGACACTGCTGCTGCTGCTGCTGCTGCTGCTCTAGTGAGTGCTGAGTGGCCGGTCGCTTTCCTGCCAACTCCATCTGGCCTAGGGGGCGGAGCCTGCACTCACCGCCACAGTTTAAGAGGCCTGAGGGAGGCTTCCGGGACACTGCTGCTGCTGCTCTAGTGAGTGCTGGGTGGGACGCTCCCTTTCCTGCTGACTCCATCTGGCCTAGGGGGGGGAGCCTGCACTCACCACCACAGCTTAAGAGGCCTGAGGGAGGTTTCCGGGACACTGTTGCTGCTCTAGTGAGTGCTGGGTGGGCCGCTCCCTTTCCTGCCAACTCCATCTGGCCTAGGGGGCGGAGCCTGCACTCACCGCCACAGCTTAAGAGGCCTGAGGGAGGCTTCCGGGACACAGCTGCTGCTGCTCTAGTGAGTGCTGGGTGGGCCGCTCCCTTTCCTTCCAACTCCATCTGGCCTAGGGGGCGGAGCCTGCAGTCACCGCAACAGCTTAAGAGGCCTGAGGGAGGCTTCTGGGACACTGCTGCTGCTGCTGCTGCTGCTGCTGTAGTAAGTGCTGGGTGGGCCGCTCCCTTTCCTGCCAACTCCATCTGGCCTAGGGGGCGGAGCCTGCACTCACTGCCACAGCTTCAGAGGCCTGAGAGAGGCTTCTGGAACACTGCTGCTGCTGCTGCTCCTCTAGTGAGTGCTGGGTGGGCCGCTCCCTTTCCTGCCAACTCCATCTGGCCTAAGGGGCGGAGCCTGCACTCACCGCCACAGCTTAAGAGGCCTGAGGGAGGCTTCCGGGACACTGCTGCTGCTGCTGCTGCTCTAGTGAGTGCTGGGTGGGCCGCTCCCTTTCCTGCCAACTCCATCTGGCGTAGGGGGCGGAGCCTGCAGTCACCGCAACAGCTTAAGAGGCCTGAGGGAGGCTTCTGGGACACTGCTGCTGCTGCTGCTGTTCCAGTGAGTGCTGGGTGGGCCGCTCCCTTTCCTGCCAACTCCATCTGGCCTGGGGGGGGGAGCCTGCACTCACCGCCACAGCATAAGAAGCATGAGGGAGGCTTCCGGGACACTGCTGCTGCTGCTGCTGCTGCTGCTGCTCTAGTGAGTGCTGGGTGGGCCGCTCCCTTTCCTGCCAACTCCATCTGGCCTAGGGGGCGGAGCCTGCACTCACCGCAAAAGCTTAAGAGGCCTGAGGGAGGCTTCTGGGACACTGCTGCTGCTGCTGCTGTAGTAAGTGCTGGGTGGGCCGCTCCCTTTCCTGCCAACTCCATCTGGCCTAGGGGGCGGAGCCTGCTCTCACTGCCACAGCTTCAGAGGCCTGAGAGAGGCTTCCGGGACGCTGCTGCTGCTGCTGCTGCTCTAGTGAGTGCTGGGTGGGCCGCTCCCTTTCCCGCCAACTCCATCTGGCCTAGGGGGCGGAGCCTGCACTCACCGCCACATCTTAAGAGACCTGAGGGAGGCTTCCGGGACACTGCTGCTACTGCTGCTCTAGTGAGTGCTGGGTGGGCCGCTCCCTTTCCTGCCAACTTCATCTGGCCTAGGGGGCGGAGCCTGAACTCACCGCCACAGTTTAAGAGGCCTGAGGGAGGCTTCCGGGACACTGCTGCTGCTGCTCTAGTGAGTGCTGGGTGGGCCGCTCCCTTTCCTGCCGACTCCATCTGGCCTAGGGCGAGGAGCCTGCACTCACCGCCACAGCTTAAGAGGCCTGAGGGAGGCTTCCGGGACACTGCTGCTGCTGCTGCTGTTCCAGTGAGTGCTGGGTGGGCCGCTCCCTTTCCTGCCAACTCCATCTGGCCTAAGGGGCGGAGCCTGCACTCACCGCCACAGTTTAAGAGGCCTGAGGGAGGCTTCCGGGACACTGCTGCTGCTGCTGCTGCTGCAGCTCTAGTGAGTGCTGGGTGGGCCGCTCCCTTTCCTGCCAACTCCATCTGGCCTAGGGGGCGGAGCCTGCACTCACCGCAACAGCTTAAGAGGCCTGAGGGAGGCTTCTGGGACACTGCTGCTGCTGCTGCTGTAGTAAGTGCTGGGTGGGCCGCTCCCTTTCCTGCCAACTCCATCTGGCCTAGGGGGCGGAGCCTGCACTCACCGCCACAGCTTAAGAGGCCTGAGAGAGGCTTGCGGAACACTGCTGCTGCTGTGCTGCTGCTCTAGTGAGTGCTGGGTGGGCCGCTCCCTTTCCTGCCAACTCCATCTGGCCTAGGGTGCGGAGCCTGCACTCACCGCCACAGCTTAAGAGGCCTGAGGGAGGCTTCCGGAACACTGCTGCTGCTGCTGCTGCTCTAGTGAGTGCTGGGTGGGCCGCTCCCTTTCCTGCCAACTCCATCTGGCCTAGAGGGCGGAGCCTGAACTCACCGCCACAGCTTAAGAGGCCTGAGGGAGGCTTCCGGGACACTGCTGCTTCTGCTGCTCTAGTGAGTGCTGGGTGGGCCGCTCCCTTTCCTTCCAACTCCATCTGGCCTAGGGGGCGGAGCCTGCAGTCACCGC
This sequence comes from Podarcis pityusensis, assembly GCF_964106645.2. Lineage (NCBI taxonomy): Eukaryota > Metazoa > Chordata > Lepidosauria > Squamata > Lacertidae > Podarcis > Podarcis pityusensis. The sequence goes on from NC_138045.1 coordinate 2,669,307, forward strand.
AACAGCTTAAGAGGCCTGAGGGAGGCTTCTGGGACACTGCTGCTGCTGCTGCTGCTGCTGCTGTAGTAAGTGCTGGGTGGGCTGCTCCCTTTCCTGCCAACTCCATCTGGCCTAGGGGGCGGAGCCTGCACTCACTGCCACAGCTTCAGAGGCCTGAGAGAGGCTTCTGGAACACTGCTGCTGCTGCTGCTCCTCTAGTGAGTGCTGGGTGGGCCGCTCCCTTTCCTGCCAACTCCATCTGGCCTAAGGGGCGGAGCCTGCACTCACCGCCACAGCTTAAGAGGCCTGAGGGAGGCTTCCGGGACACTGCTGCTGCTGCTGCTGCTCTAGTGAGTGCTGGGTGGGCCGCTCCCTTTCCTGCCAACTCCATCTGGCGTAGGGGGCGGAGCCTGCAGTCACCGCAACAGCTTAAGAGGCCTGAGGGAGGCTTCTGGGACACTGCTGCTGCTGCTGCTGTTCCAGTGAGTGCTGGGTGGGCCGCTCCCTTTCCTGCCAACTCCATCTGGCCTGGGGGGGGGAGCCTGCACTCACCGCCACAGCATAAGAAGCATGAGGGAGGCTTCCGGGACACTGCTGCTGCTGCTGCTGCTGCTGCTGCTCTAGTGAGTGCTGGGTGGGCCGCTCCCTTTCCTGCCAACTCCATCTGGCCTAGGGGGCGGAGCCTGCACTCACCGCAAAAGCTTAAGAGGCCTGAGGGAGGCTTCTGGGACACTGCTGCTGCTGCTGCTGTAGTAAGTGCTGGGTGGGCCGCTCCCTTTCCTGCCAACTCCATCTGGCCTAGGGGGCGGAGCCTGCTCTCACTGCCACAGCTTCAGAGGCCTGAGAGAGGCTTCCGGGACGCTGCTGCTGCTGCTGCTGCTCTAGTGAGTGCTGGGTGGGCCGCTCCCTTTCCCGCCAACTCCATCTGGCCTAGGGGGCGGAGCCTGCACTCACCGCCACATCTTAAGAGACCTGAGGGAGGCTTCCGGGACACTGCTGCTACTGCTGCTCTAGTGAGTGCTGGGTGGGCCGCTCCCTTTCCTGCCAACTTCATCTGGCCTAGGGGGCGGAGCCTGAACTCACCGCCACAGTTTAAGAGGCCTGAGGGAGGCTTCCGGGACACTGCTGCTGCTGCTCTAGTGAGTGCTGGGTGGGCCGCTCCCTTTCCTGCCGACTCCATCTGGCCTAGGGCGAGGAGCCTGCACTCACCGCCACAGCTTAAGAGGCCTGAGGGAGGCTTCCGGGACACTGCTGCTGCTGCTGCTGTTCCAGTGAGTGCTGGGTGGGCCGCTCCCTTTCCTGCCAACTCCATCTGGCCTAAGGGGCGGAGCCTGCACTCACCGCCACAGTTTAAGAGGCCTGAGGGAGGCTTCCGGGACACTGCTGCTGCTGCTGCTGCTGCAGCTCTAGTGAGTGCTGGGTGGGCCGCTCCCTTTCCTGCCAACTCCATCTGGCCTAGGGGGCGGAGCCTGCACTCACCGCAACAGCTTAAGAGGCCTGAGGGAGGCTTCTGGGACACTGCTGCTGCTGCTGCTGTAGTAAGTGCTGGGTGGGCCGCTCCCTTTCCTGCCAACTCCATCTGGCCTAGGGGGCGGAGCCTGCACTCACCGCCACAGCTTAAGAGGCCTGAGAGAGGCTTGCGGAACACTGCTGCTGCTGTGCTGCTGCTCTAGTGAGTGCTGGGTGGGCCGCTCCCTTTCCTGCCAACTCCATCTGGCCTAGGGTGCGGAGCCTGCACTCACCGCCACAGCTTAAGAGGCCTGAGGGAGGCTTCCGGAACACTGCTGCTGCTGCTGCTGCTCTAGTGAGTGCTGGGTGGGCCGCTCCCTTTCCTGCCAACTCCATCTGGCCTAGAGGGCGGAGCCTGAACTCACCGCCACAGCTTAAGAGGCCTGAGGGAGGCTTCCGGGACACTGCTGCTTCTGCTGCTCTAGTGAGTGCTGGGTGGGCCGCTCCCTTTCCTGGCAACTCCATCTGGCCTAGCGGGCGGAGCCTGCACTCACCACCACAGCTTAAGAGGCCTGAGGGAGGCTTCTGGGACACTGCTGCTGCTGCTGCTCTAGTGAGTGCTGGGTGGGCCGCTCCCTTTCCTGCCAACTCCATCTGGCCTAGGGGGCGGAGCCTGTACTCACCGCCACAGCTTAAGAGGCCTGAGAGAGGCGTCCTGGACACTGCTGCTGCTGCTGCTGCTGCTGCTCTAGTGAGTGCTGGGTGGGCCGCTCCCTTTCCTGCCAACTCCATCTGGCCTAGGGGGCGGAACCTGCACTCTCCGCAACAGCTTAAGAGGACTGAGGGAGGCTTCCGGGACTCTGCTGCTGCAACAGCTCTACTGAGTACTGGGTGGGCCGCTCCCTTTCCTGCCAACTCCATCTGGCCTAGGGGGCGGAGCCTGCACTCACCGCAACAGCTTAAGAGGCCTGAGGGAGGCTTCCGGGACTCTGCTGCTGCAACAGCTCTAGTGAGTGCTGGGTGGGCCGCTCCCTTTCCTGCCAACTCCATCTGGCCTAGGGGGCGGAGCCTGCCCTCACCGCCACAGCTTAAGAGGCCAGAGAGAGACTTCCGGAACACTGCTGCTGCTGCTGCTGCTCTAGTGAGTGCTGGGTGGGCCACTGCCTTTCCTGCCAACTCTATCTGGCCTAGGGGGCGGAGCCTGCACTCACCGCCACAGGTTAAGAGGCCTGAGGGAGGCTTCCGGGACACTGCTGCTGCTTTTGCTGCTCTAGTGAGTGCTGGGTGGGCCGCTCAATTTCCTGCCAACTCCATCTGGCCTAGGGGGCGGAGCCTGCACTCACCGCCACAGCTTAAGAGGCCTGAGGGAGGCTTCCGGGACTCTGCTGCTGCTGCTGCTGCTCTAGTGAGTGCTGGGTGGGCCGCTCCCTTTCCTGCCAAATCCATCTGGCCTAGGGGGCGGAGCCTGCACTCACCGCCACAGCTTAAGAGGCCTGAGAGAGGCATCCGGAACACTGCTGCTGCTGCTGCTGCTGCTGCTGCTGCTGCTCTAGTGAGTGCTGGGTGGGGCGCTCCCTTTCTTGCCAACTCCATCTGGCCTAGGGGGCGGAGCCTGCACTCACCGCCACAGCTTAAGAGGCCTGAGAGAGGCATCCGGAACACTGCTGCTGCTGCTGCTCTATGGAGTGCTGGGTGGGCCGCTCCCTTTCCTGCCAACTCCATCTGGCCTAGGGGGCGGAGCCTGCACTCACCGCCACAGTTTAAGAGGCCTGAGGGAGGCTTCCGGGACACTGCTGCTGCTGCTCTAGTGAGTGCTGGGTGGGCCGCTCCCTTTCCTGCCGACTCCATCTGGCCTAGGGCGCGGAGCCTGCACTCACCGCCACAGCTTAAGAGGCCTGAGGGAGGCTTCCGGGACACTGCTGCTACTGCTGCTCTAGTGAGTGCTGGGTGGGCCGCTCCCTTTCCTGCCAACTTCATCTGGCCTAGGGGGCGGAGCCTGAACTCACCGCCACAGTTTAAGAGGCCTGAGGGAGGCTTCCGGGACACTGCTGCTGCTGCTCTAGGGAGTGCTGGGTGGGCCGCTCCCTTTCCTGCCGACTCCATCTGGCCTAGGGCGCGGAGCCTGCACTCACCGCCCAGCTTAAGAGGCCTGAGGGAGGCTTCCGGGACACTGCTGCTGCTGCTGCTCTAGTGAGTGCTGGGTGGGCCGCTCCCTTTCCTGCCGACTCCATCTGGCCTAGGGGGCGGAGTCTGCACTCACCGCCACAGCTTAAGAGGCCTGAGGGAGGCTTCCGGAACACTGCTGCTGCTGCTGCTGCTCTAGTGAGTGCTGGGTGGGCCGCTCCCTTTCCTGCCAACTCCATCTGGCCTAGGCGGCGGAGCCTGCACTCACCGCCACAGCTTGAGAGGCCTGAGGGAGGCTTCCGGGACACTGCTGCTGCTGCTGCTCTAGTGATTGCTGGGTGGGCCGCTCCCTTTCCTGGCAACTCCATCTGGCCTAGCGGGCGGAGCCTGCACTCACCACCACAGCTTAAGAGGCCTGAGGGAGGCTTCCGGGACACTGCTGCTGCTGCTGCTCTAGTGAGTGCTGGGTGGGCCGCTCCCTTTCCTGCCAACTCCATCTGGCCTAGGGGGCGGAGCCTGTACTCACCGCCACAGCTTAAGAGGCCTGAGAGAGGCGTCCTGGACACTGCTGCTGCTGCTGCTGCTGCTGCTGCTCTAGTGAGTGCTGGGTGGGCCGCTCCCTTTCCTGCCAACTCCATCTGGCCTAGGGGGCGGAACCTGCACTCTCCGCAACAGCTTAAGAGGACTGAGGGAGGCTTCCGGGACTCTGCTGCTGCAACAGCTCTACTGAGTACTGGGTGGGCCGCTCCCTTTCCTGCCAACTCCATCTGGCCTAGGGGGCGGAGCCTGCACTCACCGCAACAGCTTAAGAGGCCTGAGGGAGGCTTCCGGGACTCTGCTGCTGCAACAGCTCTAGTGAGTGCTGGGTGGGCCGCTCCCTTTCCTGCCAACTCCATCTGGCCTAGGGGGCGGAGCCTGCCCTCACCGCCACAGCTTAAGAGGCCAGAAAGAGACTTCCGGAACACTGCTGCTGCTGCTGCTGCTCTAGTGAGTGCTGGGTGGGCCGCTCAATTTCCTGCCAACTCCATCTGGCCTAGGGGGCGGAGCCTGCACTCACCGCCACAGCTTAAGAGGCCTGAGGGAGGCTTCCGGGACTCTGCTGCTGCTGCTGCTGCTCTAGTGAGTGCTGGGTGGGCCGCTCCCTTTCCTGCCAAATCCATCTGGCCTAGGGGGCGGAGCCTGCACTCACCGCCACAGCTTAAGAGGCCTGAGAGAGGCATCCGGAACACTGCTGCTGCTGCTGCTGCTGCTGCTGCTGCTGCTGCTGCTCTAGTGAGTGCTGGGTGGGGCGCTCCCTTTCTTGCCAACTCCATCTGGCCTAGGGGGCGGAGCCTGCACTCACCGCCACAGCTTAAGAGGCCTGAGAGAGGCATCCGGAACACTGCTGCTGCTGCTGCTCTATGGAGTGCTGGGTGGGCCGCTCCCTTTCCTGCCAACTCCATCTGGCCTAGGGGGCGGAGCCTGCACTCACCGCCACAGTTTAAGAGGCCTGAGGGAGGCTTCCGGGACACTGCTGCTGCTGCTCTAGTGAGTGCTGGGTGGGCCGCTCCCTTTCCTGCCAACTCCATCTGGCCTAGGGGGCGGAGCCTGCACTCACCGCAACAGCTTAAGAGGCCTGAGAGAGCCATCCGGAACACTGCTGCTGCTGCTGCTGCTGCTGCTCTAGTGAGTGCTGGGTGAGCCGATCCCTTTCCTGCCACTCCATCTGGCCTAGGGGGCGGAGCCTGCACTCACCGCCACAGCTTAAGAGGCCTGAGGGAGGCTTCCGGGACACTTCTGCTGCTGCTGCTCTAGTGAGTGCTGGGTGGGCCGCTCCCTTTCCTGCCAACTCCATTAGGCCTAGGGGGCGGAGCCTGCACTCACCGCCACAACTTAAGAGGCCTGAGGGAGGCTTCCTGGACACTGCTGCTGATGCTGCTGCACTATGAGTGCTGGATGTGCTGCTCCCTTTCCTGCCAACTCCATCTGGCCTAGGGGGCGGAGCCTGCACTCACCGCCACAGCATAAGAGGCGTGAGGGAGGCTTCCGGGACACTTCTGCTGCTGCTGCTCTAGTGAGTGCTGGGTGGGCCGCTCCCTTTCCTGCCGACTCCATTAGGCCTAGGGGGCGGAGCCTGCACTCACCGCCACAACTTACAAGGCCTGAGGGAGGCTTCCGGGACACTGCTGCTGGTCTAGTGAGTGCTGGGTGGGCCGCTCCCTTTCCTGCCAACTCCATTAGGCCTAGGGGGCGGAGCCTGCACTCACCGCCACAGCTTAAGAGGCCTGAGGGAGGCTTCCGGGACACTGCTGCTGCTGCTGTTCTAGTGACTGCTGGGTGGGCCACTCCCTTTCCTGCCAACTCCATCTGGCGTAGGGGGCGGAGCCTGCACTCACCGCCACAGCTTAAGAGGCCTGAGGGAGGCTTCCGGGACTCTGCTGCTGCAGCAGCTCTAGTGAGTGCTGGGTGGGCCGCTCCCTTTCCTGCCAACTCCATCTGGCCTAGGGGGCGGAGCCTGCACTCACCGCCACAGCTTAAGAGGCCTGAGGGAGGCTTCCGGGACACTGCTGCTGCTGCTGTTCTAGTGACTGCTGGGTGGGCCACTCCCTTTCCTGCCAACTCCATCTGGCCTAGGGGGCGGAGCCTGCACTCACCGCCACAGCTTAAGAGGCCTGAGGGAGGCTTCCAGGACACTTCTGCTGCTGCTGCTCTAGTGAGTGCTGGGTGGGCCGCTCCCTTTCCTGCCAACTCCATTAGGCCTAGGGGGCGGAGCCTGAACTCACCGCCACAGCTTAAGAGGCCTGAGGGAGGCTTCCGGGACACTGCTGCTGCTGCTGCTGTTCCAGTGAGTGCTGGGTGGGCCGCTCCCTTTCCAGCCAACTCCATCTGGCCTAAGGGGCGGAGTCCGCACTCAACGCCACAGCTAAAGAGGCCTGAGGGAGGCTTCCGGGACACTGCTGTTGCTGCTCCTCTAGTGAGTGCTGAGTGGGCCGCTCCCTTTCCTGCCAACTCCATCTGGTCTAGGGGGCGGAGCCTGCACTCACCGCCACAGCTTAAGAGGCCTGAGGGAGGCTTCCGGGACACTGCTGCTGCTGCTGCTCTAGTGAGTGCTTGGTGGGCCGCTCCCTTTCCTGCCAACTCCATCTGGCCTAGGGGGCGGAGCCTGCACTCTCCGCCACATATTAAGAAGCCTGAGCGAGGCTTCCGGGACACTGCTGCTGCTGCTGCTCTAGTAAGTGCTGGGTGGGCCGCTCCCTTTCCTGCCAACTCCATCTGGCCTAGGGGGCAGAGCCTGCACTCACCGCCACAGCTTAAGAGGCCTGAGGGAGGCTTCCGGGACACTGCTGCTGCTCTAGTGAGTGCTGGGTGGGCCGCTCCCTTTCCTGCCAACTCCATTAGGCCTAGGGGGCGGAGCCTGCACTCACCGCAACAGCTTAAGAGGCCTGAGAGAGGCATCCGGAACACTGCTGCTGCTGCTGCTGCTGCTCTAGTGAGTGCTGAGTGGGCCGCTCCCTTTCCTGCCAACTCCATCTGGCCTAGGGGGCGGAGCCTGCACTCACCGCCACAGCTTAAGAGGCCTGAGGGAGGCTTCCAGGACACTTCTGCTGCTGCTGCTCTAGTGAGTGCTGGGTGGGCCGCTCCCTTTCCTGCCAACTCCATTAGGCCTAGGGGGCGGAGCCTGCACTCACCGCCACAGCTTAAGAGGCCTGAGGGAGGCTTCCGGGAAACTGCTGCTGCTGCTGCTGTTCCAGTGAGTGCTGGGTGGGCCGCTCCCTTTCCAGCCAACTCCATCTGGCCTAGGGGGCGGAGTCCGCACTCAACGCCACAGCTAAAGAGGCCTGAGGGAGGCTTCCGGGACACTGCTGTTGCTGCTCCTCTAGTGAGTGCTGGGTGGGCCGCTCCCTTTCCTGCCAACTCCATCTGGTCTAGGGGGCGGAGCCTGCACTCACCGCCACAGCTTAAGAGGCCTGAGGGAGGCTTCCGGGACACTGCTGTTGCTGCTCCTCTAGTGAGTGCTGGGTGGGCCGCTCCCTTTCCTGCCAACTCCATCTGGTCTAGGGGGCGGAGTCCGCACTCAACGCCACAGCTAAAGAGGCCTGAGGGAGGCTTCCGGGACACTGCTGTTGCTGCTCCTCTAGTGAGTGCTGGGTGGGCCGCTCCCTTTCCTGCCAACTCCATCTGGTCTAGGGGGCGGAGCCTGCACTCACCGCCACAGCTTAAGAGGCCTGAGGGAGGCTTCCGGGACACTGCTGCTGCTGCTGCTGTTCCAGTGAGTGCTGGGTGGGCCGCTCCCTTTCCTGACAACTCCATCTGGCCTAGGGGGCGGAGCCTGCACTCACCGCAACAGCTTAAGAGGCCTGAGGGAGGCTTCCGGGACTCTGCTGCTGCTGCTGCTCTAGTGAGTGCTGGGTGGGCCGCTCCCTTTCCTGCCAACTCCATCTGGCCTAGGGGGCGGAGCCTGCACACACCGCCACAGCATAAGAGGCCTGAGGGAGGCTTCCAGGTAGCTGCTTCTGCTGCTGCTCTAGTGAGTGCTGGGTGGGCTGCTCCCTTTCCTCCCAACTCCATCTGGCCTAGGGGGCGGAGCCTGCACTCACCGCCACAGCTTAAGAGGCCTGAGGGAGGCTTCCGGGACACTGCTGCTGCTGCTGCTCTAGGGAGTGCTTGGTGGGCCGCTCCCTTTCCTGCCAACTCCATCTGGCCTAGGGGGCGGAGCCTGCACTCTCCGCCACAGTTTAAGAGGCCTGAGGGAGGCTTCCGGGACACTGCTGCTGCTGCTGCTCTAGTGAGTGCTGGGTGGGGCGCTCCCTTTCCTGCCAACTCCATCTGGCCTAGGGGGCGGAGCCTGCACTCACCGCCACATATTAAGAAGCCTGAGCGAGGCTTCCGGAACACTGCTGCTGCTGCTGCTCTAGTAAGTGCTGGGTGGTCCGCTCCCTTTCCTGCCAACTCCATCTGGCCTAGGGGGCGGAGCCTGCACTCACCGCCACAGCTTAAGAGGCCTGAGGGAGGCTTCCGGGACACTGCTGCTGCTCTAGTGAGTGCTGGGTGGGCCGCTCCCTTTCCTGCCAACTCCATTAGGCCTAGGGGGCGGAGCCTGCACTCACCGCAACAGCTTAAGAGGCCTGAGAGAGGCATCCGGAACACTGCTGCTGCTGCTGCTGCTGCTCTAGTGAGTGCTGAGTGGGCCGCTCCCTTTCCTGCCAACTCCATCTGGCCTAGGGGGCGGAGCCTGCACTCACCGCCACAGCTTAAGAGGCCTGAGGGAGGCTTCCAGGACACTTCTGCTGCTGCTGCTCTAGTGAGTGCTGGGTGGGCCGCTCCCTTTCCTGCCAACTCCATTAGGCCTAGGGGGCGGAGCCTGCACTCACCGCCACAGCTTAAGAGGCCTGAGGGAGGCTTCCGGGACACTGCTGCTGCTGCTGCTGTTCCAGTGAGTGCTGGGTGCGCCGCTCCCTTTCCAGCCAACTCCATCTGGCCTAGGGGGCGGAGTCCGCACTCAACGCCACAGCTAAAGAGGCCTGAGGGAGGCTTCCGGGACACTGCTGTTGCTGCTCCTCTAGTGAGTGCTGGGTGGGCCGCTCCCTTTCCTGCCAACTCCATCTGGTCTAGGGGGCGGAGCCTGCACTAACCGCCACAGCTTAAGAGGCCTGAGGGAGGCTTCCGGGACACTGCTGCTGCTGCTGCTGCTGTTCCAGTGAGTGCTGGGTGGGCCGCTCCCTTTCCTGCCAACTCCATCTGGCCTAGGGGGCGGAGCCTGCACTCACCGCCACAGCTTAAGAGGCCTGAGGGAGGCTTCCGGGACTCTGCTGCTGCTGCTGCTCTAGTGAGTGCTGGGTGGGCCGCTCCCTTTCCTGCCAACTCCTTCTGGCCTAGGGGGCGGAGCCTGCACACACCGCCACAGCAAAAGAGGCCTGAGGGAGGCTTCCAGGTAGCTGCTTCTGCTGCTGCTCTAGTGAGTGCTGGGTGGGCCGCTCCCTTTCCTCCCAACTCCATCTGGCCTAGGGGGCGGAGCCTGCACTCACCGCCACAGCTTAAGAGGCCCGAGGGAGGCTTCCGGGACACTGCTGCTGCTGCTGCTCTAGTGAGTGCTGGGTGGGCCGCTCCCTTTCCTGCCAACTCCATCTGGCCTAGGGGGCGGAGCCTGCACTCTCCGCCACAGTTTAAGAGGCCTGAGGGAGGCTTCCGGGACGCTGCTGCTGCTGCTGCTCTAGTGAGTGCTGGGTGGGGCGCTCCCTTTCCTGCCAACTCCATCTGGCCTAGGGGGCGGAGCCTGCACTCACCGCCACATATTAAGAAGCCTGAGCGAGGCTTCCGGGACACTGCTGCTGCTGCTGCTCTAGTAAGTGCTGGGTGGGCCGCTCCCTTTCCTGCCAACTCCATCTGGCCTAGGGGGCGGAGCCTGCACTCACCGCCACAGCTTAAGAGGCCTGAGGGAGGCTTCCGGGACACTGCTGCTGCTCTAGTGAGTGCTGGGTGGGCCGCTCCCTTTCCCGCAAACTCCATCTGGCCTAAGGGGAGGAGCCTGCACTCACCGCCACAGCATAAGAGGCCTGAGGGAGGCTTCCGTGACACTGCTGCTGCTGCTGCTGCTGCTTTAGTGAGTGCTGGGTGGGCCGCTCCCTTTCCTGCCAACTCCATCTGGCCTAGGGGGCGGAGCCTGCACGCACCGCCACAGCTTAAGAGGCCTGAGGGAGGCTTCAAGGACACTGCTGCTGCTGCTGCTCTAGTGAGTGCTGGGTGGGCCGCTCCCTTTCCTGCCAACTCCATCTGGCCTAGGGGGCGGAGCCTGCACGCACCGCCACAGCTTAAGAGGCCTGAGGGAGGCGTCCGGGATACTGCTGCTGCTGCTGCTGCTCTAGTGAGTGCTGGGTGGGCCGCTCCCTTTCCTGCCAACTTCATCTGGCCTAGGGGGTGGAGCCTGCACTCACCGCCACAGCTTAAGAGGCCTGAGGGAGGCTTCCTGGACACTGCTGCTGCTGCTGCTGCACTATGAGTGCTGGATGTGCTGCTCCCTTTCCTGCCAACTCCATCTGGCCTAGGGGGCGTAGCCTGCACTCACCGCCACAACTTACAAGGCCTGAGGGAGGCTTCCGGGACACTGCTGCTGCTGCTCCTCTAGTGAGTGCTGGGTGGGCCGCTCCCTTTCCTGCCAACTCCCTCTGGCCTAGGGGGCGGAGCCTGCACTCACCGCCACAGCTTAAGAGGCCTGAGGGAGGCTTCCGGGACACTGCTGCTGCTGCTGCTGTTCCAGTGAGTGCTGGGTGGGCCGCTCCCTTTCCTGCCAACTCCATCTGGCCTAGGGGGCGGAGTCCGCAGTCAACGCCACAGCTAAAGAGGCCTGAGGGAGGCTTCCGGGACACTGCTGTTGCTGCTCCTCTAGTGAGTGCTGGGTGGGCCGCTCCCTTTCCTGCCAACTCCATCTGGCCTAGGGGGCGGAGCCTGCACTCACCGCCACAGCTTAAGAGGCCTGAGGGAGGCTTCCGGGACACTGCTGCTGCTGCTGCTGTTCCAGTGAGTGCTGGGTGGGCCGCTCCCTTTCCTGCCAACTCCATCTGGCCTAGGGGGCGGAGTCCGCAGTCAACGCCACAGCTAAAGAGGCCTGAGGGAGGCTTCCGGGACACTGCTGTTGCTGCTCCTCTAGTGAGTGCTGGGTGGGCCGCTCCCTTTCCTGCCAACTCCATCTGGCCTAGGGGGCGGAGCCTGCACTCACCGCCACAGCTTAAGAGGCCTGAGGGAGGCTTCCGGGACACTGCTGCTGCTGCTGCTGTTCCAGTGAGTGCTGGGTGGGCCGCTCCCTTTCCTGCCAACTCCATCTGGCCTAGGGGGCGGAGTCCGCAGTCAACGCCACAGCTAAAGAGGCCTGAGGGAGGCTTCCGGGACACTGCTGTTGCTGCTCCTCTAGTGAGTGCTGGGTGGGCCGATCCCTTTCCTGCCAACTCCCTCTGGCCTAGGGGGCGGAGCCTGCACTCACCGCCACAGCTTAAGAGGCCTGAGGGAGGCCTCCGGGACACTGCTGCTGCTGCTGCTGTTCCAGTGAGTGCTGGGTGGGCCGCTCCCTTTCCTGCCAACTCCATCTGGCCTAGGGGGCGGAGTCCGCAGTCAACGCCACAGCTAAAGAGGCCTGAGGGAGGCTTCCGGGACACTGCTGTTGCTGCTCCTCTAGTGAGTGCTGGGTGGGCCGCTCCCTTTCCTGCCAACTCCATCTGGCCTAGGGGGCGGAGCCTGCACTCACCGCCACATATTAAGAAGCCTGAGCGAGGCTTCCGGGACACTGCTGCTGCTGCTGCTCTAGTAAGTGCTGGGTGGGCCGCTCCCTTTCCTGCCAACTCCATCTGGCCTAGGGGGCGGAGCCTGCACTCACCGCCACAGCTTAAGAGGCCTGAGGGAGGCTTCCGGGACACTGCTGCTGCTCTAGTGAGTGCTGGGTGGGCCGCTCCCTTTCCCGCAAACTCCATCTGGCCTAAGGGGAGGAGCCTGCACTCACCGCCACAGCATAAGAGGCCTGAGGGAGGCTTCCGTGACACTGCTGCTGCTGCTGCTGCTGCTTTAGTGAGTGCTGGGTGGGCCGCTCCCTTTCCTGCCAACTCCATCTGGCCTAGGGGGCGGAGCCTGCACGCACCGCCACAGCTTAAGAGGCCTGAGGGAGGCTTCGGGGACACTGCTGCTGCTGCTGCTCTAGTGAGTGCTGGGTGGGCCGCTCCCTTTCCTGCCAACTCCATCTGGCCTAGGGGGCGGAGCCTGCACGCACCGCCACAGCTTAAGAGGCCTGAGGGAGGCGTCCGGGATACTGCTGCTGCTGCTGCTGCTCTAGTGAGTGCTGGGTGGGCCGCTCCCTTTCCTGCCAACTTCATCTGGCCTAGGGGGTGGAGCCTGCACTCACCGCCACAGCTTAAGAGGCCTGAGGGAGGCTTCCTGGACACTGCTGCTTCTGCTGCTGCACTATGAGTGCTGGATGTGCTGCTCCCTTTCCTGCCAACTCCATCTGGCCTAGGGGGCGTAGCCTGCACTCACCGCCACAACTTACAAGGCCTGAGGGAGGCTTCCGGGACACTGCTGCTGCTGCTCCTCTAGTGAGTGCTGGGTGGGCCGCTCCCTTTCCTGCCAACTCCCTCTGGCCTAGGGGGCGGAGCCTGCACTCACCGCCACAGCTTAAGAGGCCTGAGGGAGGCTTCCGGGACACTGCTGCTGCTGCTGCTGTTCCAGTGAGTGCTGGGTGGGCCGCTCCCTTTCCTGCCAACTCCATCTGGCCTAGGGGGCGGAGTCCGCAGTCTACGCCACAGCTAAAGAGGCCTGAGGGAGGCTTCCGGGACACTGCTGTTGCTGCTCCTCTAGTGAGTGCTGGGTGGGCCGCTCCCTTTCCTGCCAACTCCATCTGGCCTAGGGGGCGGAGCCTGCACACACCGCAACAGCTTAAGAGGCCTGAGGGAGGCTTCCGGGACACTGCTGTTGCTGCTCCTCTAGTGAGTGCTGGGTGGGCCGATCCCTTTCCTGCCAACTCCCTCTGGCCTAGGGGGCGGAGCCTGCACTCACCGCCACAGCTTAAGAGGCCTGAGGGAGGCTTCCGGGACACTGCTGCTGCTGCTGCTGTTCCAGTGAGTGCTGGGTGGGCCGCTCCCTTTCCTGCCAACTCCATCTGGCCTAGGGGGCGGAGTCCGCAGTCAACGCCAAAGCTAAAGAGGCCTGAGGGAGGCTTCCGGGACACTGCTGTTGCTGCTCCTCTAGTGAGTGCTGGGTGGGCCGCTCCCTTTCCTGCCAACTCCATCTGGCCTAGGGGGCGGAGCCTGCACTCACCGCCACAGCTTAAGAGGCCTGAGGGAGGCTTCCGGGACACTGCTGCTGCTGCTGCTGTTCCAGTGAGTGCTGGGTGGGCCGCTCCCTTTCCTGCCAACTCCATCTGGCCTAGGGGGCGGAGTCCGCAGTCAACGCCACAGCTAAAGAGGCCTGAGGGAGGCTTCCGGGACACTGCTGTTGCTGCTCCTCTAGTGAGTGCTGGGTGGGCCGATCCCTTTCCTGCCAACTCCCTCTGGCCTAGGGGGCGGAGCCTGCACTCACCGCCACAGCTTAAGAGGCCTGAGGGAGGCCTCCGGGACACTGCTGCTGCTGCTGCTGTTCCAGTGAGTGCTGGGTGGGCCGCTCCCTTTCCTGCCAACTCCATCTGGCCTAGGGGGCGGAGTCCGCAGTCAACGCCACAGCTAAAGAGGCCTGAGGGAGGCTTCCGGGACACTGCTGTTGCTGCTCCTCTAGTGAGTGCTGGGTGGGCCGCTCCCTTTCCTGCCAACTCCATCTGGCCTAGGGGGCGGAGCCTGCACTCACCGCCACAGCTTAAGAGGCCTGAGGGAGGCTTCCGGGACACTGCTGCTGCTGCTGCTGCTGTTCCAGTGAGTGCTGGGTGGGCCGCTCCCTTTCCTGCCAACTCCATCTGGCCTAGGGGGCGGAGTCCGCAGTCAACGCCACAGCTAAAGAGGCCTGAGGGAGGCTTCCGGGACACTGCTGTTGCTGCTCCTCTAGTGAGTGCTGGGTGGGCCGCTCCCTTTCCTGCCAACTCCATCTGGCCTAGGGGGCGGAGCCTGCACACACCGCCACAGCTTAAGAGGCCTGAGGGAGGCTTCCGGAACACTGCTGCTGCTGCTGCTGTTCCAGTGAGTGCTGGGTGGGCCGCTCCCTTTCCTGCCAACTCCATCTGGCCTAGGGGGCGGAGCCTGCACGCACCGCCACAGCTTAAGAGGCCTGAGGGAGGCGTCCGGGATACTGCTGCTGCTGCTGCTGCTCTAGTGAGTGCTGGGTGGGCCGCTCCCTTTCCTGCCAACTTCATCTGGCCTAGGGGGTGGAGCCTGCACTCACCGCCACAGCTTAAGAGGCCTGAGGGAGGCTTCCTGGACACTGCTGCTGCTGCTGCTGCACTATGAGTGCTGGATGTGCTGCTCCCTTTCCTGCCAACTCCATCTGGCCTAGGGGGCGTAGCCTGCACTCACCGCCACAACTTACAAGGCCTGAGGGAGGCTTCCGGGACACTGCTGCTGCTGCTGCTCTAGTGAGTGCTGGGTGGGCCGCTCCCTTTCCTGCCAACTCCATCTGGCCTAGGGGGCGGAGCCTGCACTCACCGCCACAGCTTAAGAGGCCTGAGGGAGGCTTCCGGGACACTTCTGCTGCTGCTCCTCTAGTGAGTGCTGGGTGGGCCGATCCCTTTCCTGCCAACTCCCTCTGGCCTAGGGGGCGGAGCCTGCACTCACCGCCACAGCTTAAGAGGCCTGAGGGAGGCTTCCGGGACACTGCTGCTGCTGCTGCTGTTCCAGTGAGTGCTGGGTGGGCCGCTCCCTTTCCTGCCAACTCCATCTGGCCTAGGGGGCGGAGTCCGCAGTCAACGCCACAGCTAAAGAGGCCTGAGGGAGGCTTCCGGGACACTGCTGTTGCTGCTCCTCTAGTGAGTGCTGGGTGGGCCGCTCCCTTTCCTGCCAACTCCATCTGGCCTAGGGGGCGGAGCCTGCACTCACCGCCACAGCTTAAGAGGCCTGAGGGAGGCTTCCGGGACACTGCTGCTGCTGCTGCTGTTCCAGTGAGTGCTGGGTGGGCCGCTCCCTTTCCTGCCAACTCCATCTGGCCTAGGGGGCGGAGTCCGCAGTCAACGCCACAGCTAAAGAGGCCTGAGGGAGGCTTCCGGGACACTGCTGTTGCTGCTCCTCTAGTGAGTGCTGGGTGGGCCGATCCCTTTCCTGCCAACTCCCTCTGGCCTAGGGGGCGGAGCCTGCACTCACCGCCACAGCTTAAGAGGCCTGAGGGAGGCTTCCGGGACACTGCTGCTGCTGCTGCTGTTCCAGTGAGTGCTGGGTGGGCCGCTCCCTTTCCTGCCAACTCCATCTGGCCTAGGGGGCGGAGTCCGCAGTCAACGCCACAGCTAAAGAGGCCTGAGGGAGGCTTCCGGGACACTGCTGTTGCTGCTCCTCTAGTGAGTGCTGGGTGGGCCGCTCCCTTTCCTGCCAACTCCATCTGGCCTAGGGGGCGGAGCCTGCACTCACCGCCACAGCTTAAGAGGCCTGAGGGAGGCTTCCGGGACACTGCTGCTGCTGCTGCTGTTCCAGTGAGTGCTGGGTGGGCCGCTCCCTTTCCTGCCAACTCCATCTGGCCTACAGGGCGGAGCCTGCACTCACCGCCACAGCTGAAGAGGCCTGAGGGAGGCTTCTGGGACACTGCTGCTGCTGCTGCTGCTGCTCTAGTGAGTGTTTAGTGGGCCGCTCCCTTTCCTGCCAACTCCATCTTGCCTAGGGGGCGGAGCCTGCACTCACCGCCACAGCTTAAGAGGCCTGAGAGAGGCTTCTGGGACACTGCTGCTGCTGCTGCTACACTATGAGTGCTGGGTGGGCCGCTCCCTTTCCTGCCAACTCCATCTGGCCTAGGGGGCGGAGCCAGCACTCACCACCACAGATTAAGAGGCCTGAGGGAGGCTTCCAGGACACTGCTGCTGTTGCTCTAGTGAGTGCTGGGTGGGCCGCTCCCTTTCCTGCCAACTCCATCTGGCCTAGGGGGCGGAGCCTGTACGCACCGCCACAGCTTAAGAGGCCTGAGGGAGGCTTCCGGGACAATGCCGCTGCTGCTGCTGCTCTAGTGAGGGCTGGATGGGCCGCTCCCTTTACTGCCAACTCCATCTGGCCTAGGGGGCGGAGTCCGCACTCAACGCCACAGCTTAAGAGGCCTGAGGGAGGCTTCCGGGACACTGCTGCTGCTGCTGCTACACTATGAGTGCTGGGTGGGCCGCTCCCTTTCCTGCCAACTCCATCTGGCCTAGGGGGCAGAGCCTGCACTCACCGCCACAGCTTAAGAGGCCTGAGGGAGGCTTCCGGAACACTGCTGGTGCTCTAGTGAGTGCTGGGTGGGCCGCTCCCTTTCCTGCCAACTCCATCTGGCCTAGGGGGCGGAGCCTGCACTCACCGCCACAGCTTAAGAGGCCTGAGAGAGGCTTCCGGGAGACTGCTGCTGCTGCTGCTCTAGTGAGTGCTTGGTGGGCCGCTCCCTTTCCTGCCAGCTCCATCTGGCCTAGGGGGCGGAGCCTGCACTCTCCGCCACAGTTTAAGAGGCCTGAGGGAGGCTTCCGGGACACTGCTGCTGCTGCTGCTGCTCTATGGAGTGCTGGGTGGGCCGCTCCCTTTCCTGCCAACTCCATCTGGCCTAGGGGGCGGAGCCTGCACTCACCGCCACATATTAAGAAGCCTGAGCGAGGCTTCCGGGACACTGCTGCTGCTGCTGCTCTAGTGAGTGCTGGGTGGGCCGCTCCCTTTCCTGCCAACTCCATCTGGCCTAGGGGGCGGAGCCTGAATTCACCGCCACAGCTTAAGAGGCCTGAGGGAGGCTTCCGGGACACTGCTGCTGCTCTAGTGAGTGCTGGGTGGGCCGCTCCCTTTCCCGCAAACTCCATCTGGCCTAAGGGGCGGACCCTGCACTCCCCGCCACAGCTTAAGAGGCCTGAGGGAGGCTTCCGTGACACTGCTGCTGCTGCTGCTGCTGCTTTAGTGAGTGCTGGGTGGGCCGCTCCCTTTCCTGCCAACTCCATCTAGCCTAGGGGGCGGAGCCTGCACTCACCGCCACAGCTTAAGCGGCCTGAGAGAGGCTTCTGGAACACTGCTGCTGCTGCTGCTCTAGTGAGTGCTGGATGGGCCGCTCCCTTTCCTGCCAACTCCATCTGGCCTAGGGGGCGGAGCCTGCACTCACTGCCACAGCTTAAGAGGCCTGAGAGCGGCTTCCGGAACACTGCTGCTGCTGCTGCTGCTCTAGTGAGTGCTGGGTGGGCCGCTCCCTTTCCTGCCAACTCCATCTGGCCTAGGGGGCGGAGCCTGCACTCACCGCCACAGCTTAAGAGGCCTGAGAGAGGCTTCCGGAACACTGCTGCTAATGCTCTAGTCAGTGCTAGATGGGCCGCTCCCTTTCCTGCCAACTCCATCTGGCCTAGGGGACGGAGCCTGCACTCACCGCCACAGCTTAAGAGGCCTGAGGGAGGCTTCCGGGTCACTGCTGCTGCTGCTGCTGCTCTAGTGAGTGCTGGGTGGGCCGTTCCCTTTCCTGTCAACTCCATCTGGCCTAGGGGGCGGAGCCTGCACTCACCGCCACAGCTTAAGAGGCCCGAGGGAGGCTTCCGGAACACTGCTGCTGCTGCTGCTGCTCTAGTGAGTGCTGGGTGGGCCGCTCCCTTTCCTACCGACTCCATCTGGCCTAGGGGGCGGAGCCTGCACGCACCGCCACAGCTTAAAAGGCCTGAGGGAGGCTTCTGGGACACTGCTGCTGCTGCTGCTCTAGTGAGTGCTGGGTGGGCCGCTCCCTTTCCTGCCAACTCCATCTGGCCTAGGGGGCGGAGCCTGCACTCACCGCCACAGCTTAAGAGGCCTGAGGGAGGCTTCCGGGTCACTGCTGCTGCTGCTGCTGCTCTAGTGAGTGCTGGGTGGGCCGTTCCCTTTCCTGTCAACTCCATCTGGCCTAGGGGGCGGAGCCTGCACTCACCGCCACAGCTTAAGAGGCCTGAGGGAGGCGTCCGGGATACTGCTGCTGCTGCTCTAGTGAGTGCTGGGTGGGCTGCTCCCTTTCCTGTCCACTCCATCTGGCCTAGGGGACGGAGCCTGCACTCACCGCCACAGCTTAAGAGGCCTGAGGGAGGCTTCCGGGACACAGCTGCTGCTGCTCTAGTGAGTGCTGGGTGGGCCGCTCCCGTTCCTGCCATCTCCATCTGGCCTAGGGGGCGGAGCCTGCAGTCACCGCCACAGCTTAAGAGGCCTGAGGGAGGCATCTGGGACACTGCTGCTGCTGCTGCTCTACTGAGTGCTGGGTGGGCCGCTCCCTTTCCTGCCAACTCCATCTGGCCTAGGGGGCGGAGCCTGCACTCACCGCCACAGCTTAAGAGGCCTGAGGGAGGCTTCCGGAACACTGCTGCTGCTGCTACTGCTCTACTGAGTGCTGGGTGGGCCGCTCCCTTTCCTGCCAACTCCATCTGGCCTAGGGGGAGGAGCCTGCACTCACCGCCACAGCTTAAGAGGCCTGAGGGAGGCTTCGGGGACACTGCTGCTGCTGCTACTGCTCTAGTGAGTGCTGGGTGGGCCGCTCCCCTTCCTGCCAACTCCATCTTGCCTAGGGGGCGGAGCCTGCACTCACCGCCACAGCTTAAGAGGCCTGAGGGAGGCTTCCGGAACACTGCTGCTGCTGCTACTGCTCTACTGAGTGCTGGGTGGGCCGCTCCCTTTCCTGCCAACTCCATCTGGCCTAGGGGGAGGAGCCTGGACTCACCGCCACAGCTTAAGAGGCCTGAGGGAGGCCTCCGGGACACTGCTGCTGCTGCTGCTGTTCTAGTGAGTTCTGGGTGGGCCGCTCCCTTTCCTGCCAACTCCATCTGGCCTAGGGGGCGTAGCCTGCACTCACCGCCACAGCTTACAAGGCCTGAGGGAGGCTTCCGGCACACTGCTGCTGCTGCTACTGCTCTACTGAGTGCTGGGTGGGCCGCTCCCTTTCCTGCCAACTCCATCTGGCCTAGGGGGAGGAGCCTGCACTCACCGCCACAGCTTAAGAGGCCTGAGGGAGGCTTCCGGAACACTGCTGCTGCTGCTACTGCTCTACTGAGTGCTGGGTGGGCCGCTCCCTTTCCTGCCAACTCCATCTGGCCTAGGGGGCGTAGCCTGCACTCACCGCCACAGCTTACAAGGCCTGAGGTAGGCTTCCGGGACACTGCTGCTGCTGCTGCTGCTCTAGTGAGTGCTGGGTGGGCCGCTCCCTTTCCTGCCAACTCCATCTGGCCTAGGGGGCGGAGCCTGCACTCACCGCAACAGCTTAAGAAGCCTAAGGGAGGCTTCCGGGACACTGCTGCTGCTGCTGCTGCTCTAGTGAGTGCTGGGTGGGCCGCTCCCTTTCCTGTCAACTCCATCTGGCCTAGGGGGCGGAGCCTGCACTCACCGCAACAGCTTAAGAGGCCTGAGGGAGGCTTCCGGGACTCTGCGGCTGCAGCACCTTTAGTGAGTGCTGGGTGGGCCGCTCCCTTTCCTGCCAATTCCATCTGGCCTAGGGGGCGGAGACTGCACTCACCGCCACAGCTTCAGAGGCCTGAGGGAGGCTTCCGGGACACTGCTGCTGCTCTAGTGAGTGCTGGGTGGGCCGCTCCCTTTCGTGCCAACTCCATCTGGCCTAGGGGGCAGAGCCTGCACTCACCGCCACAGCTTAAGAGGCCTGAGGGAGGCTTCCGGAACACTGCTGCTGTTGCTCTAGTGAGTGCTGGGTGGGCCGCTCCCTTTCCTGCCAACTCCATCTGGCCTAGGGGAAGGAGCCTGCACTCACCGCCACAGCTTAAGAGGCCTGAGGGAGTCTTCTGGGACACTGCTGCTGCTGCTATTGCTCTAGTGAGTGTTGGGTGGGCCGCTCCCTTTCAGACCAACTCCATCTGACCTAGGGGGTGGAGCCTGCACTCACCGCCACAGTTTAAGAGGCCTGAGGGTGGCTTCTGGGACACTGCTGCTGCTGCTGCCGCTCTAGTGAGTGCTGGGTGGGCCGCTCCCTTTCCTTCCAACTCCATCTGGCCTAGGGGGCGGAGCCTGCACTCACCGCCACAGCTTAAGAGGCCTGAGGGAGGCTTCCGGGTCACTGCTGCTGCTGCTGCTGCTGCTGCTGCTGCTGCTGCTCTAGTGTGTGCTGGGTGGGTCGCTCCCTTTCCTGTCAACTCCATCTGGCCTAGGGGACGGAGCCTGCACTCACCACCACAGCTTAAGAGGCCTGAGGGAGGCTTCCGGGTCACTGCTGCTGCTGCTGCTGCTGTGCTCTACTGAGTGCTGGGTGGGCCGCTCCCTTTCCTGCCAACTCCATCTGACCTAGGGGGCGGAGCCTGCACCACCGCCACAGCTTAAGAGGCCTGAGGGAGGCTTCTGGGACACTGCTGCTGCTGCTCTAGTGAGTGCTGGGTGGGCCGCTCCCTTTCGTGTCAACTCCATCTGGCCTAGGGGGCAGAGCCTGCACTCACCGCCACAGCTTAAGAGGCCTGAGGGAGGCGTCCGGGACACTGCTGCTGCTGCTCTAGTGAGTGCTGGGTGGGCTGCTCCCTTTCCTGTCCACTCCATCTGGCCTAGGGGACGGAGCCTGCACTCACCGCCACAGCTTAAGAGGCCTGAGGGAGGCTTCCAGGACACTGCTTCTGCTGCTGCTCTAGTGAGTGCTGGGTGGGCCGCTCCCTTTCCTGCCAATTCCATCTGGCCTAGGGGGAGGAGCCTGGACTCACCGCCACAGCTTAAGAGGCCTGAGGGAGGCCTCCGGGACACTGCTGCTGCTGCTGTTCTAGTGAGTTCTGGGTGGGCCGCTCCCTTTCCTGCCAACTCCATCTGGCCTAGGGGGCGTAGCCTGCACTCACCGCCACAGCTTACAAGGCCTGAGGGAGGCTTCTGGCACACTGCTGCTGCTGCTACTGCTCTACTGAGTGCTGGGTGGGCCGCTCCCTTTCCTGCCAACTCCATCTGGCCTAGGGGGAGGAGCCTGCACTCACCGCCACAGCTTAAGAGGCCTGAGGGAGGCTTCCGGAACACTGCTGCTGCTGCTACTGCTCTACTGAGTGCTGGGTGGGCCGCTCCCTTTCCTGCCAACTCCATCTGGCCTAGGGGGCGTAGCCTGCACTCACCGCCACAGCTTACAAGGCCTGAGGTAGGCTTCCGGGACACTGCTGCTGCTGCTGCTGCTCTAGTGAGTGCTGGGTGGGCCGCTCCCTTTCCTGCCAACTCCATCTGGCCTAGGGGGCGGAGCCTGCACTCACCGCAACAGCTTAAGAAGCCTAAGGGAGGCTTCCGGGACACTGCTGCTGCTGCTGCTGCTGCTCTAGTGAGTGCTGGGTGGGCCGCTCCCTTTCCTGTCAACTCCATCTGGCCTAGGGGGCGGAGCCTGCACTCACCGCAACAGCTTAAGAGGCCTGAGGGAGGCTTCCGGGACTCTGCGGCTGCAGCACCTTTAGTGAGTGCTGGGTGGGCCGCTCCCTTTCCTGCCAATTCCGTCTGGCCTAGGGGGCGGAGACTGCACTCACCGCCACAGCTTCAGAGGCCTGAGGGAGGCTTCCGGGACACTGCTGCTGCTCTAGTGAGTGCTGGGTGGGCCGCTCCCTTTCGTGCCAACTCCATCTGGCCTAGGGGGCAGAGCCTGCACTCACCGCCACAGCTTAAGAGGCCTGAGGGAGGCTTCCGGAACACTGCTGCTGTTGCTCTAGTGAGTGCTGGGTGGGCCGCTCCCTTTCCTGCCAACTCCATCTGGCCTAGGGGAAGGAGCCTGCACTCACCGCCACAGCTTAAGAGGCCTGAGGGAGTCTTCTGGGACACTGCTGCTGCTGCTATTGCTCTAGTGAGTGTTGGGTGGGCCGCTCCCTTTCAGACCAACTCCATCTGACCTAGGGGGTGGAGCCTGCACTCACCGCCACAGTTTAAGAGGCCTGAGGGTGGCTTCTGGAACACTGCTGCTGCTGCTGCCGCTCTAGTGAGTGCTGGGTGGGCCGCTCCCTTTCCTTCCAACTCCATCTGGCCTAGGGGGCGGAGCCTGCACTCACCGCCACAGCTTAAGAGGCCTGAGGGAGGCTTCCGGGTCACTGCTGCTGCTGCTGCTGCTGCTGCTGCTGCTGCTGCTGCTCTAGTGTGTGCTGGGTGGGTCGCTCCCTTTCCTGTCAACTCCATCTGGCCTAGGGGACGGAGCCTGCACTCACCACCACAGCTTAAGAGGCCTGAGGGAGGCTTCCGGGTCACTGCTGCTGCTGCTGCTGCTGTGCTCTACTGAGTGCTGGGTGGGCCGCTCCCTTTCCTGCCAACTCCATCTGACCTAGGGGGCGGAGCCTGCACCACCGCCACAGCTTAAGAGGCCTGAGGGAGGCTTCTGGGACACTGCTGCTGCTGCTCTAGTGAGTGCTGGGTGGGCCGCTCCCTTTCGTGTCAACTCCATCTGGCCTAGGGGGCAGAGCCTGCACTCACCGCCACAGCTTAAGAGGCCTGAGGGAGGCGTCCGGGACACTGCTGCTGCTGCTCTAGTGAGTGCTGGGTGGGCTGCTCCCTTTCCTGTCCACTCCATCTGGCCTAGGGGACGGAGCCTGCACTCACCGCCACAGCTTAAGAGGCCTGAGGGAGGCTTCCAGGACACTGCTTCTGCTGCTGCTCTAGTGAGTGCTGGGTGGGCCGCTCCCTTTCCTGCCAACTCCATCTGGCCTAGGGGGCAGAGCCTGCACGCACCGCCACAGCTTAAGAGGCCTGAGGGAGGCTTCCGGGACACTGCTGCTGCTGCTGTGCTCTAGTGAGTGCTGGGTGGGCCGCTCCCTTTCCTGCCAACTCCATCTGACCTAGGGGGCGGAGCCTGCACTCACCGCCACAGTTTAAGAGGCCTGAGGGTGGCTTCTGGGACACTGCTGCTGCTGCTGCTGCTCTAGTGAGCGCTGGGTGGGCCGCTCCCTTTCCTGCCAACTCCATCTGGCCTAGGGGGCGGAGCCTGCACTCACCGCCACAGCTTCAGAGGCCTGAGGGAGGCTTCCGGGACATTGCTGCTGCTGCTGCTCTAGTGACTCCTGGGTGGGCCGCTCCCTTTCCTGCAACTCCATCTGGCCTAGGGGGCGGAGCCTGCACTCACCGCCACAGCTTAAGAGGCCTGAGGGAGGCTTCCGGGACACTGCTGCTGCTGCTCTAGTGAGTGCTGGGTGGGCTGCTCCCTTTCCTGTCCACTCCATCTGGCCTAGGGGACGGAGCCTGCACTCACCGCCAAAGCTTAAGAGGCCTGAGGGAGGCTTCCGGGACACAGCTGCTGCTGCTCTAGTGAGTGCTGGGTGGGCCGCTCCCTTTCCTGCCATCTCCATCTGGCCTAGGGGGCGGAGCCTGCACTCACCGCCACAGCTTAAGAGGCCTGAGGGAGGCATCCGGGACACTGCTGCTGCTGCTCTAGTGAGTGCTGGGTGGGCCGCTCCCTTTCCTTCCAACTCCATCTGGCCTAGGGGGCGGAGCCTGCACCCACCGCCACAGCTTAAGAGGCGTGAGGGAGGCTTCCGGGTCACTGCTGCTGCTGCTGCTGCTGCTGCTGCTCTAGTGAGTGCTGGGTGGGCCGCTCCCTTTCCTGTCAACTCCATCTGGCCTAGGGGACGGAGCCTGCACTCACCGCAACAGCTTAAGAGGCCTGAGGGAGGCTTCCTGGTCACTGCTGCTGCTGCTGCTGCTGCTGCTCTAGTGAGTGCTGGGTGGGCCGCTCCCTTTCCTGCCAACTCCATATGGCCTAGGGGGCGGAGACTGCACTCACCGCCACAGCTTAAGAGGCCTGAGAGAGGCTTCCGGAACACTGCTGCTGCTGCTGCTGCTCTATGGAGTGCTGGGTGGGCCGCTCCCTTTCTTGCCAACTCCATATGGCCTAGGGGACGGAGCCTGCACTCACCGCCACAGCTTCAGAGGCCTGAGGGAGGCTTCCGGGACACAGCTGCTGCTGCTGCTGCTCTAGTGAGTGCTGGGTGGGCCGCTCCCTTTCCTGCCAACTCCATCTGGCCTAGGAGACGGAGCCTGCACTCACCGCCACACCTTAAGAGGCCTAAGGGAGGCTTCCGGGACAATGCTGCTGCTGCTGCTGCTGTAGTGAGTGCTGCGTGGGCCGCTCCCTTTCCTGCCAACTCCATCTGACCTAGGGGGCGGAGCCTGCACCACCGCCACAGCTTAAGAGGCCTGAGGGAGGCTTCTGGGACACTGCTGCTGCTGCTCTAGTGAGTGCTGGGTGGGCCGCTCCCTTTCCTGCCAACTCCATCTGGCTTAGGGGACGGAGCCTGCACTCACCGCCACACCTTAAGAGGCCTAAGGGAGGCTTCCGGGACAATGCTGCTGCTGCTGCTGCTGTAGTGAGTGCTGCGTGGGCCGCTCCCTTTCCTGCCAACTCCATCTGACCTAGGGGGCGGAGCCTGCACCACCGCCACAGCTTAAGAGGCCTGAGGGAGGCTTCTGGGACACTGCTGCTGCTGCTCTAGTGAGTGCTGGGTGGGCCGCTCCCTTTCGTGCCAACTCCATCTGGCCTAGGTGGCAGAGCCTGCACTCAGCGCCACAGCTTAAGAGGCCTGAGGGAGGCATCCGGGACACTGCTGCTGCTGCTCTAGTGAGTGCTGGGTGGGCCGCTCCCTTTCCTGCCAACTCCATCTGGCCTAGGGGGCGGAGCCTGCACCCACCGCCACAGCTTAAGAGTCCTGAGGGAGGCTTCCAGGACACTGCTTCTGCTGCTGCTCTAGTGAGTGCTGGGTGGGCCGCTCCCTTTCGTGCCAACTCCATCTGGCCTAGGTGGCAGAGCCTGCACTCAGCGCCACAGCTTAAGAGTCCTGAGGGAGGCTTCCGGAACACTGCTGCTACTGCTCTAGTGAGTGCTGGGTGGGCCGCTCCCTTTCCTGCCGACTCCATCTGGCCTAGGGGGCGGAGCCTGCACGCGCCGCCACAGCTTAAGAGGCCTGAGGGAGGCTTCCGGGACACTGCTGCTGCTGCTGTGCTCTAGTGAGTGCTGGGTGGGCCGCTCCCTTTCCTGCCGACTCCATCTTGCCTAGGGGGCGGAGCCTGCACTCACCGCCACAGCTTCAGAGGCCTGAGGGAGGCTTCCAGGACACTGCTGCTGCTGCTGCTCTAGTGACTGCTGGGTGGACCGCTCCCTTTCCTGCCAACTCCATCTTGCCTAGGGGGCGGAGCCTGCACTCACCGCCACAGCTTAAGAGGCCTGAGGGAGGCTTCCGGAACACTGCTGCTGCTGCTCTAGTCAGTGCTGGGTGGGCCGCTCCCTTTCCTGCCAACTCCATCTGGCCTAGGGGGCGGAGCCTGCACTCACCACCACAGCTTAAGAGGCCTGAGGGAGGCGTCCGGGACACTGCTGCTGCTGCTCTACTGAGTGCTGGGTGGGCTGCTCCCTTTCCTGTCCACTCCATCTGGCCTAGGGGGCGGAGCCTGCACTCACCGCCACAGCTTAAGAGGCCTGAGGGAGGCATCCGGGACACTGCTGCTGCTGCTGCTCTAGTGAGTGCTGGGTGGGCCGCTCCCTTTCCTGCCATCTCCATCTAGCCTAGGGGGCGGAGCCTGCACTCACCGCCACAGCTTAAGAGGCCTGAGGGAGGCTTCCAGGATACTGCTGCTGCTGCTCTAGTGAGTGCTGGGTGGGCCGCTCCCTTTCCAACCAACTTCATCTGGCCTAGGGGGCAGAGCCTGCACTCCCCGCCACAGCTTAAGAGGCCTGAGGGAGGCGTCCGGGACACTGCTACTGCTCTAGTCAGTGCTGGGTGGGCCGCTCCCTTTCCTGCCAACTCCATCTGGCCTAGGGGCCGGAGCCTGCACTCACCGCCACAGCTTAAGAGGCCTGAGGGAGGCTTCCGGGACACAGCTGCTGCTGCTCTAGTGAGTGCTGGGTGGGCCGCTCCCTTTCCTGCCATCTCCATCTGGCCTAGGGGGCGGAGCCTGCACTCACCGCCACAGCTTAAGAGGACTGAGGGAGGCTTCCAGGACACTGCTTCTGCCGCTGCTCTAGTGAGTGCTGGGTGGGCCGCTCCCTTTCGTGCCAACTCCATCTGGCCTAGGGGGCAGAGCCTGCACTCACCGCTACACCTTAAGAGGCCTGAGGGAGGCTTCCAGGACACTGCTGCTGCTGCTGCTCTAGTGAGTGCTGGGTGGGCCGCTCCCTTTCCTGCCGACTCCATCTGGCCTAGGGGGCGGAGCCTGCACGCGCCGCCACAGGTTAAGAGGCCTGAGGGAGGCTTCCGGGACACTGCTGCTGCTATTGCTCTAGTGAGTGCTGGGTGGGCCGCTCCCTTTCCTGCCAACTCTATCTGGCCTACAGGGCGGAGCCTGCACTCACCGCCACAGCTTAAGAGGCCTGAGGGAGGCTTCCAGGACACTGCTGCTGCTGCTGCTGCTCTAGTGAGTGTTTAGTGGGCCGCTCCCTTTCCTGCCAACTCCATCTTGCCTAGGGGGCGGAGCCTGCACTCACCCCCACAGCTTAAGAGGCCCGAGAGAGGCTTCTGGGACACTGCTGCTGCTGCTGCTACACTATGAGTGCTGGGTGGGCCGCTCCCTTTCCTGCCAACTCCATCTGGCCTAGGGGGCGGAGCCAGCACTCACCACCACAGCTTAAGAGGCCTGAGGGAGGCTTCCGGGACAATGCCGCTGCTGCTGCTGCTCTAGTGAGGGCTGGATGGGCCGCTCCCTTTACTGCCAACTCCATCTGGCCTAGGGGGCGGAGTCCGCACTCAACGCCACAGCTAAAAAGGCCTGAGGGAGGCTTCCGGGACACTGCTGCTGCTGCTCCTCTAGTGAGTGCTGGGTGGGCCGCTCCCTTTCCTTCCAACTCCATCTGGTCTAGGGGGCGGAGCCTGCACGCACCGCCACAGCATAAGAGGCCTGAGGGAGGCTTCCGGGACACTGCTGCTGCTGCTGCTACACTATAAGTGCTGGGTGGGCCGCTCCCTTTCCTGCCAACTCCATCTGGCCTAGGGGGCGGAGCCTGCACTCACCGCCACAGCTTAAGAGGCCTGAGGGAGGCTTCCGGAACACTGCTGCTGCTGCTCTAGTGAGTGCTGGGTGTGCCGCTCCCTTTCCTGCCAACTCCATCTCTCCTAGGGGGCGGAGCCTGCACTCACCGCCACAGCTTAAGAGGCCTGAGGGAGGCTTCCGGAACACTGCTGCTGGTCTAGTGAGTGCTGGGTGGGCCGCTCCCTTTCCTGCCAACTCCATTAGGCCTAGGGGGCGGAGCCTGCACTCACCGCCACAGCTTAAGAGGCCTGAGAGCGGCTTCCGGAACACTGTTGCTGCTGCTGCTGCTACTCTAGTGAGTGCCGGGTGGGCCGCTACCTTTCCTGCCAACTCCATCTGGCCTGGGGGGCGGAGCCTGCACGCACCGCCACAGCTTAAGAGGCCTGAGGGAGGCTTCCGGGACTCTGCTGCTGCAGCAGCTCTAGTGAGTGCTGGGTGGGCCGCTCCCCTTCCTGCCAACTCCATCTTGCCTAGGGGGCGGAGCCTGCACTCACCGCCACAGCTTAAGAGGCCTGAGGGAGGCTTCCGGAACACTGCTGCTGCTGCTGCTGCTCTAGTGAGTGCTGGGTGGGCCGCTCCCTTTCCTGTCAACTCCATCTGGCCTAGGGGGCGGAGCCTGCACTCACCGCCACAGCTTAAGAGGCCTGAGGGAGGCTTCCGGAACACTGCTGCTGCTGCTCTAGTGAGTGCTGGGTGGGCCGCTCCCTTTCCTGTCAACTCCATCTGGCCTAGGGGGCGGAGACTGCACTCACCGCCACAGCTTAAGAGGCCTGAGGGAGGCTTCCGGAACACTGCTGCTGCTGCTACTGCTCTACTGAGTGCTGGGTGGGCCGCTCCCTTTCCTGCCAACTCCATCTGGCCTAGGGGGAGGAGCCTGGACTCACCGCCACAGCTTAAGAGGCTGAGGGAGGCCTCCGGGACACTGCTGCTGCTGTTCTAGTGAGTTCTGGGTGGGCCGCTCCCTTTCCTGCCAACTCCATCTGGCCTAGGGGGCGTAGCCTGCACTCACCGCCACAGCTTACAAGGCCTGAGGGAGGCTTCCGGCACACTGCTGCAGCTGCTGCTGCTCTAGTGAGTGCTAGGTGGGCCGCTCCCTTTCCTGCCGACTCCATCTGGCCTAGGGGGCGGAGCCTGCACTCACCGCCACAGCTTAAGAGGCCTGAGGTAGGCTTCCGGGACACTGCTGCTGCTGCTGCTGCTCTAGTGAGTGCTGGGTGGGCCGCTCCCTTTCCTGCCAACTCCATCTGGCCTAGGGGGCGGAGCCTGCACTCACCGCAACAGCTTAAGAAGCCTAAGGGAGGCTTCCGGGACACTGCTGCTGCTGCTGCTGCTCTAGTGAGTGCTGGGTGGGCCGCTCCCTTTCCTGTCAACTCCATCTGGCCTAGGGGGCGGAGCCTGCACTCACCGCAACAGCTTAAGAGGCCTGAGGGAGGCTTCCGGGACTCTGCGGCTGCAGCACCTTTAGTGAGTGCTGGGTGGGCCGCTCCCTTTCCTGCCAATTCCATCTGGCCTAGGGGGCGGAGACTGCACTCACCGCCACAGCTTAAGAGGCCTGAGGGAGGCTTCCGGGACACTGCTGCTGCTGCTCTAGTCAGTGCTGGGTGGGCCGCTCCCTTTCCTGCCAACTCCATCTGGCCTGGGGGGCGGAGCCTGCACTCACCGCCACAGCTTAAGAGGCCTGAGGGAGGCTTCCGGGACACTGCTGCTGCTGCTGCTGCTGCTCTAGTGAGTGCCTGGGTGGGCCGCTCCCTTTCCTGCCAACTCCATCTGGCCTGGGGGGCGGAGCCTGCACTCACCGCCACAGCTTAAGAGGCCTGAGGGAGGCTTCCGGAACACTGCTGCTACTGCTCTAGTGAGTGCTGGGTGGGCCGCTCCCTTTCCTGCCAACTCCATCTGGCCTAG
Source organism: Podarcis pityusensis (assembly GCF_964106645.2). Classification (NCBI taxonomy): domain Eukaryota; kingdom Metazoa; phylum Chordata; class Lepidosauria; order Squamata; family Lacertidae; genus Podarcis; species Podarcis pityusensis. Next base: position 2,698,229 of record NC_138045.1, read on the forward strand.
GGGGCGGAGACTGTAATCACCGCCACAGCTTAAGAGGCCTGAGAGAGGCTTCCGGAACACTGCTGCTGCTGCTGCTGCTCTAGTGAGTGCTGGGTGGGCCGCTCCCTTTCCTGTCAACTCCATCTGGCCTAGGGGGCGGAGCCTGCACTCACCGCCACAGCTTAAGAGGCCTGAGGGAGGCTTCCGGAACACTGCTGCTGCTGCTCTAGTCAGTGCTGGATGGGCCGCTCCCTTTCCTGCCAACTCCATCTCCCCTAGGGGGCGGAGCCTGCACTCACCGCCACAGCTTAAGAGGCCTGAGGGAGGCTTCCGGGACACTGCTGCTGCTGCTCTAGTGAGTGCTGGGTGGGCCGCTCCCTTTCGTGGCAACTCCATCTGGCCTAGGGGGCAGAGCCTGCACTCACCGCCACAGCTTAAGAGGCCTGAGGGAGGCTTCCGGAACACTGCTGCTGCTGCTCTAGTGAGTGCTGGGTGGGCCGCTCCCTTTCCTGCCAACTCCATCTGGCCTAGGGGGCGGAGCCTGCTCTCACCGCCACAGCTTAAGAGGCCTGAGGGAGGCTTCCGGGTCACTGCTGCTGCTGCTGCTGCTGCTGCTCTAGTGAGTGCTGGGTGGGCCGCTCCCTTTCCTGTCAACTCCATCTGGCCTAGGGGGCGGAGCCTGCACTCACCGCCACAGCTTAAGAGGCCTGAGGGAGGCTTCCTGGTCACTGCTGCTGCTGCTGCTGCTGCTGCTCTAGTGAGTGCTGGGTGGGCCGCTCCCTTTCCTGCCAACTCCATCTCCCCTAGGGGGCGGAGACTGCACTCACCGCCACAGCTTAAGAGGCCTGAGAGAGGCTTCCGGGACACAGCTGCTGCTGCTGCTGCTGCTGCTCTAGTGAGTGCTGGGTGGGCCGCTCCCTTTCCTGTCAACTCCATCTGGCCTAGGGGGCGGAGCCTGCACTCACCGCCACAGCTTAAGAGGCCTGAGGGAGGCTTCCTGGTCACTGCTGCTGCTGCTGCTGCTGCTGCTCTAGTGAGTGCTGGGTGGGCCGCTCCCTTTCCTGCCAACTCCATCTGGCCTAGGAGACGGAGCCTGCACTCACCGCCACAGCTTCAGAGGCCTGAGGGAGGCTTCCGGGACACAGCTGCTGCTGCTGCTGCTGCTCTAGTGAGTGCTGGGTGGGCCGCTCCCTTTCCTGCCAACTCCATCTGGCCTGGGGGGCGGAGCCTGCACTCACCGCCACAGCTTAAGAGGCCTGAGGGAGGCTTCCGGGACACTGCTGCTGCTGCTGCTGCTGCTCTAGTGAGTGCCTGGGTGGGCCGCTCCCTTTCCTGCCAACTCCATCTGGCCTGGGGGGCGGAGACTGTAATCACCGCCACAGCTTAAGAGGCCTGAGGGAGGCTTCCGGAACACTGCTGCTGCTGCTCTAGTGAGTGCTGGGTGGGCCGCTCCCTTTCCTGCCAACTCCATCTGGCCTAGGGGGCGGAGACTGTAATCACCGCCACAGCTTAAGAGGCCTGAGAGAGGCTTCCGGAACACTGCTGCTGCTGCTGCTGCTCTAGTGAGTGCTGGGTGGGCCGCTCCCTTTCCTGTCAACTCCATCTGGCCTAGGGGGCGGAGCCTGCACTCACCGCCACAGCTTAAGAGGCCTGAGGGAGGCTTCCGGAACACTGCTGCTGCTGCTCTAGTGAGTGCTGGGTGGGCCGCTCCCTTTCCTGTCAACTCCATCTGGCCTAGGGGGCGGAGACTGCACTCACCGCCACAGCTTAAGAGGCCTGAGGGAGGCTTCCGGAACACTGCTGCTGCTGCTCTAGTCAGTGCTGGATGGGCCGCTCCCTTTCCTGCCAACTCCATCTCCCCTAGGGGGCGGAGCCTGCACTCACCGCCACAGCTTAAGAGGCCTGAGGGAGGCTTCCGGAACACTGCTGCTGCTGCTCTAGTGAGTGCTGGGTGGGCCGCTCCCTTTCGTGGCAACTCCATCTGGCCTAGGGGGCAGAGCCTGCACTCACCGCCACAGCTTAAGAGGCCTGAGGGAGGCTTCCGGAACACTGCTGCTGCTGCTCTAGTGAGTGCTGGGTGGGCCGCTCCCTTTCCTGCCAACTCCATCTGGCCTAGGGGGCGGAGCCTGCTCTCACCGCCACAGCTTAAGAGGCCTGAGGGAGGCTTCCGGGTCACTGCTGCTGCTGCTGCTGCTGCTGCTGCTCTAGTGAGTGCTGGGTGGGCCGCTCCCTTTCCTGTCAACTCCATCTGGCCTAGGGGGCGGAGCCTGCACTCACCGCCACAGCTTAAGAGGCCTGAGGGAGGCTTCCTGGTCACTGCTGCTGCTGCTGCTGCTGCTGCTCTAGTGAGTGCTGGGTGGGCCGCTCCCTTTCCTGTCAACTCCATCTGGCCTAGGGGACGGAGCCTGCACTCACCGCCACACCTTAAGAGGCCTAAGGGAGGCTTCCGGGACAATGCTGCTGCTGCTGCTGCTGTAGTGAGTGCTGGGTGGGCCGCTCCCTTTCCGGCCAACTCCATCTGGCCTAGGGGACGGAGCCTGCACTCACCGCCACAGCTTAAGAGGCCTGAGGGAGGCTTCCGGGACACTGCTGCTGCTGCTCTAGTGAGTGCTGGGTGGGCTGCTCCCTTTCCTGTCCACTCCATCTGGCCTAGGGGACGGAGCCTGCACTCACCGCCAAAGCTTAAGAGGCCTGAGGGAGGCTTCCGGGACACAGCTGCTGCTGCTCTAGTGAGTGCTGGGTGGGCCGCTCCCTTTCCTGTCATCTCCATCTGGCCTAGGGGGCGGAGCCTGCACTCACCGCCACAGCTTAAGAGGCCTGAGGGAGGCATCCGGGACACTGCTGCTGCTGCTCTAGTGAGTGCTGGGTTGGCCGCTCCCTTTCCTGCCAACTCCATCTGGCCTAGGGGGCGGAGCCTGCCCCCACCGCCACAGCTTAAGAGGCCTGAGGGAGGCTTCCGGGTCACTGCTGCTGCTGCTGCTGCTGCTGCTGCTCTAGTGAGTGCTGGGTGGGCCGCTCCCTTTCCTGTCAACTCCATCTGGCCTAGGGGACGGAGCCTGCACTCACCGCAACAGCTTAAGAGGCCTGAGGGAGGCTTCCTGGTCACTGCTGCTGCTGCTGCTGCTGCTGCTCTACTGAGTGCTGGGTGGGCCGCTCCCTTTCCTGCCAACTCCATCTGGCCTAGGGGACGGAGCCTGCACTCACCGCCACAGCTTAAGAGGCCTGAGGGAGGCTTCCGGGACACTGCTGCTGCTGCTTCTGCTCTAGTGAGTGCTGGGTGGGCCGCTCCCTTTCCTGCCAACTCCATCTGGCCTAGGGGACGGAGCCTGCACTCACCGCCACACCTTAAGAGGCCTAAGGGAGGCTTCCGGGACAATGCTGCTGCTGCTGCTGCTGTAGTGAGTGCTGGGTGGGATGCTCCCTTTCCTGTCTACTCCATCTGGCCTAGGGGACGGAGCCTGCACTCACCGCCAAAGCTAAAGAGGCCTGAGGGAGGCTTCCGGGACACAGCTGCTGCTGCTCTAGTGAGTGCTGGGTGGGCCGCTCCCTTTCCTACCATCTCCATCTGGCCTAGGGGGCGGAGCCTGCACTCACCGCCACAGCTTAAGAGGCCTGAGGGAGGCATCCGGGACACTGCTGCTGCTCCTCTAGTGAGTGCTGGGTGGGCCGCTCCCTTTCCTGCCAACTCCATCTGGCCTAGGGGGCGGAGCCTGCACCCACCGCCACAGCTTAAGAGGCCTGAGGGAGGCTTCCAGGACACTGCTTCTGCTGCTGCTCTAGTGAGTGCTGGGTGGGCCGCTCCCTTTCGTGCCAACTCCATCTGGCCTAGGTGGCAGAGCCTGCACTCACCGCCACAGCTTAAGAGGCCTGAGGGAGGCTTCCGGAACACTGCTGCTACTGCTCTAGTGAGTGCTGGGTGGGCCGCTCCCTTTCCTGCCGACTCCATCTGGCCTAGGGGGCGGAGCCTGCACGCGCCGCCACAGCTTAAGAGGCCTGAGGGAGGCTTCCGGGACAATGCTGCTGCTGCTGTGCTCTAGTGAGTGCTGGGTGGGCCGCTCCCTTTCCTGCCGACTCCATCTTGCCTAGGGGGCGGAGCCTGCACTCACCGCCACAGCTTCAGAGGACAGAGGGAGGCATCCGGGACACTGCTGCTGCTGCTGCTCTAGTGAGTGCTGGGTGGGCCGCTCCCTTTCCTGCCAACTCAATCTGGCCTAGGGGGCGGAGCCTGCACTCACCGCCACAGCTTAAGAGGCCTAAGGGAGGCTTCCAGGACACTGCTGCTGCTGCTCTAGTGAGTGCTGGGTGGGCCACTCCCTTTCCTACCAACTCCATCTGGCCTAGGGGGCAGAGCCTGCACTCACCGCCACAGCTTAAGAGGCCTGAGGGAGGCGTCCGGGACACTGCTACTGCTCTAGTCAGTGCTGGGTGGGCCGCTGCCTTTACTGCCAACTCCATCTGGCCTAGGGGGCGGAGCCTGCACTCACCGCCACAGCTTAAGAGGCCTGAGGGAGGCTTCCGGGACACAGCTGCTGCTGCTCTAGTGAGTGCTGGGTGGGCCGCTCCCTTTCCTGCCATCTCCATCTGGCCTAGGGGGCGGAGCCTGCACTCACCGCCACAGCTTAAGAGGACTGAGGGAGGCTTCCAGGACACTGCTTCTGCTGCTGCTCTAGTGAGTGCTGGGTGGGCCGCTCCCTTTCGTGCCAACTCCATCTGGCCTAGGGGGCAGAGCCTGCACTCACCGCTACAGCTTAAGAGGCCTGAGGGAGGCTTCCAGGACACTGCTTGTGCTGCTGCTCTAGTGAGTGCTGGGTGGGCCGCTCCCTTTCCTGCCGACTCCTTCTGGCCTAGGGGGCGGAGCCTGCACGCGCCGCCACAGGTTAAGAGGCCTGAGGGAGGCTTCCAGGACACTGCTGCTGCTGCTGTGCTCTAGTGAGTGCTGGGTGGGCCGCTCCCTTTCCTGCCGACTCCATCTGGCCTAGGGGGCGGAGCCTGCACGCGCCGCCACAGGTTAAGAGGCCTGAGGGAGGCTTCCGGGACACTGCTGCTGCTGCTGTGCTCTAGTGAGTGCTGGGTGGGCCGCTCCCTTTCCTGCCAACTCCATCTGGCCTAGGGGGCGGAGCCTGCACTCACCGCCACAGCTTAAGAGGCCTGAGGGAGGCCTCCGGAACACTGCTGCTGCTGCTCTAGTGAGTGCTGGATGGGCCGCTCCCTTTCCTGCCACCTTCATCTGGCCTAGGGGGCGGAGCCTGCACTCACCGCCACAGCTTAAGAGGCCTGAGGGAGGCTTCCGGAACACTGCTGCTGCTGCTGCTCTAGTCAGTGCTGGGTGGGCCGCTCCCTTTCCTGCCAACTCCATCTGGCCTAGGGGGCGGAGCCTGCACTCACCGCCACAGCTTAAGAGGCCTGAGGGAGGCTTCCGGGACACAGCTGCTGCTGCTCTAGTGAGTGCCGGGAGGGCCGCTCCCTTTTCTGCCGACTCCATCTGGCCTAGGGGGCGGAGCCTGCACGCGCCGCCACAGCTTAAGAGGCCTGAGGGAGGCTTCCGGAACACTGCTGCTGCTGCTGTGCTCTAGTGAGTGCTGGGTGGGCCGCTCCCTTTCCTGCCGACTCCATCTTGCCTAGGGGGCGGAGCCTGCACTCACCGCCACAGCTTCAGAGGCCTGAGGGAGGCTTCCAGGACACTGCTGCTGCTGCTGCTCTAGTGACTGCTGGGTGGGCCGCTCCCTTTCCTGCCAACTCCATCTGGCCTAGGGGGCGGAGCCTGCACTCACCGCCACAGCTTAAGAGGCCTGAGGGAGGCTTCCGGAACACTGCTGCTGCTGCTCTAGTCAGTGCTGGGTGGGCCGCTCCCTTTCCTGCCAACTCCATCTGGCCTAGGGGGCGGAGCCTGCACTCACCACCACAGCTTAAGAGGCCTGAGGGAGGCGTCCGGGACACTGCTGCTGCTGCTCTACTGAGTGCTGGGTGGGCTGCTCCCTTTCCTGTCCACTCCATCTGGCCTAGGGGGCGGAGCCTGCACTCACCGCCACAGCTTAAGAGGCCTGAGGGAGGCATCCGGGACACTGCTGCTGCTGCTGCTCTAGTGAGTGCTGGGTGGGCCGCTCCCTTTCCTGCCAACTCAATCTGGCCTAGGGGGCGGAGCCTGCACTCACCGCCACAGCTTAAGAGGCCTGAGGGAGGCTTCCAGGACACTGCTGCTGCTGCTCTAGTGAGTGCTGGGTGGGCCGCTCCCTTTCCTACCAACTCCATCTGGCCTAGGGGGCAGAGCCTGCACTCACCGCCACAGCTTAAGAGGCCTGAGGGAGGCGTCCGGAACACTGCTACTGCTCTAGTCAGTGCTGGGTGGGCCGCTCCCTTTCCTGCCAACTCCATCTGGCCTAGGGGGCGGAGCCTGCACTCACCGCCACAGCTTAAGAGGCCTGAGGGAGGCTTCCGGGACACAGCTGCTGCTGCTCTAGTGAGTGCTGGGTGGGCCGCTCCCTTTCCTGCCAACTCCATCTGGCCTAGGGGGCGGAGCCTGCACTCACCGCCACAGCTTAAGAGGACTGAGGGAGGCTTCCAGGACACTGCTTCTGCTGCTGCTCTAGTGAGTGCTGGGTGGGCCGCTCCCTTTCGTGCCAACTCCATCTGGCCTAGGGGGCAGAGCCTGCACTCACCGCTACAGCTTAAGAGGCCTGAGGGAGGCTTCCAGGACACTGCTGCTGCTGCTGCTCTAGTGAGTGCTGGGTGGGCCGCTCCCTTTCCTGCCGACTCCATCTGGCCTAGGGGGCGGAGCCTGCACGCGCCGCCACAGGTTAAGAGGCCTGAGGGAGGCTTCCAGGACACTGCTGCTGCTGCTGTGCTCTAGTGAGTGCTGGGTGGGCCGCTCCCTTTCCTGCCATCTCCATCGGGCCTAGGGGGCGGACCCTGCACTCACCGCCACAGCTTCAGAGGCCTGAGGGAGTCTTCATGGACACTGCTGCTGCTGCTGCTCTAGTGACTGCTGGGTGGGCCGCTCCCTTTCCTGCCACCTTCATCTGGCCTAGGGGGCGGAGCCTGCACTCACCGCCACAGCTTAAGAGGCCTGAGGGAGGCTTCCGGAACACTGCTGCTGCTGCTCTAGTCAGTGCTGGGTGGGCCGCTCCCTTTCCTGCCAACTCCATCTGGCCTAGGGGGCGGAGCCTGCACTCACCGCCACAGCTTAAGAGGCCTGAGGGAGGCTTCCGGGACACAGCTGCTGCTGCTCTAGTGAGTGCTGGGTGGGCCGCTCCCTTTCCTGCCGACTCCATCTGGCCTAGGGGGCGGAGCCTGCACGCGCCGCCACAGGTTAAGAGGCCTGAGGGAGGCTTCCGGGACACTGCTGCTGCTGCTGTGCTCTAGTGAGTGCTGGGTGGGCCGCTCCCTTTCCTGCCAACTCCATCTGGCCTAGGGGGCGGAGCCTGCACTCACCGCCACAGCTTAAGAGGCCTGAGGGAGGCTTCCTGGTCACTGCTGCTGCTGCTGCTGCTGCTGCTGCTGCTCTAGTGAGTGCTGGGTGGGCCGCTCCCTTTCCTGCCAACTCCATCTCCCCTAGGGGGCGGAGACTGCACTCACCGCCACAGCTTAAGAGGCCTGAGAGAGGCTTCCGGAACACTGCTGCTACTGCTCTAGTGAGTGCTGGGTGGGCCGCTCCCTTTCCTGCCAACTCCATCTGGCCTAGGGGGCGGAGACTATAATCACCGCCACAGCTTAAGAGGCCTGAGAGAGGCTTCCGGAACACTGCTGCTGCTGCTGCTGCTCTAGTGAGTGCTGGGTGGGCCGCTCCCTTTCCTGTCAACTCCATCTGGCCTAGGGGGCGGAGCCTGCACTCACCGCCACAGCTTAAGAGGCCTGAGGGAGGCTTCCGGAACACTGCTGCTGCTGCTCTAGTGAGTGCTGGGTGGGCCGCTCCCTTTCCTGTCAACTCCATCTGGCCTAGGGGGCGGAGACTGCACTCACCGCCACAGCTTAAGAGGCCTGAGGGAGGCTTCCGGAACACTGCTGCTGCTGCTCTAGTGAGTGCTGGGTGGGCCGCTCACTTTCGTGGCAACTCCATCTGGCTTAGGGGGCAGAGCCTGCACTCACCGCCACAGCTTAAGAGGCCTGAGGGAGGCTTCCGGGACACAGCTGCTGCTGCTGCTGCTCTAGTGAGTGCTGGGTGGGCCGCTCCCTTTCCTGCCAACTCCATCTGGCCTAGGGGGCGGAGCCTGCTCTCACCGCCACACCTTAAGAGGCCTGAGGGAGGCTTCCGGGTCACTGCTGCTGCTGCTGCTGCTGCTGCTCTAGTGAGTGCTGGGTGGGCCGCTCCCTTTCCTGCCAACTCCATCTGGCCTAGGGGGCGGAGACTATAATCACCGCCACAGCTTAAGAGGCCTGAGAGAGGCTTCCGGAACACTGCTGCTGCTGCTGCTGCTCTAGTGAGTGCTGGGTGGGCCGCTCCCTTTCCTGCCAACTCCATCTCCCCTAGGGGTCGGAGACTGCACTCACCGCCACGGCTTAAGAGGCCTGAGAGAGGCTTCCGGAACAGTGCTGCTGCTGCTGCTGCTCTAGTGAGTGCTGGGTGGGCCGCTCCCTTTCCTGCCAACTCCATCTGGCCTAGGAGACGGAGCCTGCACTCACCGCCACAGCTTCAGAGGCCTGAGGGAGGCTTCCGGGACACAGCTGCTGCTGCTGCTGCTGCTCTAGTGAGTGCTGGGTGGGCCGCTCCCTTTCCTGCCAACTCCATCTCCCCTAGGGGTCGGAGACTGCACTCACCGCCACGGCTTAAGAGGCCTGAGAGAGGCTTCCGGAACAGTGCTGCTGCTGCTGCTGCTCTAGTGAGTGCTGGGTGGGCCGCTCCCTTTCCTGCCAACTCCATCTGGCCTAGGAGACGGAGCCTGCACTCACCGCCACAGCTTCAGAGGCCTGAGGGAGGCTTCCGGGACACAGCTGCTGCTGCTGCTGCTGCTCTAGTGAGTGCTGGGTGGGCCGCTCCCTTTCCTGCCAACTCCATCTGGCCTAGGGGACGGAGCCTGCACTCACCGCCACAGCTTCAGAGGCCTGAGGGAGGCTTCCGGGACACAGCTGCTGCTGCTGCTGCTGCTCTAGTGAGTGCTGGGTGGGCCGCTCCCTTTCCTGCCAACTCCATCTGGCCTAGGGGACGGAGCCTGCACTCACCGCCACACCTTAAGAGGCCTAAGGGAGGCTTCCGGGACAATGCTGCTGCTACTGCTGCTGTAGTGAGTGCTGGGTGGGCCGCTCCCTTTCCGGCCAACTCCATCTGGCCTAGGGGACGGAGCCTGCACTCACCGCCACAGCTTAAGAGGCCTGAGGGAGGCTTCCGGGACACTGCTGCTGCTGCTCTAGTGAGTGCTGGGTGGGCTGCTCCCTTTCCTGTCCACTCCATCTGGCCTAGGGGACGGAGCCTGCACTCACCGCCAAAGCTTAAGAGGCCTGAGGGAGGCTTCCGGGACACAGCTGCTGCTGCTCTAGTGAGTGCTGGGTGGGCCGCTCCCTTTCCTGTCATCTCCATCTGGCCTAGGGGGCGGAGCCTGCACTCACTGCCACAGCTTAAGAGGCCTGAGGGAGGCATCCGGGACACTGCTGCTGCTGCTCTAGTGAGTGCTGGGTGGGCCGCTCCCTTTCCTGCCAACTCCATCTGGCCTAGGGGGCGGAGCCTGCACCCACCGCCACAGCTTAAGAGGCCTGAGGGAGGCTTCCGGGTCACTGCTGCTGCTGCTGCTGCTGCTGCTGCTCTAGTGAGTGCTGGGTAGGCCGCTCCCTTTCCTGTCAACTCCATCTGGCCTAGGGGACGGAGCCTGCACTCACCGCAACAGCTTAAGAGGCCTGAGGGAGGCTTCCTGGTCACTGCTGCTGCTGCTGCTGCTGCTGCTCTAGTGAGTGCTGGGTGGGCCACTCCCTTTCCTGCCAACTCCATCTGGCCTAGTGGACGGAGCCTGCACTCACCGCCACAGCTTAAGAGGCCTGAGGGAGGCTTCCGGGACACTGCTGCTGCTGCTGCTGCTGTAGTGAGTGCTGGGTGGGATGCTCCCTTTCCTGTCTACTCCATCTGGCCTAGGGGACGGAGCCTGCACTCACCGCCACACCTTAAGAGGCCTAAGGGAGGCTTCCGGGACAATGCTGCTGCTGCTGCTGCTGCTGCTGTAGTGAGTGCTGGGTGGGCCGCTCCCTTTCCGGCCAACTCCATCTGGCCTAGGGGACGGAGCCTGCACTCACCGCCACAGCTTAAGAGGCCTGAGGGAGGCTTCCGGGACACTGCTGCTGCTGCTCTAGTGAGTGCTGGGTGGGCTGCTCCCTTTCCTGTCCACTCCATCTGGCCTAGGGGACGGAGCCTGCACTCACCGCCAAAGCTTAAGAGGCCTGAGGGAGGCTTCCGGGACACAGCTGCTGCTGCTCTAGTGAGTGCTGGGTGGGCCGCTCCCTTTCCTGTCATCTCCATCTGGCCTAGGGGGCGGAGCCTGCACTCACCGCCACAGCTTAAGAGGCCTGAGGGAGGCATCCGGGACACTGCTGCTGCTGCTCTAGTGAGTGCTGGGTGGGCCGCTCCCTTTCCTGCCAACTCCATCTGGCCTAGGGGGCGGAGCCTGCACTCACCGCCACAGCTTCAGAGGCCTGAGGGAGGCTTCCGGGACACAGCTGCTGCTGCTGCTGCTGCTCTAGTGAGTGCTGGGTGGGCCGCTCCCTTTCCTGCCAACTCCATCTGGCCTAGGGGACGGAGCCTGCACTCACCGCCACACCTTAAGAGGCCTAAGGGAGGCTTCCGGGACAATGCTGCTGCTGCTGCTGCTGTAGTGAGTGCTGGGTGGGCCGCTCCCTTTCCGGCCAACTCCATCTGGCCTAGGGGACGGAGCCTGCACTCACCGCCACAGCTTAAGAGGCCTGAGGGAGGCTTCCGGGACACTGCTGCTGCTGCTCTAGTGAGTGCTGGGTGGGCTGCTCCCTTTCCTGTCCACTCCATCTGGCCTAGGGGACGGAGCCTGCACTCACCGCCAAAGCTTAAGAGGCCTGAGGGAGGCTTCCGGGACACAGCTGCTGCTGCTCTAGTGAGTGCTGGGTGGGCCGCTCCCTTTCCTGTCATCTCCATCTGGCCTAGGGGGCGGAGCCTGCACTCACCGCCACAGCTTAAGAGGCCTGAGTGAGGCATCCGGGACACTGCTGCTGCTGCTCTAGTGAGTGCTGGGTGGGCCGCTCCCTTTCCTGCCAACTCCATCTGGCCTAGGGGGCGGAGCCTGCACCCACCGCCACAGCTTAAGAGGCCTGAGGGAGGCTTCCGGGTCACTGCTGCTGCTGCTGCTGCTGCTGCTGCTCTAGTGAGTGCTGGGTGGGCCGCTCCCTTTCCTGTCAACTCCATCTGGCCTAGGGGACGGAGCCTGCACTCACCGCAACAGCTTAAGAGGCCTGAGGGAGGCTTCCTGGTCACTGCTGCTGCTGCTGCTGCTGCTGCTCTAGTGAGTGCTGGGTGGGCCGCTCCCTTTCCTGCCAACTCCATCTGGCCTAGGGGACGGAGCCTGCACTCACCGCCACAGCTTAAGAGGCCTGAGGGAGGCTTCCGGGACACTGCTGCTGCTGCTGCTGCTCTAGTGAGTGCTGGGTGGGCCGCTCCCTTTCCTGCCAACTCCATCTGGCCTAGGGGACGGAGCCTGCACTCACCGCCACAGCTTCAGAGGACAGAGGGAGGCATCCGGGACACTGCTGCTGCTGCTGCTCTAGTGAGTGCTGGGTGGGCCGCTCCCTTTCCTACCATCTCCATCTGGCCTAGGGCGCGGAGCCTGCACTCACCGCCACAGCTTAAGAGGCCTGAGGGAGGCATCCGGGACACTGCTGCTGCTGCTCTAGTGAGTGCTGGGTGGGCCGCTCCCTTTCCTGCCAACTCCATCTGGCCTAGGGGGCGGAGCCTGCACCCACCGCCACAGCTTAAGAGGCCTGAGGGAGGCTTCCAGGACACTGCTTCTGCTGCTGCTCTAGTGAGTGCTGGGTGGGCCGCTCCCTTTCCTGCCGACTCCATCTGGCCTAGGTGGCAGAGCCTGCACTCACCGCCACAGCTTAAGAGGCCTGAGGGAGGCTTCCGGAACACTGCTGCTACTGCTCTAGTGAGTGCTGGGTGGGCCGCTCCCTTTCCTGCCGACTCCATCTGGCCTAGGGGGCGGAGCCTGCACGCGCCGCCACAGCTTAAGAGGCCTGAGGGAGGCTTCCGGGACACTGCTGCTGCTGCTGTGCTCTAGTGAGTGCTGGGTGGGCCGCTCCCTTTCCTGCCGACTCCATCTTGCCTAGGGGGCGGAGCCTGCACTCACCGCCACAGCTTCAGAGGACAGAGGGAGGCATCCGGGACACTGCTGCTGCTGCTGCTCTAGTGAGTGCTGGGTGGGCCGCTCCCTTTCCTGCCAACTCAATCTGGCCTAGGGGGCGGAGCCTGCACTCACCGCCACAGCTTAAGAGGCCTAAGGGAGGCTTCCAGGACACTGCTGCTGCTGCTCTAGTGAGTGCTGGGTGGGCCGCTCCCTTTCCTACCAACTCCATCTGGCCTAGGGGGCAGAGCCTGCACTCACCGCCACAGCTTAAGAGGCCTGAGGGAGGCTTCCGGGACACTGCTGCTGCTGCTGCTGCTGTAGTGAGTGCTGGGTGGGATGCTCCCTTTCCTGTCTACTCCATCTGGCCTAGGGGACGGAGCCTGCACTCACCGCCACACCTTAAGAGGCCTAAGGGAGGCTTCCGGGACAATGCTGCTGCTGCTGCTGCTGTAGTGAGTGCTGGGTGGGCCGCTCCCTTTCCGGCCAACTCCATCTGGCCTAGGGGACGGAGCCTGCACTCACCGCCACAGCTTAAGAGGCCTGAGGGAGGCTTCCGGGACACAGCTGCTGCTGCTCTAGTGAGTGCTGGGTGGGCCGCTCCCTTTCCTGTCATCTCCATCTGGCCTAGGGGGCGGAGCCTGCACTCACCGCCACAGCTTAAGAGGCCTGAGGGAGGCATCCGGGACACTGCTGCTGCTGCTCTAGTGAGTGCTGGGTGGGCCGCTCCCTTTCCTGCCAACTCCATCTGGCCTAGGGGACGGAGCCTGCACTCACCGCCACAGCTTAAGAGGCCTGAGGGAGGCTTCCGGGACACTGCTGCTGCTGCTGCTGCTGTAGTGAGTGCTGGGTGGGATGCTCCCTTTCCTGTCTACTCCATCTGGCCTAGGGGACGGAGCCTGCACTCACCGCCACACCTTAAGAGGCCTAAGGGAGGCTTCCGGGACAATGCTGCTGCTGCTGCTGCTGTAGTGAGTGCTGGGTGGGCCGCTCCCTTTCCGGCCAACTCCATCTGGCCTAGGGGACGGAGCCTGCACTCACCGCCACAGCTTAAGAGGCCTGAGGGAGGCTTCCGGGACACAGCTGCTGCTGCTCTAGTGAGTGCTGGGTGGGCCGCTCCCTTTCCTGTCATCTCCATCTGGCCTAGGGGGCGGAGCCTGCACTCACCGCCACAGCTTAAGAGGCCTGAGGGAGGCATCCGGGACACTGCTGCTGCTGCTCTAGTCAGTGCTGGGTGGGCCGCTCCCTTTCCTGCCAACTCCATCTGGCCTAGGGGGCGGAGCCTGCACTCACCGCCACAGCTTCAGAGGCCTGAGGGAGGCTTCCGGGACACAGCTGCTGCTGCTGCTGCTGCTCTAGTGAGTGCTGGGTGGGCCGCTCCCTTTCCTGCCAACTCCATCTGGCCTAGGGGACGGAGCCTGCACTCACCGCCACACCTTAAGAGGCCTAAGGGAGGCTTCCGGGACAATGCTGCTGCTGCTGCTGCTGTAGTGAGTGCTGGGTGGGCCGCTCCCTTTCCGGCCAACTCCATCTGGCCTAGGGGACGGAGCCTGCACTCACCGCCACAGCTTAAGAGGCCTGAGGGAGGCTTCCGGGACACTGCTGCTGCTGCTCTAGTGAGTGCTGGGTGGGCTGCTCCCTTTCCTGTCCACTCCATCTGGCCTAGGGGACGGAGCCTGCACTCACCGCCAAAGCTTAAGAGGCCTGAGGGAGGCTTCCGGGACACAGCTGCTGCTGCTCTAGTGAGTGCTGGGTGGGCCGCTCCCTTTCCTGTCATCTCCATCTGGCCTAGGGGGCGGAGCCTGCACTCACCGCCACAGCTTAAGAGGCCTGAGGGAGGCATCCGGGACACTGCTGCTGCTGCTCTAGTGAGTGCTGGGTGGGCCGCTCCCTTTCCTGCCAACTCCATCTGGCCTAGGGGGCGGAGCCTGCACCCACCGCCACAGCTTAAGAGGCCTGAGGGAGGCTTCCGGGTCACTGCTGCTGCTGCTGCTGCTGCTGCTGCTCTAGTGAGTGCTGGGTGGGCCGCTCCCTTTCCTGTCAACTCCATCTGGCCTAGGGGACGGAGCCTGCACTCACCGCAACAGCTTAAGAGGCCTGAGGGAGGCTTCCTGGTCACTGCTGCTGCTGCTGCTGCTGCTGCTCTAGTGAGTGCTGGGTGGGCCGCTCCCTTTCCTGCCAACTCCATCTGGCCTAGGGGACGGAGCCTGCACTCACCGCCACAGCTTAAGAGGCCTGAGGGAGGCTTCCGGGACACTGCTGCTGCTGCTGCTGCTCTAGTGAGTGCTGGGTGGGCCGCTCCCTTTCCTGCCAACTCCATCTGGCCTAGGGGACGGAGCCTGCACTCACCGCCACACCTTAAGAGGCCTAAGGGAGGCTTCCGGGACAATGCTGCTGCTGCTGCTGCTGTAGTGAGTGCTGGGTGGGATGCTCCCTTTCCTGTCTACTCCATCTGGCCTAGGGGACGGAGCCTGCACTCACCGCCAAAGCTAAAGAGGCCTGAGGGAGGCTTCCGGGACACAGCTGCTGCTGCTCTAGTGAGTGCTGGGTGGGCCGCTCCCTTTCCTACCATCTCCATCTGGCCTAGGGCGCGGAGCCTGCACTCACCGCCACAGCTTAAGAGGCCTGAGGGAGGCATCCGGGACACTGCTGCTGCTGCTCTAGTGAGTGCTGGGTGGGCCGCTCCCTTTCCTGCCAACTCCATCTGGCCTAGGGGGCGGAGCCTGCACCCACCGCCACAGCTTAAGAGGCCTGAGGGAGGCTTCCAGGACACTGCTTCTGCTGCTGCTCTAGTGAGTGCTGGGTGGGCCGCTCCCTTTCGTGCCAACTCCATCTGGCCTAGGTGGCAGATCCTGCACTCACCGCCACAGCTTAAGAGGCCTGAGGGAGGCTTCCGGAACACTGCTGCTACTGCTCTAGTGAGTGCTGGGTGGGCCTCTCCCTTTCCTGCCGACTCCATCTGGCCTAGGGGGCGGAGCCTGCACGCGCCGCCACAGCTTAAGAGGCCTGAGGGAGGCTTCCGGGACACTGCTGCTGCTGCTGTGCTCTAGTGAGTGCTGGGTGGGCCGCTCCCTTTCCTGCCGACTCCATCTTGCCTAGGGGGCGGAGCCTGCACTCACCGCCACAGCTTCAGAGGACAGAGGGAGGCATCCGGGACACTGCTGCTGCTGCTGCTCTAGTGAGTGCTGGGTGGGCCGCTCCCTTTCCTGCCAACTCAATCTGGCCTAGGGGGCGGAGCCTGCACTCACCGCCACAGCTTAAGAGGCCTAAGGGAGGCTTCCAGGACACTGCTGCTGCTGCTCTAGTGATTGCTGGGTGGGCCGCTCCCTTTCCTACCAACTCCATCTGGCCTAGGGGGCAGAGCCTGCACTCACCGCCACAGCTTAAGAGGCCTGAGGGAGGCGTCCGGGACACTGCTACTGCTCTAGTCAGTGCTGGGTGGGCCGCTCCCTTTACTGCCAACTCCATCTGGCCTAGGGGGCGGAGCCTGCACTCACCGCCACAGCTTAAGAGGCCTGAGGGAGGCTTCCGGGACACAGCTGCTGCTGCTCTAGTGAGTGCTGGGTGGGCCGCTCCCTTTCCTGCCATCTCCATCTGGCCTAGGGGGCGGAGCCTGCACTCACCGCCACAGCTTAAGAGGACTGAGGGAGGCTTCCAGGACACTGCTTCTGCTGCTGCTCTAGTGAGTGCTGGGTGGGCCGCTCCCTTTCGTGCCAACTCCATCTGGCCTAGGGGGCAGAGCCTGCACTCACCGCTACAGCTTAAGAGGCCTGAGGGAGGCTTCCAGGACACTGCTTGTGCTGCTGCTCTAGTGAGTGCTGGGTGGGCCGCTCCCTTTCCTGCCGACTCCTTCTGGCCTAGGGGGCGGAGCCTGCACGCGCCGCCACAGGTTAAGAGGCCTGAGGGAGGCTTCCAGGACACTGCTGCTGCTGCTGTGCTCTAGTGAGTGCTGGGTGGGCCGCTCCCTTTCCTGCCGACTCCATCTGGCCTAGGGGGCGGAGCCTGCACGCGCCGCCACAGGTTAAGAGGCCTGAGGGAGGCTTCCGGGACACTGCTGCTGCTGCTGTGCTCTAGTGAGTGCTGGGTGGGCCGCTCCCTTTCCTGCCAACTCCATCTGGCCTAGGGGGCGGAGCCTGCACTCACCGCCACAGCTTAAGAGGCCTGAGGGAGGCCTCCGGAACACTGCTGCTGCTGCTGCTGCTCTAGTGAGTGCTGGATGGGCCGCTCCCTTTCCTGCCACCTTCATCTGGCCTAGGGGGCGGAGCCTGCACTCACCGCCACAGCTTAAGAGGCCTGAGGGAGGCTTCCGGAACACTGCTGCTGCTGCTGCTCTAGTCAGTGCTGGGTGGGCCGCTCCCTTTCCTGCCAACTCCATCTGGCCTAGGGGGCGGAGCCTGCACTCACCGCCACAGCTTAAGAGGCCTGAGGGAGGCTTCCGGGACACAGCTGCTGCTGCTCTAGTGAGTGCCGGGAGGGCCGCTCCCTTTTCTGCCGACTCCATCTGGCCTAGGGGGCGGAGCCTGCACGCGCCGCCACAGCTTAAGAGGCCTGAGGGAGGCTTCCGGAACACTGCTGCTGCTGCTGTGCTCTAGTGAGTGCTGGGTGGGCCGCTCCCTTTCCTGCCGACTCCATCTTGCCTAGGGGGCGGAGCCTGCACTCACCGCCACAGCTTCAGAGGCCTGAGGGAGGCTTCCAGGACACTGCTGCTGCTGCTGCTCTAGTGACTGCTGGGTGGGCCGCTCCCTTTCCTGCCAACTCCATCTGGCCTAGGGGGCGGAGCCTGCACTCACCGCCACAGCTTAAGAGGCCTGAGGGAGGCTTCCGGAACACTGCTGCTGCTGCTCTAGTCAGTGCTGGGTGGGCCGCTCCCTTTCCTGCCAACTCCATCTGGCCTAGGGGGCGGAGCCTGCACTCACCACCACAGCTTAAGAGGCCTGAGGGAGGCGTCCGGGACACTGCTGCTGCTGCTCTACTGAGTGCTGGGTGGGCTGCTCCCTTTCCTGTCCACTCCATCTGGCCTAGGGGGCGGAGCCTGCACTCACCGCCACAGCTTAAGAGGCCTGAGGGAGGCATCCGGGACACTGCTGCTGCTGCTGCTCTAGTGAGTGCTGGGTGGGCCGCTCCCTTTCCTGCCAACTCAATCTGGCCTAGGGGGCGGAGCCTGCACTCACCGCCACAGCTTAAGAGGCCTGAGGGAGGCTTCCAGGACACTGCTGCTGCTGCTCTAGTGAGTGCTGGGTGGGCCGCTCCCTTTCCTACCAACTCCATCTGGCCTAGGGGGCAGAGCCTGCACTCACCGCCACAGCTTAAGAGGCCTGAGGGAGGCGTCCGGGACACTGCTACTGCTCTAGTCAGTGCTGGGTGGGCCGCTCCCTTTCCTGCCAACTCCATCTGGCCTAGGGGGCGGAGCCTGCACTCACCGCCACAGCTTAAGAGGCCTGAGGGAGGCTTCCGGGACACAGCTGCTGCTGCTCTAGTGAGTGCTGGGTGGGCCGCTCCCTTTCCTGCCATCTCCATCTGGCCTAGGGGGCGGAGCCTGCACTCACCGCCACAGCTTAAGAGGACTGAGGGAGGCTTCCAGGACACTGCTTCTGCTGCTGCTCTAGTGAGTGCTGGGTGGGCCGCTCCCTTTCGTGCCAACTCCATCTGGCCTAGGGGGCAGAGCCTGCACTCACCGCTACAGCTTAAGAGGCCTGAGGGAGGCTTCCAGGACACTGCTGCTGCTGCTGTGCTCTAGTGAGTGCTGGGTGGGCCGCTCCCTTTCCTGCCATCTCCATCGGGCCTAGGGGGCGGAGCCTGCACTCACCGCCACAGCTTCAGAGGCCTGAGGGAGTCTTCATGGACACTGCTGCTGCTGCTGCTCTAGTGACTGCTGGGTGGGCCGCTCCCTTTCCTGCCACCTTCATCTGGCCTAGGGGACGGAGCCTGCACTCACCGCCACAGCTTAAGAGGCCTGAGGGAGGCTTCCGGAACACTGCTGCTGCTGCTCTAGTCAGTGCTGGGTGGGCCGCTCCCTTTCCTGCCAACTCCATCTGGCCTAGGGGGCGGAGCCTGCACTCACCGCCACAGCTTAAGAGGCCTGAGGGAGGCTTCCGGGACACAGCTGCTGCTGCTCTAGTGAGTGCTGGGTGGGCCGCTCCCTTTCCTGCCGACTCCATCTGGCCTAGGGGGCGGAGCCTGCACGCGCCGCCACAGGTTAAGAGGCCTGAGGGAGGCTTCCGGGACACTGCTGCTGCTGCTGTGCTCTAGTGAGTGCTGGGTGGGCCGCTCCCTTTCCTGCCAACTCCATCTGGCCTAGGGGGCGGAGCCTGCACTCACCGCCACAGCTTAAGAGGCCTGAGGGAGGCTTCCGGAACACTGCTGCTGCTGCTCTAGTGAGTGCTGGGTGGGCCGCTCCCTTTCCTGCCAACTCCATCTGGCCTAGGGGGCGGAGCCTGCACTCACCGCCACAGCTTAAGAGGCCTGAGGGAGGCGTCCGGGACACTGCTGCTGCTGCTCTAGTGAGTGCTGGGTGGGCTGCTCCCTTTCCTGTCCACTCCATCTGGCCTAGGGGACGGAGCCTGTACTCACGCCACAGCTTAAGAGGCCTGAGGGAGGCTTCCGGGACACAGCTGCTGCTGCTCTAGTGAGTGCTGGGTGGGCCGCTCCCTTTCCTGCCATCTCCATCTGGCCTAGGGGGCGGAGCCTGCACTCACCGCCACAGCTTAAGAGGCCTGAGGGAGGCATCCGGGACACTGCTGCTGCTCCTGCTCTAGTGAGTGCTGGGTGGTCCGCTCCCTTTCCTGCCAACTCCATCTGGCCTAGGGGGCGGACTGGTCCAACTGACTGATCCATGGAGTGTCTATTTACCAGGAACTGGTAAGCCTGGCAGACCGGAATCCTAGGATAGTTAGGAAGCAGAAGCTCATTCCATGCACAGCCCCTGGAAGGAACTTTTCAGGTCACAGAATAGCAGTTCAGTGAATTCTCCAGAGTGTTTCTCTCCAGTTTTATACAAATGAACGGTGAGGGATGGATGGGAATGGCAAGAAAAGCAGGTAAGGGCAGTGGTGAGTTTATGCTCTCGGGCCCTTTTGGCAGGCCCTATTTGTTCACCTTAATAAACCTGACTATGTCTGAAAATACAATACAATGGATTTAAAAGCTGAATTAATATATCACATAGGTTATCTTTTTTCCTATTACAGTACTTTCCGCTTCTACTGAAAGAAATACAGAGATAGATAGATAGATAGATAGATATAGATAGATGAAAGAGAGAGAGAGAGACAGATTTTTTTTCTGGGGGGACGCGGGGGGATGCATACCCCTAAGCATTTTGTGAATCTAAGTTTGGCCTCATTGAGGGGCCGTGTTTAAATATGAGTAAGAAAATGAGAGTACCCCTAAACATTTTAAAAGAAAAAAAGCACTGAATAGCTAGATAGCTAGATAGCTAGCTAGCTAGCTAGATAGATAGATAGACAGATAGTCTCCAGAACCAGACTCTGGGACAGACTACAGGGTACCAATATAGATAGAAAGCTTCTGCTCTTAATTCAGGCACTCCACGCAAAAACGGCTCTTAGAGTCAGGGCACCTAACGGACCCCATTAAAACCTTCAAAGGAGTCAGGCAAGGATGCCTATTGGCCCCTCTACTATTCAATTTCTATTTAAATAATTTAGTATCTGCACTCAATGACTCAGAACTCCACCCTCCGAAGCTCGCAAATCAGCATATTTCGGTCCTGCTATATGCCGATGAGGCGGTAATTCTATCTAGAACCCCCATTGGACTCAAAAGAGCACTAAGGAAGCTCGCAGCATACTGTGAAACTGAATGTCTCAAAATCAACTATCAAAAGACCAAGATACTCGCTTTTGGGGGAAAACCAAAGCTTAGAAGCTGGGAACTCTAAGGCCATAAATTAGAACAAGTCACAAATTATAAGTATCTAGGAATGGTGGTACAGGCCTCAGGAACCAACAAACGTCACATAAACTCCATCGGGAGCTCAGCGGAAAAAACCGCAAACTGTATCCTTAAATTTTTCAGAGCACAAGGGGGCTTCGTCATCCCCACGGCTCTAAAATTATACAAGGCCAAAACTTTGGCACAGCTCCTTTATGGATCCTTTCTGGGCCCGCCTTCCTCTGCTTTCTCCCCGCTTGAGAGAGTTCAATCCAAACTTCTTAGAGCTCTCCTCCAAGTCCCCAGATGTGTTTCAAACGCATGGGTTAGACTAGAAACGGGGATGATGAGAGTGGAGGCTTATATCTGCCTAACATCAATCTACAAATGGCTGACATTGAATCTGCTCCCCCGAGGGATAGCCCCATTGATCCTCTGCGATCAATTCCAGTCAGGCTGGCAGACTGCAGACCTGAACACCCTTCAGAAACTGGGTTTTGCCCCTCAAGCCCTTCTGAGCCTGGGGTTGGGCCAGGCAAAAGCCACGGTCAGGCAAAGAATCTTAGACACCGAGAGACAGCAGGACTGCGCAAGGTGCCCCGACTATAAAATTTGAGAAATTGAGAGAGATATAGCTGCACCGGCAGCATATCTCTTCTTTCTCGTATCTAAAAATGCAAGAAGAGCCTTTACACTCGCCAGAAGTGTAGCACCCTGCTTGTGGTTAACGCTTAGCTGGAATGAAATATTCAACGCAGCAATAGAGAAATTAAAATAATAATTTATTTGTCAGACAAATAAATGAGAGGCACAGTGGTATATGGTTACCAAGCTCTGGCCTGGTCTCCTGCCATTATGGCCAGCACTTATATTCCCTCAGTCCAGCCCCCTTGCTCCTCCTTTGGCTGCCTCTGTCCAATCAGCCTGGTTGAATTTCCTATTGGCTGATTGCTATAACCAATCCTAAAAGATACACCCATTTCCTATTGCCTTTTATGGGATACAAAAAGCTATATATTCTTCTATCTATAAATGACAAATAAGTAGTCATATATCTTACATTTGTCTCAACAAGGAACCTTAATTACCAGCTCACCTCTTGCCCTCCTTGCCCTATTGCCCTCCAAAACAGATGGTTAATAGTTTTAATTTTTATCTTAAACAGATGTCAGAGATCTTGGGTTCACATTCTCATGCATCATCAATGAAAGATCTCCTTTTTGGAGGTCTTTAAAACAAAGGCCTGACAACCATATGTCAGGAGTGCTCGATGGCGTCTCCTGTCTGGCAGGGGGCTGGGCTCGTTTGCCCCTCTGGTCTCCTACAGCAATATGACTCTATGAAATAAGAATTTAACATTTCTTTCTTTCTAGATCCTTTGCATAATTACATTTAAGCCAGTATATTTCATACATTATCATAGATAGCTTTTTAGAAGAATAAACCTTCTCAAAGTAAAAGGAGGGAATCAGTTTACAGCCTCAAAATAAAAATAGGAAAAAAGCCTCTTCTTCTGTTTACACTTCTCCAGCCAGTTGCTTTCTTTTCCATTTGCTCTTGGCCTTTAACCTTAGAAAGATATGGCTCAAGGCACATGGTTTTATTTTACTATTTACCAACTCTTAATTATGTAGGGTGGTGTAACCTTGCTCTCAGCCTGTAATTCCCTTTTTACGACTTTGAGAATTGTTTTCTGCTATAAATCAGGGGGCCCCCTTGTCCAGGAGGATAAACATCTTGACAAAGTACTTAGGCAGCTGGTCTTCTGCCTGGCATAAAACATTTGAAAATCTTTAAGCTCATTTTAAAATACAGACCCTAATCAAACTATAAGCCTTGATAAAAATGCAGGCTATGATTAGATGCCTCAGAAGCTCGGCTCTGCCCTCGCCGGTCCTGGAAGAAGCCTTTAAAAAGTCCCATATGCTCAGAGTCTTTGCGCCTGTCCATTGGGAGAGATAGGAAGCCCAGAGCACTTGTTCTTTAGATGTCTCTTTTATGAAGAGGAACGTAGTAAGACCATTGATCCTCTGCTGGTGAGGCTCGCCAACCTCCCGGAAAAGCAAAAACTTGACCTTTTCCTGTTAGGCAAAGATCAGAAGACGACCTGGATGGTCGCCAGATTCTGTGTACAGATCTGTAGGCACAGACCATCTCCCAACTCAAACTAGTTCGTTATGAAAATCCCCAAACTCGGTTCCATGGGTGACTCTGGGTCAACTCCCTGCGATAGTTTATTGTTGTACATTTTTTAATTCTCTGTTTTTCTTCTGTGACTGTAACCCCAAGTGCGTTTTATGAGCTGGTCTCCAACCGTAATAAATTAGATAGATAGATAGATAGATAGATAGATAGATAGATAACATGGACATGGGTACCTAAAGGAAGTCAGTGTGAGCAAGTGAAATGTTGAGGACTAGTAACTTGTGGCAGAGGCAGATCTAGGGCAGTGCAGCCAGTTCTGCCAAACTGGGCATCAAGCCAAGGGGGGCACTGCAGGGTGTCGCAACTATGATGTAGTGAATTGAGCAGAGCAGGTGGTGAGGCAGGGAGCTGCTGGATTTTGACCTTGCACAGAGCGCCACTGAAATTTGAAAGATCAAAGTTCCCCCCACCTCACTTGTGGGCTGATTTGCAAAGCTACAATAGGCCCCACTGCATTTTCAGGACAGTGGCCTTTTTTTAAACCTATAACCACAATAATCAAGAATTATTGTTCCAGTTGCTAGAACTGAGCTGAGGGGGTCTCCTTGTACCTCTTTCCTAAAGCAAAGACATGAAGGATCTCTCTCCATGAGAACCTACCCGGACCCTGAAATAAACATCAGAGGCCCTTCTTTGTGTGCCTCCCCCACGAGAGGGCCAAAGGGTGGCAACACAAGAACGGGCCTTATCTGCAGTGGCTCCCTGTTTGTGGAATGCTTGGCTGGCACCTTCATCATACACCTTTAGGCACCAGGCAACAAAGGGAAATAGATTCAGGAGCAGTTGACACGAATAAGGAGTACCCAGTTCCCTTTTTCTCTCTAAGCCTGACATTGTTTAAAGAAAATGTGGGGTGCATTTTTACAGGCACTTACAAGAGGGTCAATCTTGCTGAACTCAGTGGGGCTACTCAGTGAGTAAAACTGCTCAGGGTTGCACAGCTGGTCAATTAAATGTATGTGTTTTAGCTGATTGACCACTAATTTCTTAAATTTGGCAAAAACTTGCCCCTGGGTAAAAAGTATTCTGAAAGATGCTTAAGCTTTCCTTTTTCTTGGGTACACAGGTGTACACCTGTAAACAGGTGCCCTATTGTGTTAGAACATGTGCAAGACAGGAGCATGGTCTTGTGTGGCCCACATTGTTCCCCATTGGGACCTTCAATGTGAACAGAAGAAGTTGCCTCCTATCCGGAGAGGACACTTGAAGGCACAGTGGAACCTTGGTTCTCAAATGGCTCAGTTGACGAACAAATCGGAACCCGAACGCCGCAAACCCAGAAGTTAAATGCTTTGGTTTGCAAACTTTTTTCGGAAGCCGAATGTCCGATGTGGCTGTCGGCTATTGTTTCCGGGGCGCCGGCGCCAATTGGAAGCCGCACCTTGGTTTTAGAACGTTTCGGAAGTCGAATGGACTTCCGGAACGGATTACATTCGAGAACCAGTGTACCACTGTACTATCAAATTCCAAATCCACATGAAAAAACCCCTCAGCATTCTAGCAGATTCCTTACAGGACTATAATTCCACACTGTATATATCACAATAAGAGACAGCATGCCTTCAACACATGGGCATCCAGTTCCTTAAACTGCATCAAGTCCATCAGTACCGATTTCCCATCAGATTGTTTCTGGGACAGAGTTGATCCTTGTTCTCCTTTCCTCTTGAAAGGCTACAAAATGGTTATCCTTGGGATGAGACAATATGTACATTAAAACATATATTGCAATGCCCACCATCATTGACCATTAGCCATGCTGGCTGAGACCATCTGTATGGCCACAGATTGCCCGTCCCTGATATTTTATTTTTATGGGTTTTCCACACACATCTGCTCAGCTTCTGTGAGAACAGGATGTGTGAATAGTTGGGCCATTGGCCTGATCCAGCAGGCTCTTTTTATGTTCTTACGTTAGAGGTATGCTGCCTTTGTGCACGGCTCTTCCACTTACCTCTCATGTTCAAGCCATAATAAACGAGTGAGTGCCTGAGCATGTGCAGAGTGCCACCCTCCCTCAGTGGTGAAATAAATAATCACTACTTTTACTTGAAGCCCTGATAGCCATCGCACCCAGCAGCTCTGGTATGTTTCGTGCACACAATAGAGCACCCTTGATGGATCAAGACCGATGACACAATGCCACGTTGTGTTTCTGTTCCCTAGAAGTTTCTTCAACTTTCGTGCAAACAATTTCTGCTGTTGATGGAGACCTTGGCATTATGATAAGAGTAACAGGAACAGCACTTACGGCGCCAAAACAAAAGTGAAAGCAGAACAAGTTTGGACAAAACAGCACAGCAGTGTGTCAAAGTTCCCTGGAGTCCCAAATGCACATTTCCTCCCCTGCCAGGTAGATTTCGGCAATTCATAGTCTATGTTTTATGTGGATCTGCCCACATATAATTAATGGAAAGGTCCATCTCCTGTTCCCATTGCCGATTGATATAAGAGGTGTGCTCAGTTTGTTTTTAGGGCGTCCTTCTTTTTGCAGGGAATGGGGTGTAGCATTTTTTGGTATTAATTCCTATACTATTTTCATCATCATCATCATCATCATCATTTATTACTTATACCCCGTCCATCTGGCTGGGTTTCCCCAGCCACTCTGGGAGGCTTCCAACAAAATAGTAAAAATACAATAAAACATCAAACATTAAAAACTTCCCTAAACAGGGCTGCCTTCAGGTATCTTCTAAAAGTATAAGTTATATATCATTCATAATTCCACTTCATATCATTTTCATATGATTTAATTGTGATATTATGTTTTTAATACAGTGGTACCTTGCTTCTCGAACTTAATCCGTTCCGGAAGTCCATTCGCCTCCCAAAACCATTTGAAAACCAAGGCGCAGCTTCCGATTGGCTGCAGGAGCTTCCTGCACTCAAGCGGAAGCCGCGTCGGACGTTTGGCTTCCGAAAAACTGGAACACTCACTTCTGGATTTGCGGCGTTTGGGAGCCGATTTGTTTGGGAGCCAAGCCGTTTGACTACCAAGGTACAACTGTAAGTCTGATTGAATTTGGTGGGGCTTACTCTCAGGCAAGTGGGTTTAGAATTGCAGCCTGAAGCAGCTTTGGAGGCTGGCTGTGTCCACACTATGGACTTAGGACTTGCCTGCACCAGAGCAGAATCTGCAGTCTAGACTAGATTTGCATCACCCTGTCTCCCCATGAATATATGGGCCTTCAGATGAGATACTTCCCACCCCATTGTTCTCCTGGACCTTTTGCCCTTTAAATTCAGGGTTTTTCAGTCCTCAGAAAGTCCAAAATGGGCATGATCGAGAAACCCCTTTGCACGTAGTACAAGAAACATGTATTAGTGCTGAGCCCCAGAATAAATTTCCCCCATCATATTTGGGAGACAGATAAAACTATAACAAAAGATTATTATTTCTTTTTCTTACAGAGGAACAGCACAATTCTATGTGTCTTTGCTTTAGGAAAGACCTCTAGGAATTTCTGGTTACAAATCAAAACTTAGCCACCATGCTGAAAATAATGCAGGGCCTACCGTAGCTTTGCAAATAAGCCCACAAGTGACTAGCCCTCAACATTTCACTTGTTCGCCTTGACCTCATTAAGTAGAGGGTGGAGGAAATGCTTGTGCTTTCGGTTTAGAGAGCGAGGGGGAATTCTGGGGAATTCAAGCAAAGAACGAAGCGTCAAAACAGAGCTTTGTGGCTTGAGTATGACTTGATCTCAGTCCAGACAGATCAACCATATGTGGCCAGTTTACAAGCCCCCCTACCCCTGGTACCCTTTCTCCCTGTATTGCTGCTCCAGAACTTTTCACTGCTTAGAAATGTAGGACACAATGTTGGATGGTCGGAGGGGTTGGATTCCTATTGGATCGGTTAGTCTAGGCTTAGCAGAGTGAGCAGGGCAGGCAGCCCCTAGTGCCGTATTTACATGTAAGCTAAACAAGCTATAGTTTAGGGCCCCACTCTCTTGGTCCCCCCCCCCCCAATTTAAAGGAAATAAAACCTGGATGTACATTTCCAAAATATAAGGTAAAAAATATAAAAATAAAACCTACAGACAGCAACAGTGTTTTGTGTTGTGTAGGGACGCGGGTGGTGCTGTGGTCTAAACCACTGAGCCTCTTGGGCTTGCCGATCAGAAGGTCGGCGGTTCGAATCCCCGCGACGGGGTGAGCTCCCGCTGCTCGGTCCCTGCTCCTGCCAACCTAGCAGTTCGAAAGCACGTCAAAGTACAAGTAGATAGATAGGTACCGCTCCGGCGGGAAGGTAAACGGCATTTCCGTGCGCTGCTCTGGTTCGCCAGTCATGCTGGCCACATGCTGGCCACATGACCCAGAAAAACTGTCTGCGGACACATGCCGGCTCCCTCGGCCTATAGAACGAGATGAGCGCGCAACCGCAGAGTCGTCCGCGACTGGACCTAACGGTCAGGGGTCCCGTTACCTTTTAGCCATCACAAATAATACTGCTTTCTCTCAAAGTTGACACCTTTCACGAAAACTGATAAGTTACCTGTTGTAGGGAATCATTTCTCCTCTTTTCTTAATCCAAACCCACACTTTTAAGCCACTTACTTAAGCAAACTTAGACAAATTCTTTTCGAAGAATAACAAGGGTTGAGAGGAGGGCTAGATGTTACCTGGTTTTCAAAATCGGGATAGAGCACCAGCTAAATTTTGCAATGTACCAATATATCACCATGTCTGCAATCAGGATGGAGCTATGTAGAGGCACTAGCTGGCTTCACAGTTTTCCCCGCATGGTGATTTTTGCATAGAGCACACACACATACTTTAAGGCTGGGCAATGTATCAATACATTTGGGGGTGAGGAAATAAGTTTGAAGTCCACAGCGTGGTAACAGTGCCATAATATTAATCACAATGTGTGCGCGTGCCGTGTAAAAAACCATTATGTGGGAAAAACCGTGAAGCCAGTCATCGCTTCTCTCATGGTTCCTTCTGTCCTTGTTGCTCTGCACTATAAAATAACAGTTGTAAGTGTCTTAAAGCTTAGTAAAAATGTATCTGTTTTAGACCCCTAAGTAGCAGCAGTTTTCAGGACCTTACCCCCTTCACCTCTACATAGAGAACCCCTAGATATGCCTCTGCGCGTAAGATGTGATCATGCTGTAGGTACAGTCGTACCTCGGAAGTCGAACGGAATCCGTTCTGGAAGTCCGTTCGTCTTCCACAATGTTTGGGAACCAAGGCGTGGCTTCCAATCGGAAGCCTCGTAGGCCGCGTTGGACGTTCGGGTTCCAAATAACGTTCGCAAACCGGAACACTCACTTCCGGGCTTGCAGCTTTTGGGAGCCAAAACGTTCGACTTGCAAGGCGTTCGGGATCCAAGGTACGACTGTAAATTTATTAGATTGCCACATATTAAACAACTGAATCAAGCAAGAGGAACAAAACACAAGGACACATTTGGCGGAGAACAGTGAAACTTTATTGCATTTACAAACACACTGGGAAATCAAAGGCAAGCCCCAAAAGTTTGCACCAATTTATGGATTGTACTCTTTTTATTTACTGTTTGCTATATATATATAAAAAATCTGCTACTACTTTAAGTGAATGGATAGGACCACATTAGGGTGTCTCAAGAATATGGTGGATAAAATGCTAATGATTTGTGTTGCTGTACTGTAAAAGATGGGGGGGCGGGATTCAACACATTTTTATATGAACAAGTTTATGCCTAAACATTAATTGTACCCTTTCATTATCTGCTTTTCAAAATCAATCTAGGGTTTCCCACTTTACTCATTTTTTGATACGGCCTTTAAAAAGAAATCCTGGAACACCTCCCCGATTTCTTTGTTATACTGTAAATTTGTAAATAGCTACTGCAATCGATTTTAGCTCATTGAAACAAGTATCATGTTATATATATTATATATGTTTTCCATTTTTAAAAACTTTGTGTCAAGCTAAAAACCCTGTGCATCAAAACCGTGGTCAGTTTAGCAGTGATGCCCGAGACGGCTTCCAACAGGAGCTTAAAAATACATTAAAACATCAGTCATTAAAAAAGTTCCCTAAACAGGGCTGCCTTCAGATGTCTTCTAAACATCAGGTAGTTGTTTATTCCTTTGACATCTGATGGGAGGGCGTTCCACAGGACGGGAGCCACTACCGAGAAGGCCCTCTGCCTGGTTCCCTGTAACTTGGCATCTCGCAGTGAGGGAACCGCCAGAAGGCCCTCAGCGCTGGACCTCAGTGTCCGGGCAGAACGTGTTAATGGTTTCAGAACTCACAGAGTTAAAGAGTTCTGGTGACGTCTCTTTCCTGAGGCGTGGTTAGAAACACTTAAGGGAGGGGTTTGACTCCGAGTGTTTCAGTCTGACTCTGGGACGCTATGCGAGAGGGAGAATGTGTCAGTTCTCGCCAGGTCTGAATTTATGGTGTTATTCCACATGATTAAAGGCTAAGAAGATAAGAAGGCCTTTGTGTCTGCTCTGAATTATTACACACGTGCTGCAATCCGCTTCTCACCGCTGTGTTCGCTCTGCTACCGGCAAGAGAAAGAGGCCTGAGGAGGACTTTCGCAGAGCACGGATAGCTTGCAAGCTACGCAAGGGAAGTGTGCCAGGCTCCATGTTCAGCCTCTGTTTACACTCTTGTCCGGCGTAATCCAAGAGAACGATGGGGGTGGAGACGCTCCTTCAGGTCTACTGGACCGAGGCCGTTTAGGCGGCTTTCAAGGTCAGCACCAACACTTTGAATTGTGCTCGGAAATGGACTGGGAGCCAATGTAGGTCTTTCAAGTTCTGTGGTCTGGGCGGCCGCTCCCAGTCACCAGTCTAGCTGCCGCATTCTGAATAAGTTGTAGTGCAGGACCTCTGAAAGGGCCTCTGGTTCTCCATCCCTGTGATATACACTGCAGTAACAGCTTGTACATGAGGCTGATTGTGGATGTAACTGTGATATCAAAGGGAACAAGACAGAGGCTTCTAATTGGCTTTACCCATTTTCAGTGGTTGATGTTCTTATGACTGCGACGGTCAGTCCTTCTGCATTTAAGTCAGATCATGCTGATGCTCCAGTGTCACCGTCTGTTTCAGAAGCTGCCACTTGGGGTCCTCAGGGAAGTGCTTCTTAATAAACAGAGCGGGGTGAGTAAGGAAGTAAAACTCATTGTACCTGCAAAAGGAGAAGGCGCAATAGTCTAGTATTTCATAATAATGCCTAAATCAGCACCAGGGCCAGACAGGCAAACAGAGTGGTGATCCAGAGCAGCTGGAGGGCATCTGGTTGAGGAAGCTGCTGTGTTGCAACAATCCAGCCTCCAGAATCCCCAGATTTTACACATGTAGCCCAGAATAAGCACAACACTCCAGAACTGTTCAAAGAGGATAAATAGATGGTATCTATCCCTGCCATCAGGACACTCCATGCCCATGGCTTAATAATAATAATAATAATAATAATAATAATAATAATAATAATGAAATATTACTTATACCCCCACCCATCTGGCCGGGCCTCCACAGCCACTCTGCACGGAATAACACTTCAAAGATTAAAAACTTCCCTAAACAGGGCTGCCTTCAGATGTCTTCTAAAAGTCAGATAGTTATTGTATTTCCTTGACATCTGATGGGAGGGCGTTCCACAGGGCGGGCGCCACTACTGAGAAGGCCTGGTTCCCTGTAACCTCACTTCTCACAGTGAGGGAACTGCCAGAAGGCCCTCAGAGCTGGACCTCAGGCTGAAGGATGGGGGTGGAGACACTCCTTCAGGTATACTGGGCCGAGGCCATTTAGGGCTTTAGAGGTCAGCACCAACACTTTGAATTGTGCTTGGAAATGTACTGGGAGCCAATGTAGGTCTTTCAGGGCCGGTGTTATATGGTCTCGGCGGCCGCTCCCAGTCACCAACCTAGCTGCAGCATTCTTATTGCACTTGCTTACATTAATCAGCCCTGCGGCCATCAAATTGCAAACTCTGACAAGTGGTCCAAGCAAAACAAAACCACCTGAAAGCAAATGAAGTTAACTGTGAGAGCCAGTGTGGTGTAGTGGTTAAGAGCGGTGGACTCGTAATCTGGGGAACCGGGTTCGCTTCCCTGCTCCTCCACCTGCAGCTGCTGGGTGACCTTGGGCTAGTCACACTTCTCTGAAGTCTCTCAGCCCCACTCACCTCACAGAGTGTTTGTTGTGGGGGAGGAAGGGAAAGGAGATTGTTGGCCGCTTTGAGACTCCTTAGGGTAGTGAGAAAGCGGGATATCAAATCCAAACTCTTCTTCTTCTGCTATCCCCTCAGTGTGTCCCACGCTCTGCCTGGTCTGCCTAACAACGTACCTGAAAGTGAACTTGCTAAAAGCAGTATTCACAGAGCCACTTCCCCAGGTGCAGTCTAAGAGATGCCACCTTCCATCAATGCGGACAGCATTCCAGGCATGGTCGCTCTTCCCCTTTACGCTGCAGCTGCCTATCAAATACTGGCACTGTATCCCTGCAATACTGAGAGGGGAAGGAAGGTATTCAGGAACAGTGTTGCTACCAAGAGGACAAGTGGTTGCTTTCACCGCTTTGATAGGCTGGAGTGGCCGCCCTTCATTTTGCTGGATCAGAGAAAACAGCAATCAGGTTCTCCACAGATTCTCATTTGCTCCAATTTGGCAGGAAAACACAAGTTTTCCTGGGATGAAAGAACAACAACAACATTTGGACACGGACCTGGAAAGCCAGGACCTGTGCCTATAAAGCACAGAGCAAAGGTAAGTATGGATGAGGAACTAAGTCACACAGGGAAGAGACCCATTAAATTCAAGTAATTTTTAAGTCTATGGATTCCAGTGGATCTACTCAATTCAATGCAGCCCTATATATGCAAGTTTGCTTCAGGATCATTCCTCCACTTACATGGTGGGTCATGTTCCGGAACCCCATGCACATAAGCAAACATTGTGTAAGTAGGGTAAAGGTAAAGGTAAAGGTAAAGGTAAAGGTAAAGGTAAAGGTAAAGGTAAAGGTAAAGGTAAAGGTAAAGGTAAAGGACCCCTGAAAGTTAAGTCCAGTCACAGACAACTCTGGGGTTGCGGCACTCATCTCACTTTACAGGCCGAGGGAGCCGGCGTTTGTCCGCAGACAGTTTTTTCCGGGTCATGTGGCCAGCCTGACAAAGCCGCCTCTGGCGCAACAGAACACCGAAACCAGAGCAGCGCACGGAAACGCCGTTTACCTTCCCGCCGGAGCAGTACCTATTTATCTACTTGCACTTTTTGGCATGTTTTCCAACTGCTAGGTTGGCAGGAGCTGGGACCGAGCAACGGGAGCTCACCCCGTCGTGGGGATTTGAACCGCCGACCTTCTGATCGGCAAGCCCAAGAGGCTCAGTGGTTTAGACCACAGCGCCACCCGTGTCCCTGTGTAAGTAGGGAGCACACACTAAAAAAAAGCTCATTTTTTCCTGCTCTCCAGCTCTCTCTCCCCACAACACTCCTTTCAACCAGAGTTGAAGCTCTGGAGCTGGCTGGAGGACCTGTGGAAAAGCAGCAGCAGCTGCCATGCTGTGACGTGTGTCAGCTACTAGGTGGGGAGGCTGAGCAGCCTAAACAAAGCCCCACTGTGCCTCCGTTCTCTTTGGGGCTTCCTCCGCTCCCACTGAAGTCCTCTTTGGGTTCTGGCGAGGGTCTCCTCATGAGCCATGAGGACTCTCCAGATCTCTCCTGCCATTTTCTGCTTAGAATCTATTGATTTACATATTTCCGAGGGCTGTCACGTGCGAGTTGATCACGCCTAAGCATGGAGATAGCTGCCTAGGGCAAGGGGTGGGGAACCTGTGGCTCTCCAGATCTCCTATCGCTACAGCCAAGTAACAACCACTTGCCATGATGGCTGGAGCCAACAGAAGTTACCTGCACATTTCTTGAAAGAGTCGAGCATATCCACCGCAAATAGCCTTTCCTGACTGAAGGACATCAGCTGGTTTAAATGACACCTTGTCCAAGTTATAGCAGCCTTCCACATCATATTCTGTAGAAATAAAGACAGTGAGCACCCATTCTGATTTGCTTGTGGGGTGGCAACACTTTGCCACACTTTCCATCATGTTTCTCAATATCTTTCCTGGTTGCCAAAATCTGACTGGGGGGTGGCGTGGCTTGTCTTGCAAGAGCTCCAAATGAACTTTTGATTGCACAACATGAATTTGCCCATATGTGATTGAATCGCACCTCAAAAGAGAAAGTCTGGAAGCACTCGTAAATCTGCTTTGTGTAGACCCAGGGTCTTGTTGCCAAATAAAAATGCACACTGGTGCAAGGGTTAGGAGTCGGGAGACACCTCCTCTCCTCCCGTGCTGCGACCTTTACTTTATTTTGACAAAGTAATAAGAATAAATAAATAAGAATAAAAATGTGCACCCCACCAGCGAGACTATTCCATTGTAACTATCCAACCTCCCAAAATTTCAACACCTCTAGCGATGGTTTGACCCCTTTCCATTATAACAGTACAAATTCTACAAACACCCTCCATATCTCCTCAAAATCATTCCTCCTGCATATTCCCCGTCTTACCTTAATGGCACATGTTCATTTATCATTAATAGCTATGTATCCCACACCTCTTCATACCATTTTTCCATTTTATATTCTGCTTGCCCCTTCCACTTGCTAGCTATCATAATTTGTGCAGCTTTCAATAAATTTGTGAGCGAGTCCTTCATAGCCTGCAAACCTTCCACCCCATCGTAAATTGATAATAATGCTACCGCGGCACTTTCAGTGAGCTTTAACCCAGTGATTTCTGTTATCAATGAGCACCTCCTGATCCCTTCTGAGATTCATGGCTGAACAGAGATCCCAGTCAAGCTCTGTGTGAGCCAAACACCAAATCACTGATCCACACAGGTTACAATCCAGAATCCTTTGTGCAAATGGAGCTGACATGACTGGCTATGAAATGGTGAAAATGCCTGAGACAGCTGCAAAGAAGCCATGCTCGGAGTAGACCCACTAAATTTAATGTCCATGAGTTACTTACATCCATTGATTTCAGCCGGTCTACTCTGAATATAACTTGCTTTGATATGACCTTACGTATCCATCTTCCTTGGCTGGCAATCACTGGACTGGGTGTCTGCTACAGAACTCTGCTACAGAGCTGGATTCATGGGCGCAGGGCAGTGACAAAGGCTGATCTTTTAATACCGGAAGTTGTCAGAGGCAAGGGGACTCAAGTATGCAGAAAGGTGGTACCCCCACCTACCTATATGGTGGCAGTGTTGATTTAAAGCAGAGTCCCGTGCCCAGCGGAAGGATGAGGAGTACGTGCTGCATACTCTTGGTTGCTTTATTTATAGTTCAAAGCTGGTATATTACAGAAAGACATCTTGCCTCTGCTGGAGCAGAAATGCATCCTCTCTCCCTGACAGCTCGGAGAGAATCACAAAGTGAAACAGCAAAGTACAGTGAAAAACAGGAAACCAGTGTACGTCACATCCAGTCTCCCTTTCCCGTGAGAAACTCCAACAGTACAGACTGTGGAATGTAAACACCTGTCTCGTGACAAGCCCTTTCGCTGCACAGTGAAGGAAAGCAGAAACCAACATCCTCCCCCTTTCTGTGAACATCACTGGGCAGTGTGTTCGTACAATATCAGTACAAACCCAACTTCTGCACATAGGTACAGTGTTGATCCCTTGATACAATCTTGGACAATACATCAGCAGGAATTTCATTACCTGGCATATAGGACACCGTTACGAGTCCCTTCTGAATACATTCCCTAGCATGCTGCAACTTTAATTGCAAGTGCTTCGTGCTTTGCTTACAACCTTCAGACTTCAGCAAAGCCAAACATGCTTTGTTGTCCTGGTAAACCTGGATTGGACATTTGACAGGAATTTTCATATCTTTGCACAATTGTACTAACCATTCACAATCCTTAAGTGAATACGATAGTGCATTCAGTTCGGCTTCACAAGTACTTAAACTAACTGTTGTTTGCTTCTTGCATGACCAATCAAACAGACCTTGATTGTACATGTAGCAAACTCCAGACGTACTTTTCCTGTCTGTAGTGTCACTTCCAAAACTTGCATCTGCAAATATCTCAAGACCACCAGACTTCTGATTGTTAAATCTCAGTCTGTAATGCATAGTGCCTTTCAAATACCGCGCTATGCGTTTCAGAGCTTTCCAATCCTTGACACTAGGATTGTTGACTTGTCTGCTTAGCAAATTACAGCTAACAGCAATGTCTGGTCTTGAACATCTGGCAATGAAGTTTAGCTTGCCTAGCACACTTCTGTACAGTGTAGTGTCAGAAAATGCTTCTTCAGTGTCATCTACCTGATAACCTGTTGTCATCGGTGTGTCTACAGGGTTAGCATCCATCAGATTTAGTTTGCTTAACACATCAGCAATTTTCCGTGACTGGTGTACTAGAATGTTACCATCTTGATCTCTCTCTATTTCCAGAGATAGGTAGTTGTTTACCTCACCAAGATCTTTCATGTCAAAGTGCTCTTTCAGTTGAGCTAGGGCGTTATTGTACATTGCGACATCTTTTCAAAAGAATAATAAATCATCAACATAAAACAAACAGTACAGTTTCTTTTGCCCCTCCTCTTTGACAAATACACATGGATCAGCTTTCCCTTGCTGAAAACCTAGAGAAAACAATACTTCAGTGAGTTTTGTGTGCCAACACCGTGCACTTTGTTTGAGACCATAAAGGGATTTCTTCAGAGCACAAACAAATCCCTGTTTTACCTGTACGCCATCAGGTGGAAGCATATAAAGTGATTCATCCAGAGATCCGTACAGAAAAGCTGTGTTAATATCATGGTGACTAATGTGTAGATTTTCCTCTGCAGCTAGCTTGAGCATAAGCCTAATGCTTTCATATCTCACTGTCGGTGAGTAGGTCTCGTGATAGTCTTCACCTGGTACCTGTGCAAAACCTCTGGCTACCAATCTGGCTTTGTGTCTGACTATCTTGCCATTTTGATCTGTCTTCGCTTTGAAGACCCATTTGCTTCCAAGCAGTTTCATTCCTGGAACTACTGGAACTAGCTCCCATGTTTTGTTCCTTTCTAAGGAATCAAGCTCAGCCTTCATGGCATTTAACCATGGCTCAGCTTCCTTTGAATCTAAACCCTGGATTTCTTGGAAACTTGAAGGTTCAAATACCTTCTTGGAGCTTTTAACAGCTGTTACTGCTATCGTAGCAAACTCATCAGCAAATCTCTTTGGAGGTCTGCCTTTTGTGGCTCTCTGTGACCTACGAATTAGCCTTAAGTCTTCAACACTCTCCTCTTCCTTCTTAGGAGAAAAACGACCTATTGTGAACAATGGTTCCTCCAATTCTTGATCAGAGCTTTCAGAGGGTCGCATAGAGGCTTTCGCACTCTTGAAATCCTCTGAATCACCCGATTCAGTTTCAGATTCAGACTCAGAACCTTCATCAGTGGGTTGTTGTGGTTGCTTTTGACTATCCTCAGTCTCATCACCGTCATCAGGATAACATTGGAAAATTCCCACATTCTCCCCCCACTTTGCATTGTACTCAACACTTCTCGTGAGCTTAATTGTCTTAGAGTCAGTCATCATTATTCTGTAAGACCCTTTCTGATAACCTAGAAAGATACCATGCAATCCACGCTTGTCTAACTTGGAATTTTGTGGTGAGTGAACCCACATGTCAGAACCAAATATTTTCATGTGTTTGATGTATGGCTTCTTGCCAAACATCTTCTCATAGGGGGTACAACCAATCGCTGAAGATAACCTGCGATTGTAACTGTAAACAAAACACGAGAGAGATTCGGCCCAATAACTCTCTGGAAGATTGGCATCATGCAGCAAGGTTTTTAACCCTTGAAGCAATGTCTGATTTGCCCGTTCCGCAAGTCCATTCTGCCATGGCGAGCGAGGACTAGACAAATCGTGTTGAATTCCTTTCTCAGTCAGAAAAGCTTCAAACTGCTGAGAAGTGAATTCCCCCCCGCGATCAGTGAAAAGAGTCTTTATCTTCTTACCATGCACATTTTCCAACCAAGCACAGAATTCCTTGAACCTAGGAAAAGCCTCTGATTTGTGCTTGAGATTGTACACAAAAATATATCTAGAAAATGCATCAATGAGAACCATGAAGTACCTATTTCCACCCAAAGAGGGCGCTAGTGGTCCAACTAAATCAGCATGAACAACCTGGTATGGTTCTGTAGGTTGCCTACTAGACACCTTACCTTTCGCAGCCATTTTCACCTTGTTTGCTGCGCATGCTTTGCACTTCATGTGGTACCTGCAGGGTTTAATAGTCATACCTTCAACCAAGGCAGGCATTTTAGATACTGCCTCAAAATGCAAATGACCAAATTTTCGGTGAAAATCATGAATACATTCTGCATGCAAACTTTTGTTAGAACCTGCAATGCAACAAGTGTCATCCTTTTCAACATCATCATAATACAAAACAAACAAACGATCAACATATTCAGCATGCAATACATAATCATTTTTCTTTGTGATGATGCACTTCCTGTTCTTGAAGGAAACGTCAATGTTCCGCTCATTCAGCTGTCCAACGCTGAGCAGATTATGTTTGGCGTCTGGCACGTAAAGCACATTTTGTATCGATAAGTCCAAACTGTGAAGAACAACAGTTCCGTAGCCTTTACTGGGAATAGTGTGGTCATCCGCCTGGTGAATCGCACCTTCCTGCGGTGTAAAAGACACAAACAGTCTCTTATCGTTGCACATGTGGTGGGTCGCCGCTGAATCAACAACGAAGAAAGATCTAGACGTCTTCTGGACCTCTGCAACCTTTGGAGTGAAGCGTGAAACCATAGCCTTGTGCTGCGTTGTCCTAGACACCGGACCTTTGCCTTTGCCTCGGCCTTTTCCGCGCGATGAGCTATCGCTGCGCTGTTCTGTCTTGGCCCTGGGATATCTGCATTCCCTCTTCATATGGCCTAGACGTCCACACGAGTAGCATTTCACTGCCTTCAAAGCTTTGGCGCCATCTGGTGGTTCCACTGCACTATGGGATGACGTCTGTGAAGACTCCCCCTTGCCCATGCAGCTAGCACCCCGGCGATCTGCTTCATTTAAAATCACGGCAGTTACATAGTCCACTGTTAGCTGAGCGGTTGGCTGCACAGCAATCTGGGTTGCAACAGACTCCCAACCTGAACCCAAAGATTGTAGTATCATGAAAGAATACACAGCCTCTGGAAAGTTGAGTCCTCTCTGTTGCAGCTCATGTCTCAGATTTTGCATCTCCATCAGATGTAAACGCACATCTCCACCTTCAGCAAGAGCCATATTATGCAGCTTGTTAAAGTAAAACATAGTGGATCCAGCTTCTGTCCTTAAGTGAGCCTCTCTCAAAGCGTCCCAAATTTCTCTGGCTGAGGTCTTATCACGCAATAGACAGAGCTCTTCTGGGGATACTATCAATGTAAGAGTTCCCCTTGCTTTGGAATCCTTAGCTTCCCATGCATCTGTAACTGGAACTGGGGGGGTTTCTGTAATCACCTCAAACAAACCCTCTTTCCGCAGAATTGCCTCTGCATACAGAACCCAGTCGGCATAATTTTTCTTGTTGAGTTTAGGAATCCCACAAGCATCCTGAAGGGCCATCATGACTCTGGCATTAGCCTTCAGCGTCATATATGCTGCTTTAAATCTTGCTGCGTCACTGCTGCAGCTGCCTTATTCCAAAAGCGCACTTAAAAGTTACTTTCGATTTCCCCAGCATAGTAACTTGTGCCTGGGAGCCTTTTGCCTATTCCCGGCAAAACGGCTTTGAAAGTTCAAAGTCCAGCCATAAAGCCATTAACTAGAAGCTGGCAGGCTGCCCGGAGCAGTAGCACATACCTCATCAATCACTTTTACGCGCAGAGCAGATTCCGTTCCGATCTGTCCCTCTGCATTCCGATCCTTTGCCGGCACTCCGATTCGACTTCTGGAGCCCATAACCACGTGTTGATTTAAAGCAGAGTCCCGTGCCCAGCGGAAGGATGAGGAGTACGTGCTGCATACTCTTGGTTGCTTTATTTATAGTTCAAAGCTGGTATATTACAGAAAGACATCTTGCCTCTGCTGGAGCAGAAATGCATCCTCTCTCCCTGACAGCTCGGAGAGAATCACAAAGTGAAACAGCAAAGTACAGTGAAAAACAGGAAACCAGTGTACGTCACATCCAGTCTCCCTTTCCCGTGAGAAACTCCAACAGTACAGACTGTGGAATGTAAACACCTGTCTCGTGACAAGCCCTTTCGCTGCACAGTGAAGGAAAGCAGAAACCAACAGGCAGATCCACATCCAAATGGCTCACACTTTCTCCAGGTCACTGGGGGCTTTTTGCAGCAAGACACTCACCAGGTTTTTCACGCTATTCCTGACATTCACCTGTTTCACAGAAGGTAAATAGACTTGGAAGCAGTTAATATGGACGAGGGGGTACCAGTTCCTTTCTTCTACCTAAGCCCACTTGTTTAAAGAAATTTTAGGGTGCAATCCTGCGTGCACTTACAAGAGTGTCTCTTGCTGAATTCACTGGGATTGCACAGTTAGTCGATTAAGTGTATGTGTTTTACTTGATTGATCAATCAAAGAATTTATTATACTTGCCAAAAATGTACCCTTGGGGGGGAAGTTGTTCTGAAGGGAGACGCATGATTAACCTTTCCTTTTTCCAGGGTTCACAGGCATGTTATTTCTACAATCTTCAGCTGAAACCCAAATCCTCTTTGCTACTGTCTCCCCACAAGTGCAGAGTTCCCCCATTGCTACTGGCAGAGGAACGGGGGGGAGCGCACTGCCCCCGGCACCATCGGGGAGGGGGTACCATTGCGGCCGCCCCCGACATGCGCCGTGCACCCCCCCACGTGCCGGGCACCACGCCCCCAGGATGCATGTCACGCCCCCGCAGGCGATGTGCCACGCCCCCGGGACACACGCCAGCCACGCCCCTGCCTGCTCTCCGCCCCTGGTGCCAGAGCATGCAGCTTCGCCACTGCCCATCGCACCTTTGGGTGGGTGGAAGTACAACTGGGGGGGGCATTCTGGGGGCAGGGAGGGACCAAGGCAACCCTGGATCCTGGGCCGGCCCTACTGTTGTCACTTGACAGCACTGGGGGAAACCCAGGGCTGATTACTGCACCAGTATATTAATTTTATGCCAGTTTAATTCTGGCGAGGCCCCCCAGAGATTCCTGGGAGTTGTGGTTTGGCAAGGGCACTGAGAATTTTCTGTTAATGACTGCTAGCCTTGTTCACAGAAGTATAGTACTCGGAGTTCCCCGAGGAGAGGAAATAACTACCAAATCAATTTCGGTCTGTAGTATAAATACGATCGAAAGTGAATTGTGAAAGAGAGAGGAGTCGTTCAAACCCTTTCATATTGCCTATGATTGCTAGCTCTCCTCCGAATTGACTTTGGAGCTATCTCCTGAATTTTTAAAGCAAAGCAATGCTGCAAAATAACTAAATATGGGTGTATATACATGCATTTAATTCACGCACGCACACAGAGAGAAAGAGAATCCTGTGGTTTGTTAAGGGTTCTAGGATTTGTAGCTCTGTGAGGGGAAAACTACAGCTCCCATAGTTCTTTTGGGGAGTTGGTGTTCTTTAAATGCATGGTGTGTGCAGTGAATAGGTGCTCCACCGTGTTAGTTTTCTGGAAAACAGGAGCAGGGTCTTGTGACTCATGATGTTCCCAGTTCGGACCTTCCATCTCAACAGAAGTAATTGCCTCCTATCAGGAGAGGACACTTGAAAGCACTCTCAAATTCCAAATGCACATTAAAAACCTCAGCATCCTAGCAAATTCCTTGCTGCATATATCACAATAAGAGACAGCATACCTTCTGTGCATAGGCATCCAGTTCCTTAAACTTTGCCAAGTCTATTTGTATTGATTTCTGATTGGATTTATCCCATGGATAATCTAGGAACAAAAATGGAAACGTCCTTCTTGAAACAGTGGGGAAAGGGAGGGGGAGCAGAGGATGACCTATGATGTGATTTAAAGGGTTGGAATACAGGGAACCAATAGGGAATAGAGATAGGGAGCCTTTTCTGCTTCTCCCCAAGGGAAATACAGCAGCAGGGAGTAGACCAACGTTGCTCTGCTTAAAAGGACACAGACAGAAGGAAGGAGAGGGAGAATGCTGAACCAGGTAGGATTTTGATCTGATCTTGCAAGACCACAAGGCGTATGGCATGGTTTGCACTTCCCACTGGAAGAGCTGGTACCTCCTTAGAGAAGCCCTCTTCGCCCCAAACATCTGGCTTTGATAGGAATCCCTTAAGCCCGGCTGCAAATTTCACTGCATCCGTCTGCAATGTGCATTCAACAGAACGCCAACTGCAAGCTCATTTCAGGAACTATAATGGTAGCATAACAAGAACACAAACAGGGCTGCTTGAGGTGAGGGAGGAAATGTACCCACCCACCCACATGCCACATATTGAAGCTCCAGCCTTAGAGGAAAAAATATAGTGCAGCTTTTCCCCCCAGCCAGAACTCACTGGAACTGAGTTCTGGCACCTCTCAGGTTGGTGCCATTGCCACTGTAAAAGAACAAGGGAAGCGTTCGTGGTGAGTTCTGGCACCTCTTTTTCTAGAAAAATAACACTGAGCGCAGTTAATTTTTACCATTCAAGCCTTGTTCCCAGGATATCCCAAGAGGCGGGTGCAGAGATGTAGCTTGGGGGGGGAGGGGGGCACTGGGCGCCACACCACAGGGGGCAGCACTTCCCGCGGGGCCAGAAGCGCGCCCGAGCCACGCATCTCTCCTGGGAGTGACGTGGTGGCTTGGGCCCCTGAGCGGCTAGCTACGCCACTGGGTGGTTGAGTGACGGGCTCATAAAATGATTTCCTAAGATACGCAGCACTACTAAGTAGTCTTAATATATACAGCAGGTGTAGGGGATCTTTGGCCCTCCAGATGCTGGGGAACTACAGCTCCCATAATCCCTGGCCATGCTTGCTGGGACTAACAGGTGTTGTCACCCAACAACATCTGGAGGGCCAAAGGTTCCCTGCAGCTGACACAGAGGATCCAGATCAATAGCCATACATAAGCTTCTATTTACCATACAGATCTTCTTCCTGAGGCAGCATTGATGCTTGTACTCCTCCCATCCTGAAAGCCTACTTGAAAGGCGCTCCTTGGTGCTTCGAGCCAGGAATGAAATGCCCAACTGGAGGGATGAGGGAAGAGCATGGCTTGATCTGGGTTTATCAAACCCTTCCTTGGAGACCTTGGCATTAGGAGGCGAGTAGCAGGAAGAGCATCCATGAAGTCAAAACAAAGGGGGAAAGCATAACATGTTGGAGCAAACCAGCGCTGGAGTGTGTCAAAGTTCCCTGCGTGGGGAAGCGCAGATACAGAAGGTGTCCCCATTGCTCATTTCCTCTCCCCTCCTGTGGTTTCCAGCAACTGGTATTCAGAAGCATTTCTGCCTCCAACTGTGAAGGCAGAGCATAGCCATCAATGCTAGTAGCCATTGATAGCCCTCTCCTCCAAGGACGTGTCTAATGCTCTTTCAAAGCCATCGATGTTTCGAGGCCTTCACGGTCTCTTGTGGGAACAAGTTCCA
This sequence comes from Podarcis pityusensis, assembly GCF_964106645.2. Classification (NCBI taxonomy): domain Eukaryota; kingdom Metazoa; phylum Chordata; class Lepidosauria; order Squamata; family Lacertidae; genus Podarcis; species Podarcis pityusensis. Next base: position 2,740,151 of record NC_138045.1, read on the forward strand.
TAGTTTAACTATGTGCTCCATGAAAAAGAATATATATTTAGTAATTAGATGCTTCTTTGAGGTTAGCTATCCGACGCATCAGCCTTGTTAGAATTTCTATTTCGCTGCCAGGCCCCCACCCTATTTCTTGAAGCATCTAGCTAGAAGCTTGTGCCAGCTTCCTCAGGTTGGCTCTCTCCAGCTAGGCTGAATAGGTGGGAAACTTTTGGACTTTGCGTGCCAGATCCTTATTGGGATCTGTATCTTGGGTCAAAATCCCTTTCACTACCAACAAAGAGACATCAGGCCTAAAAGGGAGGAGGGAAAGAGCCTAATATCACTACAGTCTTGGAGAGTCTCCCCCTTTTAGGACTGCAGTGAGATCAGGCTTAAAGGAAGGAGGGGAAGCCTTCGGGAGCCCCCACCTCTCTCTTGAAGAGCTCAGCAAGCTTGGGCTTCACAGGGAAGGGAAGAAACCTCTCCCTCCTTTTTTAGTGCTCAGAAGGATCTGAAGGGATGGGCAATTCTACTTAGTACTGAGTATTGGCTCGCCAAAGAGCTCTCTGCCAGGAGTGCCATGGCTCAGCCCAACTGAATGGGATGTTCTGCGTTGATATGAAGGGGGAGCCATCCTGCTTAGCAATGGGTCCCTGGTTTCTGCATTTCTTCAGAGGATCCTGACAACTAGTCCCATGCTTTGAGGGCTGTGCAAAGAAAGCAGCTTTGGAAAGCCATGTCCTATCAGTCAAGCCTCACCCCTTACCTGCATGTGAGAATGGCCTCATGGACCAAATGGGGAAGACTTGGGGAGGGGGCAAGATGTGCTCAGAGGTCAGACGTTCCCCACCCCAAAATTTCACCTCAGGAACCGATGGACTCTTACTTTGCCTCACAATCGTTTTGAAATGTGCCGGGTTTTCGACGTTCGGGAGCCGAAACGTTCCAAAACGCAGGCGTTCGGGAGCTGAGCTTTGACTGTAATATATTGGCGTCCGCATGAAATCCGCCCCATCCCATTGTTGTCCCGTGTCTTTAAATGCAGGGTTTTCCCATCCTTTGGAAGTCCAAAAGGGGCATGATCTTTGTACTTAGCACACGACTGAGTGCTAGCAGTAGGAGGAAGTGCAGGGGCTGAGCCCCAGAACAAAATTCCCCCCATCACTGATTCTTGTTTCTTTTCTTATCAAGGCAAAATCCTACGTGTCTTTGCTTTTCGAAAGATCTCCAAGGGTACAAGGGGATCCCTCAGCTCAATTCTAGCAAGCGGGACAGTTCTTGAGTTTTGTGGTTACACATCAATAGTCAGCCAGTCTCCTGAAAGTGCCATGGGGCCTGTTATGTATTCAGTGGTCTTGAGTCTGGACTAAGGATTCTGAGCTCCTGTGTTCTGATTCGATACATGATATCCAATCACAGAACATTTCTGGATTTGGGCTTCTGCCATTGGCCCTTAAACTCTGAGTCATGATTCGCAGCTTGGAAGTTTAGACAGCCAATCACGTGGGGAGTGGGAGCGGTCCAGGTCTTCAGAAATGTCTATAAGCAGTTGCTTCGACCCTGTTGTCCAGTTCAGTTACCAATCAACTCCTGTTTTTGCTTATCTTTAATCTTTTCCGAGAGACTATCTATCACACAGGATCTTAGAAAGTTGTCCCAAAACAAAGTTTGTCCTCAATACTGTCCTCTTCACATATATGGGGACATTCACCACCTGCACAGGCTCAATGTTTCCACATATTAAAGTAGCAAAAGTCCACATTAGCGGCAATTGTGAATTGCCACAAGCAATCTTGATTGCTTCTTAGCCCTCTCTAAGCAACATACAAACACGTACTCTAATGTAATTATTCTGTTCTAGTTGGCAAGCGGCTGCTAAGGTCACTTTGGTTTGACATCAAGGTTACTAATAAAGAAATAGAGGTGTTATACTGTGTGTGTGTGTATATATATAAATATATATGGCAATTATATAAATAATGTGTGTGTGTGTATCTCATAAGCGCAATTGTCTCTAAAAACATTAACTTGCCAAATATGCAGATTTCCCCCAGTGCTTCTGCTTTGCTAGGGTATTGGCTTATGTGACGCAGTCCTTCCCTTTTGAAAAACATGAGACCGATTGCCAATGCAACTGTGTTCTGGATAGATGCTTCTAATCGATTTTACATGTTCCAGCGAGTGATGTTTCTGTGGATGTTCCAGTCAGTCAGTCCTACAGAATAAAACTCAGGCATATTTTAGCCATCACACCCGTCCTTCTTCAGCCTTAATGTCTGTTTCAGAAGCTGCCATCTGGGGTCATCTGGGAAGTGATCCTCAATAAACAGAGCAGGATGGGTAAAGAAGTAAAACTCATTGTATCTGCAAAAGAAGACCGTGGAATCATGCAGTCTTTCATAACATTTCTGAAATCAGAACCAGGGTGAAGCAGGCCAAGCTGTTGAAGAATGCGTATGGAATATTTACATGCCCAATTCAGATTTCAAGTAGAACTATAATTTAGCATGTAGAGAATGAGCCCTAGAGGGCCTCAGGCTCACACTCTTCCCACCCCCCTCCATCTCTGCCCACCTGCACAGAGTTTGGAACCGACCTCCTGGTTTAGATTAAGCAAAGTTTGTTGTCTCACCCAAATCCGACAAACAGCGCTTTATGTTAACTATGGTTTGACAAGCCGTCTTTGAACTATAGTTTACCTAGCTAGCTTGTTTAAACAAACCATGGTTAACATTAGCCACAGTTAAAGGTCTGCATTGAGGGCACAAGGAGAAGGGGACGACAGAGGACGAGATGGTTGGACAGTGTTCTCGAAGCTACCAGCATGAGTTTGACCAAACTGCGGGAGGCAGTGGAAGACAGGAGTGCCTGGCGTGCTCTTGTCCAGGGGGTCACGAAGAGTCGGACATGACTAAACGACTCAACAACAACAACAACTGAGGGTATTGGCGGCGAGCTTTGGCTCGATTGGCGGTTAGGCATTGGTAGGGGTATTGTTATGCAAATGAGGGGGGGAGGAAGTGCCATCACCTTCCCCCAAAGCAAAGGGTAGTCCAGTAAAGGATTCCGGGGGGCGTTGCCCTGTCCGAAGCCTATGGAGGTGTGGGCCTAAGGCACGCCCCCGAGCGGTGACCCCGGGGGAGATCCTAGTTGATGTACATCAGCAGAACTCCCCCTACTGGTGGTTAACCCTCACCGGTCTTCATGCAATTGGGCTGAAGCCGGTTAGCTGATAGGACCAATGCCTAAGCCAATACCGCTCAATTCCTGCAATCAATAAAGTTGTGGCCAAGTTTCGCCCATTAACCTTATATACCGTGTCCTGTGTCTTTATTTCTCAAGGGGGGAGGGGGACTTGCCACGCAACACCCTTGTGATCAAGGGACTGTGGCTGCTTTCACTTCTTTCTTTCTTTCTTTCTTTCTTTCTTTCTTTCTTTCTTTCTTTCTTTCTTTCTTTCTTTCTTTCTTTCTTTCTTTCCTTCCTTCCTTCCTTCCTTCCTTCCTTCCTTCCTTCCTTCCTTCCTTCCTTCCTTCCTTCCTTCTTTCTTTTTAACAAGGTCCTCCTTCACTTTGCTGTTTTCAGAAGCCAAACAACAGCCTTCCCAGCTCATTGCATTTCACACTTGTTCTTGTCCTGTCCGGTCTGCCTCATTAGGGATGTGCATTGTGGGATTTTGATGGCGAAAATAGAATTATTTTGAGTGTCACCTGGGACCACTACTTTACTTTTCAGGAAAGCCATGGCTCAGTAGTGCTAACAGACCCAACTGTGGCCACAGCCTGCCTCATTTCTTTCTTTCATATTACAAGTTACAGGTAGGTAGCCATGCTGGTCTGCCGTAGTTGAAACAAAATAAAAAAATGCCTTCCAGTAGCACCTTAGAGACCAACTAAGTTTGTTATTGGTATGAGCTTCCATGTGCATGGTATCTGAAGAAGTGTGCATGCACACGAAAGCTCATACCAATAACTAACTTAGTTGGTCTCTGGGCCTGACAAGATGTCTCGGGAAGTGTGCTGTCTCCCCGGGGCTAAGATCCAAGATGTAACTGAACGACTGCAAGGAATCATAAAACCCACTGACAAATACCCCTTCCTCTTGGTTCATGTGGGAACCAATGACACTGCAAGCAATAGCCTCCAGAAGATCAAAAGAGACTACGAGGCTCTGGGCAGGAAATTGAAGCAATTAAATGCACAAATTGTCATCTCATCTGTCCTCCCAGTTGAACGACGTGGCCCAGGGAGAGAGGGAAAAATAGTGGAAGTGAACAGCTGGCTTCGCAAATGGTGTAAACAGGAACGGTTTGGATTCTTAGATCACGGACTGCAGTTTCTTGAAGATGGACTTCTGGCAAGCGATGGGCTGCACCTCACAACGGTTGGGAGGAATGTTTTTGCCAAAAAACTCAGAAACCTCATCAGGAGGGCTTTAAACTGACTAATGTGGGGGAGGGAGACAGTGCTCCTGAAGGTAGGAGTCTATCAATTGATGAAGATGATCATCCAAATGTCATAGACCAAATGGAGCAAACAGCACGCAGACCTTGTGGTGGGAGGAAAAATCCTTAAATAAGAGACACGGGGGAATGATTAATGGACTTCAATGTCTGTAGACTAATGCGCAAAGCATGGGAAATAAACAAGATGAGCTCGAGCTCTTGGGACAGCAAACTAAATATGACATAATAGGCATCACTGAAACCTGGTGGGATAAGTCCCACGATTGGAATGTAATAATGGAGGGATACAATCTATTTCAGAGAAACAGACCAGACAAGAAAGGAGGAGGAGTGGCGTTATATGTCAGGGATGTGTATACCTGTGAAGAGATCCAAGATTTAGAACCTCAAAGCCAAAGTGAGAGCATTTGGCTCAAAATTAAGGGAGAGAAGAATAACAGTGACCTCATTGTGGGAGTTTACTATAGATCCCCAAGCCAAACGGAGGACATAGATGATGCCTTCCTGGAACAGATGGCCAAGCATGCAAAAGGAAGGGAGATAGTAGTAATGGGGGACTTCAATTACCCGGATATTTGTTGGATGTCAAACTCAGCCAAGAGCATAAGGTCAAACAGATTCCTCACTGGCCTTGCAGACAACTTCGTTGTCCAGAAAGTGGGAGAAGCAACAAGAGGAACAGCCATTTCAGATCTGGTCCTAACCAATGTTGATGACCTGGTTAGTGGGGTAGAAGTGGAAGGATCATTAGGCGCGAGTGATCATGCTCTTCTGAAGTTTACTATACAGCGGAAAGGAGCAGCCAAGCATACTAGGACTCAATTTCTTGACTTTAAGAAAGCCGACTTCATAAAACTTAGGGAAGTGCTGGGTGAGATCCCATGGACAGTAATACTAAAAGGAAAGGGAGTTCATGATGGCTGGCAGTTTGTTAAGAGGGAGATAGTAAAAGCACAACTTCAGGCAATACCAATGAGACGGAAACATGGAAGGTGCCTAAAGAAGCCAGGGTGGCTATCTAAAGAACTTTTAACTGAGTTAAGATTAAAAAAGGATGTGTACAAAAAATGGAAAAGGGGGGAAACCACCAAAGAGGAATTCAAACAAATAGCCAGCACGTGTAGACACAAAGTCAGAAAAGCTAAAGCACAGAATGAACTCAGGCTTGCTAGAGAGGTTAAAAGCAACAAAAAAGGCTTTTATGGGTATGTTCGTAGCAAAAGGAAGAACAAAGAAACAGTGGGGTCACTCAGAGGAGAAGATGGTGAAATGCAAACAGGGGACACAGAAAGGGCTGAACTCCTCCATGCCTTCTTTGCCTCAGTCTTCTCCGATAAAGAAAACAATGCCCGACCTGAAAAATTTGGAGCAAATGATTCAGCAGAGGAAACACAGCCCAGAATAACTAAGGAGATAGTACAAGAATGCTTGGCTAGTTTAGATGTATTCAAGTCTCCAGGGCCAGATGAACTGCATCCAAGAGTATTAAAAGAAATGGCAGGTGTGATCTCAGAACCACTGGCAGTCATCTTTGAGAATTCCTGGAGAACAGGCGAAGTCCCGGCAGACTGGAGGAGGGCAAATGTTGTCCCTATTTTCAAAAAGGGGAAAAGAGAGGACCCAAATAATTACCGCCCAGTCAGTCTGACATCAATACCAGGGACGATTCTGGAGCAGATCATTAAGCAAACAGTCTGTGAGCACCTAGAAAGGAATGCTGTGATCACCAATAGTCAGCATGGATTTCTGAAAAAGAAGTCATGTCAGACTAACCTGATCTCGTTTTTTGACAGAATTACAAGCCTGGTAGATGAAGGGAACGCAGTGGATGTAGCCTACCTTGATTTCAGCAAGGCATTTGACAAGGTGCCCCATGATATTCTTGTAAAGAAGCTGGTAAAATGCGGTCTTGACTATGCTACCACTCAGTGGATTTGTAACTGGCTGACTGACCGAACCCAAAGGGTGCTCATCAATGGTTCCTCTTCATCCTGGAGAAGAGTGACTAGTGGGGTGCCACAGGGTTCTGTCTTGGGCCCGGTCTTATTCAACATCTTTATCAACGACTTGGATGATGGACTCAAGGGCATCCTGATCAAATTTGCAGATGACACCAAACTGGGAGGGGTGGCTAACACCCCAGAGGACAGGATCACAACAGGATCACACTTCAAAACGACCTTGACAGATTAGAGAACTGGGCCAAAACAAACCAGATGAATTTTAACAGGGAGAAATGTAAAGTATTGCACTTGGGCAAAAAAAATGAGAGGCACAAATACAAGATGGGGGACACCTGGCTTGAGAGCAGTACATGTGAAAAGGATCTAGGAGTCTTGGTTGACCACAAACTTGACATGAGCCAACAGTGTGACGCGGCAGCTAAAAAAGCCAATGCAATTCTGGGCCTCATCAATAGGAGTATAGCATCTAGATCAAGGGAAGTAATAGTGCCACTGTATTCTGCTCTGGTCAGACCTCATCTGGAGTACTGTGTCCAGTTCTGGGCACCACAGTTCAAGAAGTACATTGACAAACTGGAACGTGTCCAGAGGAGGGCAACCAAAATGGTCAAAGGCCTGGAAACGATGCCTTATGAGGAACGGCTAAGAGAGCTGGGCATGTTTAGCCTGGAGAAGAGGAGGTTAAGGGGTGATATGATAGCCATGTTCAAATATATAAAAGGATGTCACATAGAGGAGGGAGAAAGGTTGTTTTCTGCTGCTCCAGAGAAGCGGACACGGAGCAATGGATCCAAACTACAAGAAAGAAGATTCCACCTAAACATTAGGAAGAACTTCCTGACAGTAAGAGCTGTTTGACAGTGGAATTTGCTGCCAAGGAGTGTGGTGGAGTCTCCTCCTTTGGAGGTCTTTAAGCAGAGGCTTGACAACCATATGTCAGGAGTGCTCTGATGGTGTTTCCTGCTTGGCAGGGGGTTGGACTCGATGGCCCTTGTGGTCTCTTCCAATTCTATGGTTCTATGATTCTAGGGGGAGTCCTGCTGATGTACATCAACTAGGATCTCCCCCGGGGTCACCGCTCGGGGGCGTGCCTTAGGCCCACACCTCCATAGGCTTCGGACAGGGCAACGCCCCCCGGAATCCTTTACTGGACTACCCTTTGCTTTGGGGGAAGGTGATGGCACTTCCTCCCCCCCTCATTTGCATAACAATACCCCTACCAATGCCTAACCGCCAATCGAGCCAAAGCTCGCCGCCAATACCCTCAGTTGTTGTTGTTGTTGAGTCGTTTAGTCATGTCCGACTCTTCGTGACCCCCTGGACAAGAGCACGCCAGGCACTCCTGTCTTCCACTGCCTCCCGCAGTTTGGTCAAACTCATGCTGGTAGCTTCGAGAACACTGTCCAACCATCTCGTCCTCTGTCGTCCCCTTCTCCTTGTGCCCTCAATGCAGACCTTTAACTGTGGCTAATGTTAGCCATGGTTTGTTTAAACAAGCTAGCTAGGTAAACTATAGTTCAAAGACGGCTTGTCAAACCATAGTTAACATAAAGCGCTGTTTGTCGGATTTGGGTGAGACAACAAACTTTGCTTAATCTAAACCAGGAGGTCGGTTCCAAACTCTGTGCAGGTGGGCAGAGATGGAGGGGGGTGGGAAGAGTGTGAGCCTGAGGCCCTCTAGGGCTCATTCTCTACATGCTAAATTATAGTTCTACTTGAAATCTGAATTGGGCATGTAAATATTCCATACGCATTCTTCAACAGCTTGGCCTGCTTCACCCTGGTTCTGATTTCAGAAATGTTATGAAAGACTGCATGATTCCACGGTCTTCTTTTGCAGATACAATGAGTTTTACTTCTTTACCCATCCTGCTCTGTTTATTGAGGATCACTTCCCAGATGACCCCAGATGGCAGCTTCTGAAACAGACATTAAGGCTGAAGAAGGACGGGTGTGATGGCTAAAATATGCCTGAGTTTTATTCTGTAGGACTGACTGACTGGAACATCCACAGAAACATCACTCGCTGGAACATGTAAAATCGATTAGAAGCATCTATCCAGAACACAGTTGCATTGGCAATCGGTCTCATGTTTTTCAAAAGGGAAGGACTGCGTCACATAAGCCAATACCCTAGCAAAGCAGAAGCACTGGGGGAAATCTGCATATTTGGCAAGTTAATGTTTTTAGAGACAATTGCGCTTATGAGATACACACACACACATTATTTATATAATTGCCATATATATATATATATATATATATATATATATATATACAGTATAACACCTCTATTTCTTTATTAGTAACCTTGATGTCAAACCAAAGTGACCTTAGCAGCCGCTTGCCAACTAGAACAGAATAATTACATTAGAGTACGTGTTTGTATGTTGCTTAGAGAGGGCTAAGAAGCAATCAAGATTGCTTGTGGCAATTCACATTCACCGCTAATGTGGACTTTTGCTACTTTAATATGTGGAAACATTGAGCCTGTGCAGGTGGTGAATGTCCCCATATATGTGAAGAGGACAGTATTGAGGACAAACATTGTTTTGGGACAACTTTCTAAGATCCTGTGTGATAGATAGTCTATCCTGTGTGATAGAGAGCCAGTGCGGTGTAGTGGTTAAGAGCGGTAGTCTCGTAATCTGGGGAACCGGGTTTGAGTCTCCGCTCCTCCACATGCAGCTGCTGGGTGACCTTGGGCTAGTCACACTTCTCTGAAGTCTCTCAGCCCCACTCACCTCACAGAGTGTTTGTTGTGGGGGAGGAAGGGAAAGGAGAATGTTAGCCGCTTTGAGACTCCTTAAAGGGAGTGAAAGGCGGGATATCAAATCCAAACTCTTCTTCTTCTTCTTCTTCTCGGAAAAGATTAAAGATAAGCAAAAACAGGAGTTGATTGGTAACTGAACTGGACAACAGGGTCGAAGCAACTGCTTATAGACATTTCTGAAGACCTGGACCGCTCCCACTCCCCACGTGATTGGCTGTCTAAACTTCCAAGCTGCGAATCATGACTCAGAGTTTAAGGGCCAATGGCAGAAGCCCAAATCCAGAAATGTTCTGTGATTGGATATCATGTATCGAATCAGAACACAGGAGCTCAGAATCCTTAGTCCAGACTCAAGACCACTGAATACATAACAGGCCCCATGGCACTTTCAGGAGACTGGCTGACTATTGATGTGTAACCACAAAACTCAAGAACTGTCCCGCTTGCTAGAATTGAGCTGAGGGATCCCCTTGTACCCTTGGAGATCTTTCGAAAAGCAAAGACACGTAGGATTTTGCCTTGATAAGAAAAGAAACAAGAATCAGTGATGGGGGGAATTTTGTTCTGGGGCTCAGCCCCTGCACTTCCTCCTACTGCTAGCACTCAGTCGTGTGCTAAGTACAAAGATCATGCCCCTTTTGGACTTCCAAAGGATGGGAAAACCCTGCATTTAAAGACACGGGACAACAATGGGATGGGGCGGATTTCATGCGGACGCCAATATATTACAGTCAAAGCTCAGCTCCCGAACGCCTGCGTTTTGGAACGTTTCGGCTCCCGAACGTCGAAAACCCGGCACATTTCAAAACGATTGTGAGGCAAAGTAAGAGTCCATCGGTTCCTGAGGTGAAATTTTGGGGTGGGGAACGTCTGACCTCTGAGCACATCTTGCCCCCTCCCCAAGTCTTCCCCATTTGGTCCATGAGGCCATTCTCACATGCAGGTAAGGGGTGAGGCTTGACTGATAGGACATGGCTTTCCAAAGCTGCTTTCTTTGCACAGCCCTCAAAGCATGGGACTAGTTGTCAGGATCCTCTGAAGAAATGCAGAAACCAGGGACCCATTGCTAAGCAGGATGGCTCCCCCTTCATATCAACGCAGAACATCCCATTCAGTTGGGCTGAGCCATGGCACTCCTGGCAGAGAGCTCTTTGGCGAGCCAATACTCAGTACTAAGTAGAATTGCCCATCCCTTCAGATCCTTCTGAGCACTAAAAAAGGAGGGAGAGGTTTCTTCCCTTCCCTGTGAAGCCCAAGCTTGCTGAGCTCTTCAAGAGAGAGGTGGGGGCTCCCGAAGGCTTCCCCTCCTTCCTTTAAGCCTGATCTCACTGCAGTCCTAAAAGGGGGAGACTCTCCAAGACTGTAGTGATATTAGGCTCTTTCCCTCCTCCCTTTTAGGCCTGATGTCTCTTTGTTGGTAGTGAAAGGGATTTTGACCCAAGATACAGATCCCAATAAGGATCTGGCACGCAAAGTCCAAAAGTTTCCCACCTATTCAGCCTAGCTGGAGAGAGCCAACCTGAGGAAGCTGGCACAAGCTTCTAGCTAGATGCTTCAAGAAATAGGGTGGGGGCCTGGCAGCGAAATAGAAATTCTAACAAGGCTGATGCGTCGGATAGCTAACCTCAAAGAAGCATCTAATTACTAAATATATATTCTTTTTCATGGAGCACATAGTTAAACTATGGAACTTGTTCCCACAAGAGACCGTGAAGGCCTCGAAACATCGATGGCTTTGAAAGAGCATTAGACACGTCCTTGGAGGAGAGGGCTATCAATGGCTACTAGCATTGATGGCTATGCTCTGCCTTCACAGTTGGAGGCAGAAATGCTTCTGAATACCAGTTGCTGGAAACCACAGGAGGGGAGAGGAAATGAGCAATGGGGACACCTTCTGTATCTGCGCTTCCCCACGCAGGGAACTTTGACACACTCCAGCGCTGGTTTGCTCCAACATGTTATGCTTTCCCCCTTTGTTTTGACTTCATGGATGCTCTTCCTGCTACTCGCCTCCTAATGCCAAGGTCTCCAAGGAAGGGTTTGATAAACCCAGATCAAGCCATGCTCTTCCCTCATCCCTCCAGTTGGGCATTTCATTCCTGGCTCGAAGCACCAAGGAGCGCCTTTCAAGTAGGCTTTCAGGATGGGAGGAGTACAAGCATCAATGCTGCCTCAGGAAGAAGATCTGTATGGTAAATAGAAGCTTATGTATGGCTATTGATCTGGATCCTCTGTGTCAGCTGCAGGGAACCTTTGGCCCTCCAGATGTTGTTGGGTGACAACACCTGTTAGTCCCAGCAAGCATGGCCAGGGATTATGGGAGCTGTAGTTCCCCAGCATCTGGAGGGCCAAAGATCCCCTACACCTGCTGTATATATTAAGACTACTTAGTAGTGCTGCGTATCTTAGGAAATCATTTTATGAGCCCGTCACTCAACCACCCAGTGGCGTAGCTAGCCGCTCAGGGGCCCAAGCCACCACGTCACTCCCAGGAGAGATGCGTGGCTCGGGCGCGCTTCTGGCCCCGCGGGAAGTGCTGCCCCCTGTGGTGTGGCGCCCAGTGCCCCCCTCCCCCCCCCCAAGCTACATCTCTGCACCCGCCTCTTGGGATATCCTGGGAACAAGGCTTGAATGGTAAAAATTAACTGCGCTCAGTGTTATTTTTCTAGAAAAAGAGGTGCCAGAACTCACCACGAACGCTTCCCTTGTTCTTTTACAGTGGCAATGGCACCAACCTGAGAGGTGCCAGAACTCAGTTCCAGTGAGTTCTGGCTGGGGGGAAAAGCTGCACTATATTTTTTCCTCTAAGGCTGGAGCTTCAATATGTGGCATGTGGGTGGGTGGGTACATTTCCTCCCTCACCTCAAGCAGCCCTGTTTGTGTTCTTGTTATGCTACCATTATAGTTCCTGAAATGAGCTTGCAGTTGGCGTTCTGTTGAATGCACATTGCAGACGGATGCAGTGAAATTTGCAGCCGGGCTTAAGGGATTCCTATCAAAGCCAGATGTTTGGTGCGAAGAGGGCTTCTCTAAGGAGGTACCAGCTCTTCCAGTGGGAAGTGCAAACCATGCCATACGCCTTGTGGTCTTGCAAGATCAGATCAAAATCCTACCTGGTTCAGCATTCTCCCTCTCCTTCCTTCTGTCTGTGTCCTTTTAAGCAGAGCAACGTTGGTCTACTCCCTGCTGCTGTATTTCCCTTGGGGAGAAGCAGAAAAGGCTCCCTATCTCTATTCCCTATTGGTTCCCTGTATTCCAACCCTTTAAATCACATCATAGGTCATCCTCTGCTCCCCCTCCCTTTCCCCACTGTTTCAAGAAGGACGTTTCCATTTTTGTTCCTAGATTATCCATGGGATAAATCCAATCAGAAATCAATACAAATAGACTTGGCAAAGTTTAAGGAACTGGATGCCTATGCACAGAAGGTATGCTGTCTCTTATTGTGATATATGCAGCAAGGAATTTGCTAGGATGCTGAGGTTTTTAATGTGCATTTGGAATTTGAGAGTGCTTTCAAGTGTCCTCTCCTGATAGGAGGCAATTACTTCTGTTGAGATGGAAGGTCCGAACTGGGAACATCATGAGTCACAAGACCCTGCTCCTGTTTTCCAGAAAACTAACACGGTGGAGCACCTATTCACATGCGCTGCACACACCATGCATTTAAAGAACACCAACTCCCCAAAAGAACTATGGGAGCTGTAGTTTTCCCCTCACAGAGCTACAAATCCTAGAACCCTTAACAAACCACAGGATTCTCTTTCTCTCTGTGTGCGTGCGTGAATTAAATGCATGTATATACACCCATATTTAGTTATTTTGCAGCATTGCTTTGCTTTAAAAATTCAGGAGATAGCTCCAAAGTCAATTCGGAGGAGAGCTAGCAATCATAGGCAATATGAAAGGGTTTGAACGACTCCTCTCTCTTTCACAATTCACTTTCGATCGTATTTATACTACAGACCGAAATTGATTTGGTAGTTATTTCCTCTCCTCGGGGAACTCCGAGTACTATACTTCTGTGAACAAGGCTAGCAGTCATTAACAGAAAATTCTCAGTGCCCTTGCCAAACCACAACTCCCAGGAATCTCTGGGGGGCCTCGCCAGAATTAAACTGGCATAAAATTAATATACTGGTGCAGTAATCAGCCCTGGGTTTCCCCCAGTGCTGTCAAGTGACAACAGTAGGGCCGGCCCAGGATCCAGGGTTGCCTTGGTCCCTCCCTGCCCCCAGAATGCCCCCCCCAGTTGTACTTCCACCCACCCAAAGGTGCGATGGGCAGTGGCGAAGCTGCATGCTCTGGCACCAGGGGCGGAGAGCAGGCAGGGGCGTGGCTGGCGTGTGTCCCGGGGGCGTGGCACATCGCCTGCGGGGGCGTGACATGCATCCTGGGGGCGTGGTGCCCGGCACGTGGGGGGGTGCACGGCGCATGTCGGGGGCGGCCGCAATGGTACCCCCTCCCCGATGGTGCCGGGGGCAGTGCGCTCCCCCCCGTTCCTCTGCCAGTAGCAATGGGGGAACTCTGCACTTGTGGGGAGACAGTAGCAAAGAGGATTTGGGTTTCAGCTGAAGTTTGTAGAAATAACATGCCTGTGAACCCTGGAAAAAGGAAAGGTTAATCATGCGTCTCCCTTCAGAACAACTTCCCCCCCAAGGGTACATTTTTGGCAAGTATAATAAATTCTTTGATTGATCAATCAAGTAAAACACATACACTTAATCGACTAACTGTGCAATCCCAGTGAATTCAGCAAGAGACACTCTTGTAAGTGCACGCAGGATTGCACCCTAAAATTTCTTTAAACAAGTGGGCTTAGGTAGAAGAAAGGAACTGGTACCCCCTCGTCCATATTAACTGCTTCCAAGTCTATTTACCTTCTGTGAAACAGGTGAATGTCAGGAATAGCGTGAAAAACCTGGTGAGTGTCTTGCTGCAAAAAGCCCCCAGTGACCTGGAGAAAGTGCGAGCCATTTGGATGTGGATCTGCCACCATATAGGTAGGTGGGGGTACCACCTTTCTGCATACTTGAGTCCCCTTGCCTCTGACAACTTCCGGTATTAAAAGATCAGCCTTTGTCACTGCCCTGCGCCCATGAATCCAGCTCTGTAGCAGAGTTCTGTAGCAGACACCCAGTCCAGTGATTGCCAGCCAAGGAAGATGGATACGTAAGGTCATATCAAAGCAAGTTATATTCAGAGTAGACCGGCTGAAATCAATGGATGTAAGTAACTCATGGACATTAAATTTAGTGGGTCTACTCCGAGCATGGCTTCTTTGCAGCTGTCTCGGGCATTTTCACCATTTCATAGCCAGTCATGTCAGCTCCATTTGCACAAAGGATTCTGGATTGTAACCTGTGTGGATCAGTGATTTGGTGTTTGGCTCACACAGAGCTTGACTGGGATCTCTGTTCAGCCATGAATCTCAGAAGGGATCAGGAGGTGCTCATTGATAACAGAAATCACTGGGTTAAAGCTCACTGAAAGTGCCGCGGTAGCATTATTATCAATTTACGATGGGGTGGAAGGTTTGCAGGCTATGAAGGACTCGCTCACAAATTTATTGAAAGCTGCACAAATTATGATAGCTAGCAAGTGGAAGGGGCAAGCAGACTATAAAATGGAAAAATGGTATGAAGAGGTGTGGGATACATAGCTATTAATGATAAATGAACATGTGCCATTAAGGTAAGACGGGTGTCAGGGCTGCCTCAAGTCTCAGCTCACAAAAGACCAACGCCTTTCTTTTCTTATATACAAAAATGTTTATTGCAGTTCATGGTTTGCTTCAGATCCGAGGCACGCAGCCCTACGTCTGCTAGGCTTAGACCGCTGAAGTCCCTTCTGAATCTGTCCCTCCCCTGCACCAGTTTAAGAGGCTTGCGCTGCTCCACCTCTTTCTCTCTTTCCTTTTCCGCAGGGTCTTTCTGCCCGCTGGGGTTTCGCCCCTCCTGGATTCCTCCGACGCGGAATCAGACTGCTCTTGCCCCCTCCTGCGGGCTTTGGGACCTGGCCCCTCCTCCGGGCTCCCTGTACTTCCGCGCGCCTCTACATTTGAACTTGGCGCGCGCCCCCAACCTCTAACTTTCCTTTTGACAGCTACGCTACTCCCTTCACTACTCCCCTCCCCTTCCGGGAGGGTGGCTTGCTCCGACCTCCCTCCTTTCTCTACTGCCGGAGCCGCCTCCCCTGATACACTGGAACCTCCACCCCCTTCGCTGCACTCTGGCGGGGAGGCTGGTCCTGACGCCCAGCTGCCACTTTGGGATCCCCCGCTGGCCCCCTGCTCCTGACAAGTCCCCCCTGGGGCTCCCCTGGCCTTGACCACCGACGCCCCCTTCTGGGAATCCTCTGATTCGCTGGAAAGACTCATGGAATCTCTAGAGTCATTGTCATCCTCTTCCTCGCTGTCCTGGGATTCATCCCCATCGCTCTCCATCTCCTGCCTACCCTGTGCCTCTGTCCCCGAACCCCTGACAACGGGGAATATGCAGGAGGAATGATTTTGAGGAGATATGGAGGGTGTTTGTAGAATTTGTACTGTTATAATGGAAAGGGGTCAAACCATCGCTAGAGGTGTTGAAATTTTGGGAGGTTGGATAGTTACAATGGAATAGTCTCGCTGGTGGGGTGCACATTTTTATTCTTATTTATTTATTCTTATTACTTTGTCAAAATAAAGTAAAGGTCGCAGCACGGGAGGAGAGGAGGTGTCTCCCGACTCCTAACCCTTGCACCAGTGTGCATTTTTATTTGGCAACAAGACCCTGGGTCTACACAAAGCAGATTTACGAGTGCTTCCAGACTTTCTCTTTTGAGGTGCGATTCAATCACATATGGGCAAATTCATGTTGTGCAATCAAAAGTTCATTTGGAGCTCTTGCAAGACAAGCCACGCCACCCCCCAGTCAGATTTTGGCAACCAGGAAAGATATTGAGAAACACGATGGAAAGTGTGGCAAAGTGTTGCCACCCCACAAGCAAATCAGAATGGGTGCTCACTGTCTTTATTTCTACAGAATATGATGTGGAAGGCTGCTATAACCTGGACAAGGTGTCATTTAAACCAGCTGATGTCCTTCAGTCAGGAAAGGCTATTTGCGGTGGATATGCTCGACTCTTTCAAGAAATGTGCAGGTAACTTCTGTTGGCTCCAGCCATCATGGCAAGTGGTTGTTACTTGGCTGTAGCGATAGGAGATCTGGAGAGCCACAGGTTCCCCACCCCTTGCCCTAGGCAGCTATCTCCATGCTTAGGCGTGATCAACTCGCACGTGACAGCCCTCGGAAATATGTAAATCAATAGATTCTAAGCAGAAAATGGCGGGAGAGATCTGGAGAGTCCTCATGGCTCATGAGGAGACCCTCGCCAGAACCCAAAGAGGACTTCAGTGGGAGCGGAGGAAGCCCCAAAGAGAACGGAGGCACAGTGGGGCTTTGTTTAGGCTGCTCAGCCTCCCCACCTAGTAGCTGACACACGTCACAGCATGGCAGCTGCTGCTGCTTTTCCACAGGTCCTCCAGCCAGCTCCAGAGCTTCAACTCTGGTTGAAAGGAGTGTTGTGGGGAGAGAGAGCTGGAGAGCAGGAAAAAATGAGCTTTTTTTTAGTGTGTGCTCCCTACTTACACAGGGACACGGGTGGCGCTGTGGTCTAAACCACTGAGCCTCTTGGGCTTGCCGATCAGAAGGTCGGCGGTTCAAATCCCCACGACGGGGTGAGCTCCCGTTGCTCGGTCCCAGCTCCTGCCAACCTAGCAGTTGGAAAACATGCCAAAAAGTGCAAGTAGATAAATAGGTACGGCTCCGGCGGGAAGGTAAACGGCGTTTCCGTGCGCTGCTCTGGTTTCGGTGTTCTGTTGCGCCAGAGGCGGCTTTGTCAGGCTGGCCACATGACTCGGAAAAAACTGTCTGCGGACAAACGCCGGCTCCCTCGGCCTGTAAAGTGAGATGAGTGCCGCAACCCCAGAGTTGTCTGTGACTGGACTTAACTTTCAGGGGTCCTTTACCTTTACCTTTACCTTTACCTTTACCTTTACCTTTACCTTTACCTTTACCTTTACCCTACTTACACAATGTTTGCTTATGTGCATGGGGTTCCGGAACATGACCCACCATGTAAGTGGAGGAATGATCCTGAAGCAAACTTGCATATATAGGGCTGCATTGAATTGAGTAGATCCACTGGAATCCATAGACTTAAAAATTACTTGAATTTAATGGGTCTCTTCCCTGTGTGACTTAGTTCCTCATCCATACTTACCTTTGCTCTGTGCTTTATAGGCGCAGGTCCTGGCTTTCCAGGTCCGTGTCCAAATGTTGTTGTTGTTCTTTCATCCCAGGAAAACTTGTGTTTTCCTGCCAAATTGGAGCAAATGAGAATCTGTGGAGAACCTGATTGCTGTTTTCTCTGATCCAGCAAAATGAAGGGCGGCCACTCCAGCCTATCAAAGCGGTGAAAGCAACCACTTGTCCTCTTGGTAGCAACACTGTTCCTGAATACCTTCCTTCCCCTCTCAGTATTGCAGGGATACAGTGCCAGTATTTGATAGGCAGCTGCAGCGTAAAGGGGAAGAGCGACCATGCCTGGAATGCTGTCCGCATTGATGGAAGGTGGCATCTCTTAGACTGCACCTGGGGAAGTGGCTCTGTGAATACTGCTTTTAGCAAGTTCCCTTTCAGGTACGTTGTTAGGCAGACCAGGCAGAGCGTGGGACACACTGAGGGGATAGCAGAAGAAGAAGAGTTTGGATTTGATATCCCGCTTTCTCACTACCCTAAGGAGTCTCAAAGCGGCCAACAATCTCCTTTCCCTTCCTCCCCCACAACACACACTCTGTGAGGTGAGTGTGGCTGAGAGACTTCAGAGAAGTGTGACTAGCCCAAGGTCACCCAGCAGCTGCAGGTGGAGGAGCAGGGAAGCGAACCCGGTTCCCCAGATTACGAGTCCACCGCTCTTAACCACTACACCACACTGGCTCTCACAGTTAACTTCATTTGCTTTCAGGTGGTTTTGTTTTGCTTGGACCACTTGTCAGAGTTTGCAATTTGATGGCCGCAGGGCTGATTAATGTAAGCAAGTGCAATAAGAATGCTGCAGCTAGGTTGGTGACTGGGAGCGGCCTCCGAGACCATATAACACCGGCCCTGAAAGACCTACATTGGCTCCCAGTACATTTCCAAGCACAATTCAAAGTGTTGGTGCTGACCTCTAAAGCCCTAAATGGCCTCGGCCCAGTATACCTGAAGGAGTGTCTCCACCCCCATCCTTCAGCCTGAGGTCCAGCTCTGAGGGCCTTCTGGCAGTTCCCTCACTGTGAGAAGTGAGGTTACAGGGAACCAGGCCTTCTCAGTAGTGGCGCCCGCCCTGTGGAACGCCCTCCCATCAGATGTCAAGGAAATACAATAACTATCTGACTTTTAGAAGACATCTGAAGGCAGCCCTGTTTAGGGAAGTTTTTAATCTTTGAAGTGTTATTCCGTGCAGAGTGGCTGTGGAGGCCCGGCCAGATGGGTGGGGGTATAAGTAATATTTCATTATTATTATTATTATTATTATTATTATTATTATTATTATTATTAAGCCATGGGCATGGAGTGTCCTGATGGCAGGGATAGATACCATCTATTTATCCTCTTTGAACAGTTCTGGAGTGTTGTGCTTATTCTGGGCTACATGTGTAAAATCTGGGGATTCTGGAGGCTGGATTGTTGCAACACAGCAGCTTCCTCAACCAGATGCCCTCCAGCTGCTCTGGATCACCACTCTGTTTGCCTGTCTGGCCCTGGTGCTAATTTAGGCATTATTATGAAATACTAGACTATTGCGCCTTCTCCTTTTGCAGGTACGATGAGTTTTACTTCCTTACTCACCCCGCTCTGTTTATTAAGAAGCACTTCCCTGAGGACCCCAAGTGGCAGCTTCTGAAACAGACGGTGACACTGGAGCATCAGCATGATCTGACTTAAATGCAGAAGGACTGACCGTCGCAGTCATAAGAACATCAACCACTGAAAATGGGTAAAGCCAATTAGAAGCCTCTGTCTTGTTCCCTTTGATATCACAGTTACATCCACAATCAGCCTCATGTACAAGCTGTTACTGCAGTGTATATCACAGGGATGGAGAACCAGAGGCCCTTTCAGAGGTCCTGCACTACAACTTATTCAGAATGCGGCAGCTAGACTGGTGACTGGGAGCGGCCGCCCAGACCACAGAACTTGAAAGACCTACATTGGCTCCCAGTCCATTTCCGAGCACAATTCAAAGTGTTGGTGCTGACCTTGAAAGCCGCCTAAACGGCCTCGGTCCAGTAGACCTGAAGGAGCGTCTCCACCCCCATCGTTCTGCCCGGACACTGAGGTCCAGCGCCGAGGGCCTTCTGGCGGTTCCCTCACTGCGAGATGCCAAGTTACAGGGAACCAGGCAGAGGGCCTTCTCGGTAGTGGCTCCCGTCCTGTGGAACGCCCTCCCATCAGATGTCAAAGGAATAAACAACTACCTGATGTTTAGAAGACATCTGAAGGCAGCCCTGTTTAGGGAAGTTTTTTAATGACTGATGTTTTAATGTATTTTGAAGCTCCTGTTGCAAGCCGTCCACAGTGGCTGGGGAGACCTGGCTGGGCGGGCGGGCGGGCGGGGTATAAGTAATAAATTATGATGATGATGATGATGATGATGTCCCATCATCCCTGACTATCATGTGGTTGATGGGACATAAGAATTCAGCAACATCTGGAGGAAATCAGATTGGCGAAGGCTGGTTTAGCACACCACCCCAGACTCTCAGCTGTGGTTAACGTTATAAAGTTATAGAGTTATTATAGAGTTGGAAGGGACCACAAGTGTCATTTTGCCTAACCCCCAGCAATGCAGGATTATTATTTTTGCCCCGTGTGAGGCTCAAACCCACGACCCTGAGATTAAGAGTTTAAACAAGCTAGCTGGATGAGCCATGGTTTAAAGATGGCTTATCAAACCAATCAACCATGGTTAACAATAAGCATAGTTCATCAGATTTGGGTGAGGCACAAGCTGTGGTTAAGCCT
Organism: Podarcis pityusensis; assembly: GCF_964106645.2. Lineage (NCBI taxonomy): Eukaryota > Metazoa > Chordata > Lepidosauria > Squamata > Lacertidae > Podarcis > Podarcis pityusensis. Next base: position 2,760,380 of record NC_138045.1, read on the forward strand.
AACGAGGATGTAGTTTCCAAACTCTTCACCGCTTGTGTAGAGGGAGGAGGGGGGGAATGTGTGAGCCCAAGGCTTGCTTTGGCTCATTCCCAGCATACTAAACCATGGTTTCACTTGACATCTGAACTGGGTCTGTAAGTATTCCATGCTCTACCTTAGATACCTTTGTTTGCCCCTATTGCTGATTTAGATAGTGTTGCTAAATACTGCACTATTGACCTCTCTTTTTCAGGTACCATGTGATTTACTTCCTCAACCATCCTGTTCTGATTATTAGCACTTCCCAGATGATCCCAAATGGCAGCTTCTGAAGCAGACTTCTGCACCTGCAGCAGCTTGAATGGAATCCGCCTACCGTGTAATTTGATATCCTTCAAGGACAGTCACTTGTCTCGGGCATCACTGCTAAACTGACCACGGTTTTGATGCACAGGGTTTTTAGCTTGACACAAAGTTTTTAAAAATGGAAAACATATATAATATATATAACATGATACTTGTTTCAATGAGCTAAAATCGATTGCAGTAGCTATTTACAAATTTACAGTATAACAAAGAAATCGGGGAGGTGTTCCAGGATTTCTTTTTAAAGGCCGTATCAAAAAATGAGTAAAGTGGGAAACCCTAGATTGATTTTGAAAAGCAGATAATGAAAGGGTACAATTAATCTTTAGGCATAAACTTGTTCATATAAAAATGTGTTGAATCCCGCCCCCCATCCTTTACAGTACAGCAACACAAATCATTAGCATTTTATCCACCATATTCTTGAGACACCCTAATGTGGTCCTATCCATTCACTTAAAGTAGTAGCAGATTTTTTTTATATATAGCAAACAGTAAATAAAAAGAGTACAATCGAGGACTTCCAGAGTCGGCGCCAGCGGTCGATGGCGGATTTCCTCGGTTAGAGGGAATCAGCGCCACGAAGAAAAGGGTCGAATCCCGCTTCGGTGCAGCGGGGGACCCCTAAAAATCACAGGCAGGGGAAGCCTGTGAGCCTGGGACCCAGCGGGCACATTTGGCACCCCCCCCAACCCGGTAAAAAGCCCAGAAACGGGCTTGAAATCGGAGCGGGGGAGAGCGCTGTGCTGTGGGTTGTCTGCTCGTTCCTGGTGTGAAGCCGCAAGCTGTTGACCGGAGAGCGCTGCCTTTCTTCCTTAAAATCCGGACCTGAAAATCAACGATCCGTGAGTAGGATATAACCTAAATTGGAACTGTACAAACTGGAAACTGAAATCTGGCCGAAAACGGAAAGAGGCTTAAAAAGGAAGTCAGCCTCTTTTATTGTAGATAAAATAAAGCATTGAACTTGAAAGCAGAAGCATTTGGAAAGTACGTTTTAGCGGACTTTAATCCAATCATCTAACCTGGACTTTTCCCTCTATAAATTGAGGGAAAAAGGGGGAGAATTGTGGAGGTGATTTCTTCATAAAGAGTGGAAAAGAAGGGATTAAACCATCACTCAATTCCCTGGGAAAGGATTTTCCAGATCCTAGGAAAGAAAGAGAGGTACTGTCTTGCAATATATTTTGACAGCTAGTCCTGCACAGGAAATAAAAGTTTGGACGGATTATGTGAATATATATCTCCTGGTCCTAAGTTAAAAATTGTGAATAGACTGTTTTCCTTCTGAATAAACTAGGGGGGTTTAAAAAGGAAATTAAAGTATCCAAGAACTTTTATGACTGTTACAGTGTCCCCCTAGTGGAACTTGGAACTGTTACAACTTGTTATAATTGTAATTGTAGCAGGCTTGAGGAGTTCTCACACTGCTTGGGAGGAAATTTCCACTGTTTAATTTCAACTACGTGTCTGACCTTGAGCATTATCTAAGGAATGGCAGATAAAGAGAAGGCGGATGCTTCGACTACAAGATCGGGGAGGACTATTCGCACAGAAGAAGGATTACAAAGGAGAGCTTCGGCCTCAGGCCCTTCTGGAACCTCAACAATAGCCTCATCGGCACAATCAAAGGTAAAAAGTGTGACAAGTGAAGACGCCTTTGCTCTAGTTTTGGCCAAAGTTAATGAATCTTTAAATAAAATAAGCCAACAAGTAGCAGAGGCATGTGACAAGATTGATCAAAATACTGCAAGTATAAATAACTTGGGCCAAAAAGTAAATACTAACACAGAGACTATTCAGAAGTTATTAGAGGAATCGGCCTCAACACGCCAGATTGCTGAAGAGGCTAAAGAAATTGCTACAACTTCTGCTACTGAAGTTAAAGAGGTTCAAGAGGAATTACCAACACTGCATAAACAACTGGAAGACCATAAACTAACCCTGTCTATGATAGATTTGAAGGAAAAGCAAGTGAATTTGCGGGTCAGATCGGTACCTGAGGTGGAAAAGGACAATCTAGCTGAATTTCTCACGCAGGAATTTTTGGACTTTTGGGATCCAGAACTGGCAAAAGACAGTTTCACAATAGTAAATGCTTTTAGACTTGGGAGAAGAGGAGAGAAGAAGGTGAGAGACTGCCTGATTACTTTTCGAACAAAAGAAGAGAGGGATAAGATTTTGGGCCTACATTTCAAGAAGACACTGGAAATCCATCGGACAAGGGTGGAAATATTCAAAGATATCCCGAAATATCTTCTGGATCTCAGATCAAAATACAAAGACCTGGTTACCCTGCTGAGAAGGAACAACATCAACTTCAGGTGGGAACTCCCTCAAGGCCTGTCTTTTAGTTACAAAGGAAAGAAGAGGAAAATAAGATCGGAAGACGACAAAGATAAATTTTACAGGGACCACGGAGAAGACTTACAAAAAGAACTATTTCCGGAACCAAAAGACCGTTCGAAAGAAGGGATACCACCGACGGATGAGGAACAGGCACTAGGTGCAGTAGGAGGAGAACTAAAACAATAACATCATGGCCCTGCAACTTTTAACATGGAACTGTCGGGGTTTGAATTCCCCTCAGAAAAGGAAGTCAGTATTTCATATATTAAAAAAGGAACAATTGGACCTAATTTGTTTACAAGAAACGCATATAACAAGATTACACAGGAAATTGTTGATAAATAAAAGACTTGGTCAGGAATTTATTTCGTCAGATAAAGTTAAAAAGAGAGGGGTTGTGATCTACGCAAAATACAATTTATCACCAAAATTCGTTTTTAAGGATGACCAAGGAAGATTTGTGGCAATTGAAATTCAAACACAAGGAGAAAAATTTTTGATTGTAGGAGTTTACGCACCTAATGACGGGAAATCTGATTTTTTTAAGAAGTTGCATGAGACCTTGATGGACCATATGGATTACAACATGATTCTGATGGGAGATATGAATGGAGTGGTATCTACTTATATGGACAAGGCACAAAGACAGGTAGTCACCAAAGATGGTAGACTACCGAAAACCTTTTTTGATATGACAGACAACTTGGATTTAGTGGATATTTGGAGAATTAGATGTCAGTATCTTCAGCTCACAGGCAGAGGTACCTGGCCTCCCCCGAGGCAATTGAGCGAGATACTGTGTGTTTACCGTCCGTCTGCGACCCCGGCAGGCTAGGTAAACAAACCCGGCAATTCTTCTCATTAGTCGTGAGAAGAACACACCCTCTGCTTCTCTCTGCTTCTCTCCCTCCCTGCATTCTCCCCAGGGAGGGGAAATGAGACAGACAGGAGTCCTATTTACATGTTTTATTCCTGTCACTCAACAGTACATAGAAAAGTAACTGCTCCCTTCAGACTCCATCAGAAGAGTCACACACTCCTCCCCTGTACTTCCAGCACAGGTCATATGACACTCTGAGCTAACATCCGGTGCTCAGTACAGAGAATAGGCTCCACCTTTTCTCCAACAGTACATCTGCACTGTTTTGCATTCCAGCCATCTGGAGCTGGCTTTTGCCTTGGTGCTTTTTCCTGACATTAGAAACCCCTTGGCTAAAGAGGGAACTTTCTTTTCTGAAGCCAAAATGACTTGGACAAGAATTGACCAAATTTGGATAACTAGAGGAATGGCACCAAAGACAAGAAAGGTGGAAATCTGCCCGAAAATTTGCTCCGACCACAATGCTGTTAAGATGGAAATGAGACTAACACCAACTGGCTCCTTCAGATGGAAGATGAATGACACCTTATTTAGAGATGAAGAATTTCTTAAGAAGGCCCAAAAAACTCTAAGAGATTACTTCGAGATAAATCTTAGTTCCAACGTGGAGAAAAGAGTAATCTGGGATGCAAGTAAAGCGGTTATGAGAGGGTTCTTAATACAGCAGAATGCGATAAAGAAAAGAACTCAAAATGAGAAGAAGGATAAAATTATGAACAAAACGAATGAATGTGAAAAAAGACTGAGAGTAAATCCCAAATCTCAAGAGATTCTGAGAGAGTTAAAGTTATATCAAGCACAATATATGAAAATAATGAATCAGGAAATAGAATGGAAAATTAAACAAATGAGACAAAAGACTTTTGAATCGGCCAATAAATGTGGTAAATTGTTGGCATGGCAAATGAAAAAGAGACAAAAACTAAATACGATCACGAATTTAGAAGTGGAAGGAAGGAATATACAGAACCCTGCGGAGATTAGGAGTTGTTTCCAGAAGTATTTTAAAAGACTATATACTCAAGGGCCAGTGAAAGAAACAGACTTAGACCAATTTTTGAAAACAAATGGATTACAAAAAAGATCTCTAGAAAATAGACTAATTTTGAATGACAGAATAACTGAACAGGAAATAGAAGGTGCCATTCAAAACATGCAACTGGGTAAATCTCCAGGACCAGACGGCTTGACCTCTAGATACTACAGATCTTTAAAAGAATGGCTAATTCAACCATTGAAAGAGGTCTGCAACGAAATAATGGAGGGGAAGAGGGCACCAGAGTCGTGGAAAGAAGCATATATTACACTTGTACCAAAAACAGAGACTGAAAAGACACAACTTAAGAACTACCGCCCTATATCATTACTTAATGTGGATTACAAAATTTTTGCAGATATTTTGGCTAAGAGATTTAAAAAAGTGCTGTTGGAAGAGATTCATAAAGACCAAGCGGGCTTTCTCCCAGGAAGACATTTGTCTGATAATTTGAGGAATATAATTGATATCTTGGAAAAATTAGAAGTGAATATAAACACTAAAGCAGTGTTGATATTTGTAGACGCGGAGAAAGCCTTTGACAATATTTCTTGGAAGTTTATGAAGAAGAATCTACAGGGTATGGGGGTAGGCCAAGGTTTTGAGAATGGTATAAGTGCAATTTATTCAGAACAAAAGGCTAAACTAATTGTAAATAATGTTGTGACGGAAGAACTTAAAATTGAAAAAGGGACACGACAAGGTTGCCCAATTTCCCCACTTCTTTTTGTTTCAGTCCTGGAGGTTCTGCTAAATATGATTAGAAGGGACCAGATGGTTAAAGGTATACAGGTCGGAACTAAACACTATAAATTGAGAGCATTTGCAGATGACTTAGTATTGACGTTACAGGAGCCAGAATCTAGTACTAAAAGAGTTTTAGAACTGATTCAAGAATTTGGTCAAGTGGCAGGATTTAAATTGAACAAGTCAAAAACCAAGGTTCTAGAGAAAAACTTAACATCGTTTGAAAGAGAGAGGTTTCAGAATGAGACAGGTTTAACAGTGGTTAAGAAAGTTAAATACCTGGGGATTAACATGACAGCAAAAAATGGGAATTTATTTAAAGATAACTATGAAAAATGTTGGTCAGAAGTGAAAAAAGATTTAGAAATTTGGTCAAATTTGAAGCTTTCACTGCTAGGCCGTATTGCTGCGATAAAAATGAATGTATTGCCTAGAATGTTGTTTTTGTTTCAAACTTTGCAGATTGTGGACAAAATGGATTGTTTCAAGAGGTGGCAGAAAGATATTTCAAAATTTGTCTGACAGGGCAAGAAACCCAGAATAAAATTTAAAATACTAACGGATGCAAAGGAAAGAGGTGGATTTGCCCTGCCAGACTTTAAACTGTACTATGAATCAGCAGCTTTTTGCTGGTTGAAAGAATGGCTACTTCTTGAAAACACTGACATTTTGGATTTAGAAGGTTTTAATAACGTATTTGGATGGCATGCATATTTATGGTATGATAAGGTCAAAGCACATAAAGCATTTAAAAACCACATTGTCAGGAAAGCGTTGTTTAATGTTTGGATAAGATATAAGGATTTGCTAGAAAATAAAACCCCAAGGTGGCTGTCACCAATGGAAGCGAAAGCCTTGAAAAGGGTCAATATGGAGGTCAAATGGCCGAAATATTGGGAAATTTTGGAACAAGACGGAGATAGACTGAAATTGCAGAGTTTTGAAAAACTAAAAAACAAAGTGCGAGACTGGCTTCATTATTATCAAATAATGGAGGTATTTAAATTGGACAGGAAAATTGGCTTCCAGGTGGAAAGATCCAAATTAGAAACAGAATTGTTAGAACCCAAGACTAAGAATTTGTCAAGAATGTATAACTTGCTGCTGAAATGGAATACTCAAGATGAAACGGTAAAATCGGCTATGATTAAATGGGCACAGGACGTAGGACATAACATTATGTTTGCTGACTGGGAACAGTTATGGACCACAGGTATGAAATTTACGGCATGTAATGCCTTAAGAGAGAATATTATGAAAATGATATACAGGTGGTACATAACCCCAGTCAAGCTTGCGAAAATCTACCACTTGCCCGACAACAAATGTTGGAAATGTAAAGAAACTGAAGGTACATTTTTTCACCTTTGGTGGACGTGCCCAAAGATCAAGGCTTTCTGGGAAATGATATATAATGAACTAAAAAAGGTATTTAAGTATACCTTCCCTAAGAAACCAGAGGCCTTTCTCCTGGGCATTGTCGGCCAAATGGTGTTAAAAAAGGATAGAACTTTCTTTATGTATGTGTCAGGGAACTGCCATCGGAAGGAAGGGAGGTGAAAGGGCTCACACAGGTTGGGAGAGACTCAGCAGCTGAAGAGGGAACCAGTAGGGGGAGAGGAGGTGAGCTGAGGGAAAGTGAGCTGGAGGGATGGCTCAGAGACACTTCCAGCGAAAACAGTGGGGAGGTTTCAGGACCTCCTGTAGGGACACCCACTCCTCGCCGGAAACTGTCACGCAGAGAGTCCAGAAGACGTGTTTCCGTTAAGGAGCTTTTATGTTGGAAGCGATTCCGAAAGCAACCACTGTCGGAATCTGCCAGCGACTGACGGAGCCATGCTTAAGGGGCTCCGTTACAGACAGAGGTTTGCAAACTTGACCAAACTCTGAGGGACTTGGATTTTACACACAAGCAGCTCATCGTCCCATCACAGCATTCCGACAGTCTCCGTGAGCAGCTTGTGCAGGAGAAGGCATCATGAGCAACCCAGCCGGAACCGGAGAAGCAGGAGCTGGAGCGGGTCCAAGCCTGGAAGAAAGGTACCGGGCGTTGGAGGTCCAGCTAGCGCTGCAGACGGCGAGGCTCGAGGAGAGGAGGGCTCAAGATGCAGAGAAGGGGAAAACCACCCCGCTCGCCAGAAAGTTGCCAGGATTGGTACAGAAGTTTGGGGGGGAGCCCAAGGACTATCATACCTTTAGGACAGAGATGCAATATGCCCTTAATCTGCAGTTTGATGACTTTCCCGACGAGGAATCGCGGGTGGCTTTTGTGATTGGGCATCTCGAAAAGGGGGTGAAAGACTGGGTGAGGCCCCTGATGGCAACGAATAATGACATCCTGAAGGACACGAGGAAGTTTTTTCGTGCCATGGATCTGATGTTTTCCAGCGATATTGAGCAGGGAGTGGTACGCAGACAGTTAATGGCGTGCAAACAGGGGAGCCGATCTGTTCGTGAGTACTGGACTGAGTTTACCATGTTGATCCATAAATTGGGGTGGGATCTATCGGCGGAACCCATTCAAATGCTCTTTGAAGAAGGGCTTTCTTCGGCTGTGAAAGACGAACTTTCCCGGGCGCCCAGGGCGGAGTCTATGGACCAGCTGACCAAATCAGCACTGACCATAGGAGCGCGCCAAGAGGCGAGAGCCTTGGAGAGGCGGGAAGGGAAGGGGGAACGTTGGAGGGAGCTTCGCATTCCAGAGATTCCAGAGCCGCCGTTCTCGCCGGGAGAGCCGATGGAAATTGGAACAGCGCGCGCGCACGCAGTTTCAAAGCCCAGTGAAGAGCGGAAGAAGGAGGGGAAGGGCGCCAAGAAATGTTATCTCTGCCAACAGCCAGGTCATTTTGCCAGAGTCTGCCCCCAAAGAAAGGAATGGCAAGGAATGGCGGGAGCTGTTGGGGAGAGGGAGGAAAAGGTACCGGAGCAAGTAAAAGCCAACGCCTGGCTGCCACCGTCAGGGCACAGCAGCCAGGCCAAAGAGCAGTGAAAGTGCCCACGCCGGAACCTCCTAAACCCGCCCTAGTGATAGAGGTGTTACTAGAGCTGCCTAACGGACACCCACTAAAGATAAAGGCGCTATTGGACTCAGGCAGCTCCTGCAATTTCATGAGTAAGGAGTTTGCTGCTGAGCACCAGATACAGACTATCCCTTTAAGTAACCCTTTGCAGGTGACCACGATCGATGGAAGGGAGCTGCTGGGAGGAGAAGTCAGCCAGCAGACCGTCCCAATGATAATGAGGGTAGCAAGACACACTGAGCTAATAGCGTTTAATGTGGCTACCTTGGGAGGAGCTCCCATTATTTTGGGGATGAGCTGGCTAGCGTTACATGATCCGCTAGTGGGCTGGCATCAGAGAGTGGTCTCCTTTGGGTCAGCACATTGTCTAGAACACTGCAAAGAGCGGGAGGCTCAAGGAGGGGCCAGAGCCACTCTAGCAGGGACGGAAGTAACGGAGAAGGGGAAGGTTCCCCAACAATACGCCGACCTGAGCAACGTCTTCAGCGAGAGGGAGGCAGACAAACTACCCCCACATAGGCCCTATGACTGTCAAATCAATTTACTCCCTGGGGCACAGCTCCCTGTAGGCAAGCTGTACGCCATGTCAGACAGAGAGATGCAGGAGCTAAGGGAGTTCATTGACAAGAACCTGAAGAGAGGGTTCATCAGAGAGTCCAGGGCGGTGGGGGGCAGCCCAGTGTTTTTTGTGGATAAAAAAAACACGGACAAACCTAGACTTGTAGTGGACTTCAGGGCCTTAAATGCAGTGTCAGAACCAGTGACTTTCCCGATGCCCAGAATTGATGACATTTTGACAAGGGTCAGGAAGGGAAAGATTTTTACTAAACTGGACCTGAGGGGGGCGTACAACCTGATACGAATAAGGAAGGGGGATGAATGGAAAACCACCATGTTCACCCCTTTGGGGGCATTTGAATATTTAGTTATGCCCTTCAGCTTACAAGCAGGCTCTGCGTGCTTTCAATCGTTTATGAACCACGTCCTGGGGCCTTTGCTTTACAAGAATTGTGTGGCCTTCTTAGATGACGTGTTAGTATATTCAGAGAATGAGGAGCAGCATGTAAAAGACGTCAGGGAAGTGTTGGGCAGACTGCAAGCCAATCAGCTGTGGGTGAAGCTAGAGAAGTGTCAGTTTCATGCCAAGGAGGTGGAATTCCTGGGGTACCGCTTGTCAGACAAGGGATTGGCCATGGATCCTGGCAAGGTCCAAGCGGTACTGGAATGGAAAACACCAAAAACAAGGAAGGATGTGCAAAGATTCCTTGGATTTGGAAACTTCTATCGGAAGTTCATCAGAAATTTTGCCCACTTGACGGCGCCCATTACGGACTGTCTCAGCAGTAAGAGGAAATTCGTTTGGACGGCGGAGGCGGAGCGAGCTTTTGAGGAGCTGAAAAGGGCGTTCGCTTCGGAAGAACAGCTCCTACATGTGGATTTACAAAAACCGATGCGAGTGGAAACGGACGCATCAGACCGGGCTGTGGGGGCGGTGCTTCTGCAGCCTGGCAAGGAGGAGTCGGAGTGGAGACCGTGTGCCTTTTTTTCGCGAAAGCTGAACAAATCTGAGAGGAACTACACGGTGTATGACCGAGAACTACTAGCCATTCATGAAGCGTTCAGGAGATGGAGGCATTTATTAATTGGGGCACAACATAAGGTGCAAGTGTGCACGGACCACAAGAACTTAGAGTATTGGAGAACGGCACGAGTGCTCAACCAACGGCAAGTGAGATGGGCCCAGGAGTTCTCCAAATTCCACTTTGAAATTTGTTATGTGCCAGGTCCAGAAAATGTTAGGGCGGACGCTCTCTCACACAAACCTGAATATTTGGAAGGGGAGGGGGCACCCGAAGAGAGACATGTCATCCCAGAGGACCGCTGGGTGTGTGGGGCGGCATTGGTGGGGCAAAGAGAACTGGTAGAGGAAACAGAGAATGATGAATACGCCCAGAATAAGCTCAGAGGTCTTAGGGGTGAGAGAGAGGAACCAGGGGGTTTCGAGGAAAGAAATGGAGCTTTGTATTACAAAGGGGCACTGTATATCCCTGAAGGAGACTTAAGGGGGAGGGTACTCAAGCAGTTGCACGACAGCCCCACGGCGGGGCATTTTGGACAACACAAAACCATGTGGTTGGTCACCAGGGAATTTTGGTGGCCTAAGGTGAGGGAAGATGTACGGGAGTATGTAAGAGGGTGCGAGCAATGCCAGCGAGCCAAAGGGGAGAGGCGGGCGCCGGCGGGGCTATTAGAACCCTTACCAACCCCAGAACGACCTTGGGAGGCAGTGTCGATAGATTTTATGACTGATCTGCCGAAGTCCAAGGGGAAAACAGCCATCATGGTGGTGGTAGACCTACTAACAAAGATGTGCCACTTTGTAGCCTGCTCGCATGCAGTCACGGCGGAAGAGACAGCGAAGTTATTTGTAGAACACATTTTTAGGTTGCACGGAGTGCCATTGAGGGTGGTCTCCGACCAAGGAAAACAATTTACTTCCAGGTTCTGGAGGAAGCTCATGAGCTTACTGCAGGTGGAGGTCAACTTTTCGACTGCCCGGCACCCTGAAACCAACGGGCAGACGGAAAGAGCAAACGGTGTCCTCCAGCAATACCTGAGGTGTTATGTCAATGACAGAGAGAATGACTGGGTAGAAAAGTTGGCGCTGGCGGAATTTGCCTACAACAATGCCGAGAATGTGTCCACAGGGATGAGCCCCTTCTTGGCTAATTATGGGTGTCATCCCAGGGCTTTCCCAGGGGGAGAAGGGGAGAGATGGAGCGTCCCGGCAGCCGAGCATTTTGTAGAAGAAATGGAAGCAATCCATCGTCAGCTCCAACTCAACTTAGAAAGGGCGAAGGAAGAATACAAGAGGCAGGCAGACAAGAACCGAAGGGAAGGTGAAACCATAAGGGTGGGAGATAGGGTGTGGCTGTCAACCCAAGGGTTGCCGTTCAAAGGAGGTTGTAAGAAATTAAGACCCAGGAGATTGGGTCCCTTTGAGGTCATTCAACAGGTCAACCCAGTGGCTTTCAGGCTCCGGTTACCCAACCACATGAAACTGCACCCAGTATTTCACAGGTCGTTACTGTCACCGTATGAGGGGGGACGAGAAGGGATGGCCACTCGGGGACCGGTCATAGAAGAAAGGGAATGCAGCAGCCATGTGGCAGAAATCCTCGACGCCAGGTGGAAGGGGGATCAGGTGGAGTATTTGGTAGCGTGGGAAGGAGAACCGGAGTCAGAAAACACTTGGGTAATGGCAGAAGATATCAATGACGAGGTATTGATAGAAACGTTCCATCAAAGGTTCCCAAGGAAACCTCAGCCTGTGGAGAGGTTCCGGAGGGAATACTTTGGGACCACCGATGAGGAGGAGGAGTTGGAAGGATTCCCGGACTCGGAAGGGGAAGGGGAGATGGACTCTGAGGAGGAGGAGTACTTCGAGACCAGGAACCGCAACAGGTGGAGAGAAGTGTTCGAGACATCGGAAGATGAAGGAAGTTCATTCCGGGGTTTTGCCTCCTCACCGCCCGTAGAGGAGGGGGCGGGAGGGGGTGAAGGGGGCCCTGGAGGGGAGGTGGATGTCAGGGAACTGCCATCGGAAGGAAGGGAGGTGAAAGGGCTCACACAGGTTGGGAGAGACTCAGCAGCTGAAGAGGGAACCAGTAGGGGGAGAGGAGGTGAGCTGAGGGAAAGTGAGCTGGAGGGATGGCTCAGAGACACTTCCAGCGAAAACAGTGGGGAGGTTTCAGGACCTCCTGTAGGGACACCCACTCCTCGCCGGAAACTGTCACGCAGAGAGTCCAGAAGACGTGTTTCCGTTAAGGAGCTTTTATGTTGGAAGCGATTCCGAAAGCAACCACTGTCGGAATCTGCCAGCGACTGACGGAGCCATGCTTAAGGGGCTCCGTTACAGACAGAGGTTTGCAAACTTGACCAAACTCTGAGGGACTTGGATTTTACACACAAGCAGCTCATCGTCCCATCACAGTATGCAACAACAGCAGCAAGAATACTCATCGCAAAGTATTGGAAGACACAAGAACTTCCCATGCTGGAGGAATGGCAGATGAAACTTATGGACTATATGGAACTAGCTGAAATGACTGGTAGACTCCGCGACCAGGGAGAAGAGTCGATGGAGGAAGACTGGAAGAAATTCAAAGACTATCTTCAGAAACACTGCAAAATTAAGGAATGTTAGTGTGATGTTGGACTGAAAACAAGTGGTTTCCAGCTGCACAGGTTAAAGTTAAGGATAGATTAAGATTAAACATCAAGATTAAAGATGTTTAAAGAAATGGAAATTTGATATTAAAAGGGAAAATTTTAAAGTTATATGATATTAAGATCAAGGATTAGGTTTAAAAAAAGTTGAAGTTATATATTTTAACATTTTATTAAATTAAAGATTGGGATTAAAAAGTGGAAAAGAAACTGCTGGACAAATAATGTGGACTGGAATACAAAAGAGGGAGGTTTGAGGAAGTCTAGAAAATAAGTAATGTAAAATTGGAAATGGAAAAGAGAGTTTGTTTTTAATTGTTGTGTTTTGTGTTTTTATTGTTAAGTTTTGTATTGTTTTTTGTGTGTGTTTTTTTTTTGTTTTGTTGTTTTAAACTTTAATAAAAAATTATTATTAAAAAAAAAAAGAGTACAATCCATAAATTGGTGCAAACTTTTGGGGCTTGCCTTTGATTTCCCAGTGTGTTTGTAAATGCAATAAAGTTTCACTGTTCTCCGCCAAATGTGTCCTTGTGTTTTGTTCCTCTTGCTTGATTCAGTTGTTTAATATGTGGCAATCTAATAAATTTACAGTCGTACCTTGGATCCCGAACGCCTTGCAAGTCGAACGTTTTGGCTCCCAAAAGCTGCAAGCCCGGAAGTGAGTGTTCCGGTTTGCGAACGTTATTTGGAACCCGAACGTCCAACGCGGCCTACGAGGCTTCCGATTGGAAGCCACGCCTTGGTTCCCAAACATTGTGGAAGACGAACGGACTTCCAGAACGGATTCCGTTCGACTTCCGAGGTACGACTGTACCTACAGCATGATCACATCCTACACGCAGAGGCATATCTAGGGGTTCTCTATGTAGAGGTGAAGGGGGTAAGGTCCTGAAAACTGCTGCTACTTAGGGGTCTAAAACAGATACATTTTTACTTAGCTTTAAGACACTTACAACTGTTATTTTGTAGTGCAGAGCAACAGGGACAGAAGGAACCATGAGAGAAGCGATGACTGGCTTCACGGTTTTTCCCACATAATGGTTTTTTACACGGCACGCGCACACATTGTGATTAATATTATGGCACTGTTACCACGCTGTGGACTTCAAACTTATTTCCTCACCCCCAAATGTATTGATACATTGCCCAGCCTTAAAGTATGTGTGTGTGCTCTATGCAAAAATCACCATGCGGGGAAAACTGTGAAGCCAGCTAGTGCCTCTACATAGCTCCATCCTGATTGCAGACATGGTGATATATTGGTACATTGCAAAATTTAGCTGGTGCTCTATCCCGATTTTGAAAACCAGGTAACATCTAGCCCTCCTCTGAACCCTTGTTATTCTTCGAAAAGAATTTGTCTAAGTTTGCTTAACTAAGTGGCTTAAAAGTGTGGGTTTGGATTAAGAAAAGAGGAGAAATGATTCCCTACAACAGGTAACTTATCAGTTTTCGTGAAAGGTGTCAACTTTGAGAGAAAGCAGTATTATTTGTGATGGCTAAAAGGTAACGGGACCCCTGACCGTTAGGTCCAGTCGCGGACGACTCTGCGGTTGCGCGCTCATCTCGCTCTATAGGCCGAGGGAGCCGGCATGTGTCCGCAGACAGTTTTTCTGGGTCATGTGGCCAGCATGTGGCCAGCATGACTGGCGAACCAGAGCAGCGCACGGAAATGCCGTTTACCTTCCCGCCGGAGCGGTACCTATCTATCTACTTGTACTTTGACGTGCTTTCGAACTGCTAGGTTGGCAGGAGCAGGGACCGAGCAACGGGAGCTCACCCCGTCGCGGGGATTCGAACCGCCGACCTTCTGATCGGCAAGCCCAAGAGGCTCAGTGGTTTAGACCACAGCACCACCCGCGTCCCTACACAACACAAAACACTGTTGCTGTCTGTAGGTTTTATTTTTATATTTTTTACCTTATATTTTGGAAATGTACATCCAGGTTTTATTTCCTTTAAATTGGGGGGGGGGGGACCAAGAGAGTGGGGCCCTAAACTATAGCTTGTTTAGCTTACATGTAAATACGGCACTAGGGGCTGCCTGCCCTGCTCACTCTGCTAAGCCTAGACTAACCGATCCAATAGGAATCCAACCCCTCCGACCATCCAACATTGTGTCCTACATTTCTAAGCAGTGAAAAGTTCTGGAGCAGCAATACAGGGAGAAAGGGTACCAGGGGTAGGGGGGCTTGTAAACTGGCCACATATGGTTGATCTGTCTGGACTGAGATCAAGTCATACTCAAGCCACAAAGCTCTGTTTTGACGCTTCGTTCTTTGCTTGAATTCCCCAGAATTCCCCCTCGCTCTCTAAACCGAAAGCACAAGCATTTCCTCCACCCTCTACTTAATGAGGTCAAGGCGAACAAGTGAAATGTTGAGGGCTAGTCACTTGTGGGCTTATTTGCAAAGCTACGGTAGGCCCTGCATTATTTTCAGCATGGTGGCTAAGTTTTGATTTGTAACCAGAAATTCCTAGAGGTCTTTCCTAAAGCAAAGACACATAGAATTGTGCTGTTCCTCTGTAAGAAAAAGAAATAATAATCTTTTGTTATAGTTTTATCTGTCTCCCAAATATGATGGGGGAAATTTATTCTGGGGCTCAGCACTAATACATGTTTCTTGTACTACGTGCAAAGGGGTTTCTCGATCATGCCCATTTTGGACTTTCTGAGGACTGAAAAACCCTGAATTTAAAGGGCAAAAGGTCCAGGAGAACAATGGGGTGGGAAGTATCTCATCTGAAGGCCCATATATTCATGGGGAGACAGGGTGATGCAAATCTAGTCTAGACTGCAGATTCTGCTCTGGTGCAGGCAAGTCCTAAGTCCATAGTGTGGACACAGCCAGCCTCCAAAGCTGCTTCAGGCTGCAATTCTAAACCCACTTGCCTGAGAGTAAGCCCCACCAAATTCAATCAGACTTACAGTTGTACCTTGGTAGTCAAACGGCTTGGCTCCCAAACAAATCGGCTCCCAAACGCCGCAAATCCAGAAGTGAGTGTTCCAGTTTTTCGGAAGCCAAACGTCCGACGCGGCTTCCGCTTGAGTGCAGGAAGCTCCTGCAGCCAATCGGAAGCTGCGCCTTGGTTTTCAAATGGTTTTGGGAGGCGAATGGACTTCCGGAACGGATTAAGTTCGAGAAGCAAGGTACCACTGTATTAAAAACATAATATCACAATTAAATCATATGAAAATGATATGAAGTGGAATTATGAATGATATATAACTTATACTTTTAGAAGATACCTGAAGGCAGCCCTGTTTAGGGAAGTTTTTAATGTTTGATGTTTTATTGTATTTTTACTATTTTGTTGGAAGCCTCCCAGAGTGGCTGGGGAAACCCAGCCAGATGGACGGGGTATAAGTAATAAATGATGATGATGATGATGATGATGATGATGATGATGAAAATAGTATAGGAATTAATACCAAAAAATACTACACCCCATTCCCTGCAAAAAGAAGGACGCCCTAAAAACAAACTGAGCACACCTCTTATATCAATCGGCAATGGGAACAGGAGATGGACCTTTCCATTAATTATATGTGGGCAGATCCACATAAAACATAGACTATGAATTGCCGAAATCTACCTGGCAGGGGAGGAAATGTGCATTTGGGACTCCAGGGAACTTTGACACACTGCTGTGCTGTTTTGTCCAAACTTGTTCTGCTTTCACTTTTGTTTTGGCGCCGTAAGTGCTGTTCCTGTTACTCTTATCATAATGCCAAGGTCTCCATCAACAGCAGAAATTGCGTGCACGAAAGTTGAAGCAACTTCTAGGGAACAGAAACACAACGTGGCATTGTGTCATCGGTCTTGATCCATCAAGGGTGCTCTATTGTGTGCACGAAACATACCAGAGCTGCTGGGTGCGATGGCTATCAGGGCTTCAAGTAAAAGTAGTGATTATTTATTTCACCACTGAGGGAGGGTGGCACTCTGCACATGCTCAGGCACTCACTCGTTTATTATGGCTTGAACATGAGAGGTAAGTGGAAGAGCCGTGCACAAAGGCAGCATACCTCTAACGTAAGAACATAAAAAGAGCCTGCTGGATCAGGCCAATGGCCCAACTATTCAAGCATCCTGTTCTCACAGAAGCTGAGCAGATGTGTGTGGAAAACCCATAAAAATAAAATATCAGGGACGGGCAATCTGTGGCCATACAGATGGTCTCAGCCGGCATGGCTAATGGTCAGGGATGGTGGGCATTGCAATATATGTTTTAATGTACATATTGTCTCATCCCAAGGATAACCATTTTGTAGCTGTCAGGGAACTGCCATCGGAGCTAGAGGAGGAGGGAAGGCTCCAGAGGGATGGCGGAGAGGGTCCCAGTAGGGAGAGAGGCAGCCCGTCCGCTGGGGCAGGAAATCAGCGTAACACCAGTAGAGAAGGGGGGCAGATGGGGGAATCGGAGAGGAGGCTCCAGCGGAGAGAGTACGGGTCCTCCGCTGCCCACACCCTCCCTGCGCAGAAGACTTCCGCGCAGGGAGAGTAGGAGGAGACTTGGCGTCAAAGAACTTTTGTGCTGGAAGAAGTTCAAGAAACGCCCACTGACGGATTCTGCCAGCGACTGAGACAGTCACGATGCTGGAGGCTGTTCAGTCAGAAAGGGTTTAACCAGGTAACCTCACCAGCAGTGGCGGCAACTTACGCACGAGCAACCCCTAAATCCATTACAGTAGCCTTTCAAGAGGAAAGGAGAACAAGGATCAACTCTGTCCCAGAAACAATCTGATGGGAAATCGGTACTGATGGACTTGATGCAGTTTAAGGAACTGGATGCCCATGTGTTGAAGGCATGCTGTCTCTTATTGTGATATATACAGTGTGGAATTATAGTCCTGTAAGGAATCTGCTAGAATGCTGAGGGGTTTTTTCATGTGGATTTGGAATTTGATAGTACAGTGGTACACTGGTTCTCGAATGTAATCCATTCCGGAAGTCCATTCGACTTCCGAAACACATACATTTAATTGACCAGCTGTGCAACCCTGAGCAGTTTTACTCACTGAGTAGCCCCACTGAGTTCAGCAAGATTGACCCTCTTGTAAGTGCCTGTAAAAATGCACCCCACATTTTCTTTAAACAAGTGTCAGGCTTAGAGAGAAAAAGGTAAAGGTAAAGGTAAAGGGTTGTCAAATGTTTCGGAAGTCGAACGGTCTTCCGGAACGGATTATGTTCAACAACCGAGGTTCCACTGTACAGTCGTACCTTGGAAGTCGAACGGAGTCCTTTCCAGAAGTCCATTTGACTTCTGAAACGTTTGGAAACCAAAGTGCGGCTTCTGATTGGTCTCAGGAAGCTCCTGCAGCCAATCAGAAGCCGTGGAAGCCCCACTGGACGTTCGGCTTCCAAAAGAACGTTTGACTCCCAAGGCATTCGGGAGCAGAAGTACAACGGTATTCAGAATAGTGGTTTGCATGACCAACTAAGGAAGATAATAACGTAATAAAATTCAAAACAGCAACGATCAATTGCACATTTATTCCAAATCCAGTTAAAACTATTTAGTTCAATTAAATCAGTAAAATCGATGAGCTTGATCGAGTGATAACAGTTTTTCAAATTCTGATAGTTATACCCCCAATGCCCCTCGTGCCTCCTAGCACCCTCTGGTTAATCCCACAGCCTGTGCCCACTCTGGGAACCCCTGTTCTGAGCAGTGAAAAACTATGGGGCGACAATACAGAAAGAAAGTGCTTTTTTAAAAAGCCAGTCCTTTTTTTAAAAAAAATATGTTTAGGGGTACTCTCATTTTCCTAGGCATATTGAAATACTGCCCCTCAATGAGGCCAAAGGTAGATTCACAAGATGTTTAGGGGTATGCGTATGCCCCTCGCGTCCCCTCAGGAAACAAAGCACTGGGTAGGACAATACGCAGGCCACATCTGGGTGATCTTTCCTCCTGACTGAGTTCAAGCCACGTGAATCCCTCACTCCTCCCCTTTGGGACTTTATTCCTTGATTACACAAATGCAGAGTTCCCCGTTACTCCCCAAATTCACACTGCTATGCCGTTGTGATGGTGACACACCTTGGCTGTATAAATTTCTTTCCCTAAGCAACCTCTATAAAGAATATGATTGCTTGCATTTGCATTGTGAGAGAGAAGCCTTTCTCCAACAAGGAAATGAAACAACTTACCTGTTTCTCCTAGGTGCACTGAGAAGTCTTCTCCAAGGGAGAAGAATCATTACCTGGATGTCCCTGCTGAGCATCTATGCCGAAAGGTAACCAGAGCATCTTGATTTGTTTGGGCCTCTTACAAAAGCAGGGTTTGTGAAATGAAGCAACTGACTGGTCCATGGAGTGTCTATTTACCAGGAACTGGTAAGCCTGGCAGACCGGAATCCTAGGATAGTTAGGAAGCAGAAGCTCATTCCAGGCACAGCCCCTGGAGGGAACTTTTCAGGTCACAGAATAGCAGTTCAGTGAATTCTCCAGAGTGTTTCTCTCCAGTTTTATACAAATGAACGGTGAGGGATGGATGGGAATGGCAAGAAAAGCAGGTAAGGGCAGTGGTGAGCTTATGCTCTCGGGCCCTTTTGGCAGGCCCTATTCGTTCACCTTAATAAACCTGACTATGTCTGAAAATACAATACAATGGATTTAAAAGCTGAATTAATATATCACATAGGTTATCTTTTTTCCTATTACAGTACTTTCCGCTTCTACTGAAAGAAATACAGAGAGAGATAGATAGATAGATAGATAGATAGATAGATAGAAACATTTTGTGAATCTAAGTTGGGCCTCATTGAGGGGCCGTGTTTAAATATGAGTAAGAAAAGGAGAGTACCCCTAAACATTTTAAAAGAAAAAAAGCACTGAATAGCTAGCTAGGGGCCTAGGGGGCGGAGCCTGCACTCACCGCCACAGCTTAAGAGGCCTGAGGGAGGCTTCCGGGACACTGCTGCTGCTGCTGCTGCTCTAGTGAGTGCTGGGTGGGCCGCTCCCTGTCCTGCCAACTCCATCTGGCCTAGGGGGCGGAGCCTGCACTCACCGCCACAGCTTAAGAGGCCTGAGGGAGGCTTCCGGAACACTGCTGCTGCTGCTGCTCTCGTGAGTGCTGGGTGGGCCGCTCCCTTTCCATCCAACTCCATTAGGGCCTAGGGGGCGGAGCCTGCACTCACCGCCACAGTTTAAGAGGCCTGAGGGAGGCTTCCGGAACACTGCTGCTGCTGCTGCTGCTGCTCTAGTGAGTGCTAGGTGGGCCGCTCCCTTTCCTGCCAACTCCATCTGGCCTAGGGGGCGGAGCCTGCACTCACCGCCACAGCTTAAGAGGCCTGAGGGAGGCTTCCGGGACACTGCTGCTGCTGCTCTAGTGAGTGCTGGGTGGGCCGCTCCCTTTCCTGCCAACTCCATCTGGCCTAGGGGGCGGAGTCTGCACTCACCGCCACAGCTTAAGAGGCCTGAGGGAGGCTTCCGGAACACTGCTGCTACTGCTGCTGCTCTAGTGAGTGCTGGGTGGGCCGCTCCCTTTCCTGCCAACTCCATCTGGCCTAGGGGGCGGAGCCTGCACTCACCGCCACAGCTTAAGAGGCCTGAGGGAGGCTTCCGGGACACTGCTGCTGCTGCTCTAGTGAGTGCTTGGTGGGCCGCTCCCTTTCCTGCCATCTCCATCTGGCCTAGGGGGTGTAGCCTGCACTCACCGCCACAGCTTAAGAGGCCTGAGGGAGGCTTCCGGAACACTGCTGCTGCTGCTGCTGCTCTAGTGATTGCTGGGTGGGCCGCTCCCTTTCCTGCCAACTCCATCTGGCCTAGGGGGCGGAGCCTGCACTCACCGCCACAGCTTACAAGGCCTGAGGGAGGCTTCCGGAACACTGCTGCTGCTCTAGTGAGTGCTGGGTGGGCCGCTCCCTTTCCTGCCAACTCCATCTGGCCTAGGGGGCGGAGCCTGCACTCACCGCCACAGCTTAAGAGGCCTGAGGGAGGCTTCCGGGACACTGCTGCTGCTGCTCTAGTGAGTGCTGGGTGGGCCGCTCCCTTTCCTGCCAACTCCATCTGGCCTAGGGGGCGGAGCCTGCACTCACCGCCACAGCTTACAAGGCCTGAGGGAGGCTTCCGGAACACTGCTGCTGCTCTAGTGAGTGCTAGGTGGGCCGCTCCCTTTCCTGCCAACTCCATCTGGCCTAGGGGGCGGAGCCTGCACTCACCGCCACAGCTTAAGAGGCCTGAGGGAGGCTTCCGGGACACTGCTGCTGCTGCTCTAGTGAGTGCTGGGTGGGCCGCTCCCTTTCCTGCCAACTCCATCTGGCCTAGGGGGCGGAGTCTGCACTCACCGCCACAGCTTAAGAGGCCTGAGGGAGGCTTCCGGAACACTGCTGCTACTGCTGCTGCTCTAGTGAGTGCTGGGTGGGCCGCTCCCTTTCCTGCCAACTCCATCTGGCCTAGGGGGCGGAGCCTGCACTCACCGCCACAGCTTAAGAGGCCTGAGGGAGGCTTCCGGGACACTGCTGCTGCTGCTCTAGTGAGTGCTTGGTGGGCCGCTCCCTTTCCTGCCATCTCCATCTGGCCTAGGGGGTGTAGCCTGCACTCACCGCCACAGCTTAAGAGGCCTGAGGGAGGCTTCCGGAACACTGCTGCTGCTGCTGCTGCTCTAGTGAGTGCTGGGTGGGCCGCTCCCTTTCCTGCCAACTCCATCTGGCCTAGGGGGCGGAGCCTGCACTCACCGCCACAGCTTACAAGGCCTGAGGGAGGCTTCCGGAACACTGCTGCTGCTCTAGTGAGTGCTGGGTGGGCCGCTCCCTTTCCTGCCATCTCCATCTGGCCTAGGGGGCGGAGCCTGCACTCACCGCCACAGCTTAAGAGGCCTGAGGGAGGCTTCCGGGACACTGCTGCTACTGCTCCAGTGAGTGCTGGGTGGGCCGCTCCCTTTCCTGCCAACTCCATCTGGCCTAGGGGGCGGAGCCTGCACTCACCGCCACAGCTTAAGAGGCCAGAGGGAGGCTTCCGGGACACTGCTGCTGCTGCTCTAGTGAGTGCTGGGTGGGCCGCTCCCTTTCCTGCCAACTCAATATGGCCTAGGGGGCGGAGCCTGCACTCACCGCCACAGCTTAAGAGGCCTGAGGGAGGCTTCTGGGACTCTGCTGCTGCTGCTATTGCTCTAGTGAGTGCTGGGTGGGCCGCTCCCTTTCCTGCCAACTCCATCTGGCCTAGGGGACGGAACCTGCACTCACCGCCACAGCTTAAGAGGCCTGAGGGAGGCTTCCGGGACACTGCTGCTGGTGCTCTAGTGAGTGCTGGGTGGGCCGCTCCCTTTCCTGCCGACTCCATCTGGCCTAGGGGGCGGAGTCTGCACTCACCGCCACAGCTTAAGAGGCCTGAGGGAGGCTTCCGGAACACTGCTGCTGCTGCTGCTGCTCTAGTGAGTGCTGGGTGGGCCGCTCCCTTTCCTGCCAACTCCATCTGGCCTAGGGGGCGGAGCCTGCACTCACCGCCACAGCTTACGAGGCCTGAGGGAGGCTTCCGGAACACTGCTGCTGCTTCAGCTGCTGCTGCTGCTCTAGTGATTGCTGGGTGGGCCGCTCCCTTTTCTCCCAACTCCATCTGGCCTAGGGGGCGGAGCCTGCACTCACCGCCACAGCTTAAGAGGCCTGAGGGAGGCTTCCGGGACACTGCTGCTGCTCTAGTGAGTGCTGGGTGGGCCGCTCCCTTTCCTGCCAACTCCATCTGGCCTAGGGGGCGGAGCCTGGACTCACCGCCACAGCTTAAGAGTCCTGAGGGAGGCTTCCGGGACACTGCTGCTGCTGCTGCTCTAGTGAGTGCTGGGTGGGGCGCTCCCTTTCCTGCCAACTCCATCTGGCCTAGGGGGCGGAGCCTGCACTCTCCGCCACAGCTTAAGAGGCCTGAGGGAGGCTTCCGGGACACTGCTGCTGCTCTAGTGAGTGCTGGGTGGGCCGCTCCCTTTCCTGCCAACTCCATCTGGCCTAGGGGGCGGAGCCTGGACTCACCGCCACAGCTTAAGAGTCCTGAGGGAGGCTTCCGGGACACTGCTGCTGCTGCTGCTCTAGTGAGTGCTGGGTGGGGCGCTCCCTTTCCTGCCAACTCCATCTGGCCTAGGGGGCGGAGCCTGCACTCACCGCCACAGCATAAGAGGCCTGAGGGAGGCTTCCGGGACACTGCTGCTGCTGCTGCTGCTGCTCTAGTGAGTGCTGGGTGGGCCGCTCCCTTTCCTGCCGACTCCATCTGGCCTAGGGGGCGGAGTCTGCACTCACCGCCACAGCTTAAGAGGCCTGAGGGAGGCTTCCGGAACACTGCTGCTGCTGCTGCTGCTCTAGTGAGTGCTGGGTGGGCCGCTCCCTTTCCTGCCAACTCCATCTGGCCTAGGGGGCGGAGCCTGCACTCACCGCCACAGCTTAAGAGGCCTGAGGGAGGCTTCCGGAACACTGCTGCTGCTTCAGCTGCTGCTGCTGCTCTAGTGATTGCTGGGTGGGCCGCTCCCTTTTCTCCCAACTCCATCTGGCCTAGGGGGCGGAGCCTGCACTCACCGCCACAGCTTAAGAGGCCTGAGGGAGGCTTCCGGGACACTGCTGCTGCTCTAGTGAGTGCTGGGTGGGCCGCTCCCTTTCCTGCCAGCTCCATCTGGCCTAGGGGGCGGAGCCTGCACTCTCCGCCACAGCTTAAGAGGCCTGAGGGAGGCTTCCGGGACACTGCTGCTGCTCTAGTGAGTGCTGGGTGGGCCGCTCCCTTTCCTGCCAACTCCATCTGGCCTAGGGGGCGGAGCCTGGACTCACCGCCACAGCTTAAGAGTCCTGAGGGAGGCTTCCGGGACACTGCTGCTGCTGCTGCTCTAGTGAGTGCTGGGTGGGGCGCTCCCTTTCCTGCCAACTCCATCTGGCCTAGGGGGCGGAGCCTGCACTCACCGCCACAGCTTCAGAGGCCTGAGGGAGGCTTCCGGGACACTGCTGCTGCTGCTGCTGCTGCTCTAGTGAGTGCTGGGTGGGCCGCTCCCTTTCCTGCCAACTCCATCTGGCCTAGGGGGCGGACTGGTCCAACTGACTGGTCCATGGAGTGTCTATTTACCAGGAACTGGTAAGCCTGGCAGACCGGAATCCTAGGATAGTTAGGAAGCAGAAGCTCATTCCATGCACAGCCCCAGGAGGGAACTTTTCAGGTCACAGAATAGCAGTTCAGTGCATTCTCCAGAGTGTTTCTCTCCAGTTTTATACAAATGAACGGTGAGGGATGGATGGGAATGGCAAGAACAGCAGGTAAGGGCAGTGGTGAGTTTATGCTCTCGGGCCCTTTTGGCAGGCCCTATTCGTTCACCTTAATAAACCTGACTATGTCTGAAAATACAATACAATGGATTTAAAAGCTGAATTAATATATCACATAGGTTATCTTTTTTCCTATTACAGTACTTTCCGCTTCTACTGAAAGAAATACAGAGAGAGATAGATAGATAGATAGATAGATAGATAGATAGATAGAAACATTTTGTGAATCTAAGTTTGGCCTCATTGAGGGGCCGTGTTTAAATATGAGTAAGAAAAGGAGAGTACCCCTAAACATTTTAAAAGAAAAAAAGCACTGAATAGCTAGCTAGGGGCCTAGGGGGCGGAGCCTGCACTCACCGCCACAGCTTAAGAGGCCTGAGGGAGGCTTCCGGGACACTGCTGCTGCTGCTCTAGTGAGTGCTGGGTGGGCCGCTCCCTTTCCTGCCAACTCCATCTGGCCTAGGGGGCGGAGCCTGCACTCACCGCCACAGCTTAAGAGGCCTGAGGGAGGCTTCCGGGACACTGCTGCTGCTGCTCTAGTGAGTGCTGGGTGGGCCGCTCCCTTTCCTGCCAACTCCATCTGGCCTAGGGGGCGGAGCCTGCACTCACCGCCACAGCTTAAGAGGCCTGAGGGAGGCTTCCGGAACACTGCTGCTGCTTCAGCTGCTGCTGCTGCTCTAGTGATTGCTGGGTGGGCCGCTCCCTTTTCTCCCAACTCCATCTGGCCTAGGGGGCGGAGCCTGCACTCACCGCCACAGCTTAAGAGGCCTGAGGGACTCTTCCGGGACACTGCTGCTGCTCTAGTGAGTGCTGGGTGGGCCGCTCCCTTTCCTGCCAGCTCCATCTGGCCTAGGGGGCGGAGCCTGCACTCTCCGCCACAGCTTAAGAGGCCTGAGGGAGACTTCCGGGACACTGCTGCTGCTCTAGTGAGTGCTGGGTGGGCCGCTCCCTTTCCTGCCAACTCCATCTGGCCTAGGGGGCGGAGCCTGGACTCACCGCCACAGCTTAAGAGTCCTGAGGGAGGCTTCCGGGACACTGCTGCTGCTGCTGCTCTAGTGAGTGCTGGGTGGGGCGCTCCCTTTCCTGCCAACTCCATCTGGCCTAGGGGGCGGAGCCTGGACTCACCGCCACAGCTTAAGAGTCCTGAGGGAGGCTTCCGGGACACTGCTGCTGCTGCTGCTGCTGCTCTAGTGAGTGCTGGGTGGGCCGCTCCCTTTCCTGCCAACTCCATCTGGCCTAGGGGGCAGACTGGTCCAACTGACTGGTCCATGGAGTGTCTATTCACCAGGAACTGGTAAGCCTGGCAGACCGGAATCCTAGGATAGTTAGGAAGCAGAAGCTCATTCCAGGCACAGCCCCTGGAGGGAACTTTTCAGGTCACAGAATAGCAGTTCAGTGAATTCTCCAGAGTGTTTCTCTCCAGTTTTATACAAATGAACGGTGAGGGATGGATGGGAATGGCAAGAACAGCAGGTAAGGGCAGTGGTGAGTTTATGCTCTCGGGCCCTTTTGGCAGGCCCTATTCGTTCACCTTAATAAACCTGACTATGTCTGAAAATACAATACAATGGATTCAAAAGCTGAATTAATATATCACATAGGTTATCTTTTTTCCTATTACAGTACTTTCCGCTTCTACTGAAAGAAATACAGAGATAGATAGATAGCTAGATAGATATAGATAGATGAGAGAGAGAGAGAGAGACAGATTTTTTTTCTGGGGGGACGCGGGGGGATGCATACCCCTAAGCATTTTGTGAATCTAAGTTTGGCCTCATTGAGGGGCCGTGTTTAAATATGAGTAAGAAAATGAGAGTACCCCTAAACATTTTAAAAGAAAAAAAGCACTGAATAGCTAGATAGCTAGATAGCTAGCTAGATAGATAGATAGATAGATAGACAGATAGTCTCCAGAACCAGACTCTGGGACAGACTACAGGGTACCAATATAGATAGAAAGCTTCTGCTCTTAATTCAGGCACTCCACGCAAACACGGCTCTTAGAGTCAGGTTTAGCCGCCTAGGGCACCTAACGGACCCCATTAAAACCTTCAAAGGAGTCAGGCAAGGATGCCTATTGGCCCCTCTACTATTTAATTTCTATTTAAATAATTTAGTATCTGCACTCAATGACTCAGAACTCCACCCTCCGAAGCTCGCAAATCAGCATATTTCGGTCCTGCTATATGCCGATGAGGCGGTAATTCTATCTAGAACCCCCATTGGACTCAAAAGAGCACTAAGGAAGCTCGCAGCATACTGTGAAACTGAATGTCTCAAAATCAACTATCAAAAGACCAAGATACTCGCTTTTGGGGGAAAACCAAAGCTTAGAAGCTGGGAACTCTAAGGCCATAAATTAGAACAAGTCACAAATTATAAGTATCTAGGAATGGTGGTACAGGCCTCAGGAACCAACAAACGTCACATAAACTCCATCGGGAGCTCAGCGGAAAAAACCGCAAACTGTATCCTTAAATTTTTCAGAGCACAAGGGGGCTTCGTCATCCCCACGGCTCTAAAATTATACAAGGCCAAAGCTTTGGCACAGCTCCTTTATGGATCCTTTCTGGGCCCGCCTTCCTCTGCTTTCTCCCCGCTTGAGAGAGTTCAATCCAAACTTCTTAGAGCTCTCCTCCAAGTCCCCAGATGTGTTTCAAACGCATGGGTTAGACTAGAAACGGGGATGATGAGAGTGGAGGCTTATATCTGCCTAACATCAATCTACAAATGGCTGACATTGAATCTGCTCCCCCGAGGGATAGCCCCATTGATCCTCTGCGATCAATTCCAGTCAGGCTGGCAGACTGCAGACCTGAACACCCTTCAGAAACTGGGTTTTGCCCCTCAAGCCCTTCTGATCCTGGGGTTGGGCCAGGCAAAAGCCACGGTCAGGCAAAGAATCTTAGACACCGAGAGACAGCAGGACTGCGCAAGGTGCCCCGACTATAAAATTTGAGAAATCGAGAGATATATAGCTGCACCGGCAGCATATCTCTTCTTTCTCGTATCTAAAAATGCAAGAAGAGCCTTTACACTCGCCAGAAGCTCGGCTCTGCCCTCGCCGGTCCTGGAAGGAGCCTTTAAAAAGTCCCATATGCTCAGAGTCTTTGCGCCTGTCCATTGGGAGAGATAGGAAGCCCAGAGCACTTGTTCTTTAGATGTCTCTTTTATGAAGAGGAACATAGTAAGACCATTGATCCTCTGCTGGTGAGGCTCGCCAACCTCCCGGAAAAGCAAAAACTTGACCTTTTCCTGTTAGGCAAAGATCAGAAGACGACCTGGATGGTCGCCAGATTCTGTGTACAGATCTGTAGGCACAGACCATCTCCCAACTCAAACTAGTTCGTTATGAAAATCCCCAAACTCGGTTCCATGGGTGACTCTGGGTCAACTCCCTGCGATAGTTTATTGTTGTACATTTTTTAATTCTCTGTTTTTCTTCTGTGACTGTAACCCCAAGTGCGTTTTATGAGCTGGTCTCCAACCGTAATAAATTAGATATAGATAGATAGATAGATAGATAGATAGATAGATAGATAACATGGACATGGGTACCTAAAGGAAGTCAGTGTGAGCAAGTGAAATGTTGAGGACTAGTAACTTGTGGCAGAGGCAGATCTAGGGCAGTGCAGCCAGTTCTGCCAAACTGGGCATCAAGCCAAGGGGGGCACTGCAGGGTGTCGCAACTATGATGTAGTGAATTGAGCAGAGCAGGTGGTGAGGTAGGGAGCTGCTGGATTTTGACCTTGCACAGAGCGCCACTGAAATTTGAAAGATCAAAGTTCCCCCCACCTCACTTGTGGGCTGATTTGCAAAGCTACAATAGGCCCCACTGCATTTTCAGGACAGTGGCCTTTTTTTAAACCTATAACCACAATAATCAAGAATTATTGTTCCAGTTGCTAGAACTGAGCTGAGGGGGTCTCCTTGTACCTCTTTCCTAAAGCAAAGACATGAAGGATCTCTCTCCATGAGAACCTACCCGGACCCTGAAATAAACATCAGAGGCCCTTCTTTGTGTGCCTCCCCCACGAGAGGGCCAAAGGGTGGCAACACAAGAACGGGCCTTATCTGCAGTGGCTCCCTGTTTGTGGAATGCTTGGCTCGCACCTTCATCATACACCTTTAGGCACCAGGCAACAAAGGGAAATAGATTCAGGAGCAGTTGACACGAATAAGGAGTACCCAGTTCCCTTTTTCTCTCTAAGCCTGACATTGTTTAAAGAAAATGTGGGGTGCATTTTTACAGGCACTTACAAGAGGGTCAATCTTGCTGAACTCAGTGGGGCTACTCAGTGAGTAAAACTGCTCAGGGTTGCACAGCTGGTCAATTAAATGTATGTGTTTTAGCTGATTGACCACTAATTTCTTAAATTTGGCAAAAACTTGCCCCTGGGTAAAAAGTATTCTGAAAGATGCTTAAGCTTTCCTTTTTCTTGGGTACACAGGTGTACACCTGTAAACAGGTGCCCTATTGTGTTAGAACATGTGCAAGACAGGAGCATGGTCTTGTGTGGCCCACATTGTTCCCCATTGGGACCTTCAATGTGAACAGAAGAAGTTGCCTCCTATCCGGAGAGGACACTTGAAGGCACAGTGGAACCTTGGTTCTCAAATGGCTCAGTTGACGAACAAATCGGAACCCGAACGCCGCAAACCCAGAAGTTAAATGCTTTGGTTTGCAAACTTTTTTCGGAAGCCGAATGTCCGATGTGGCTGTCGGCTATTGTTTCCGGGGCGCCGGCGCCAATTGGAAGCCGCACCTTGGTTTTAGAACGTTTCGGAAGTCGAATGGACTTCCGGAACGGATTACATTCGAGAACCAGTGTACCACTGTACTATCAAATTCCAAATCCACATGAAAAAACCCCTCAGCATTCTAGCAGATTCCTTACAGGACTATAATTCCACACTGTATATATCACAATAAGAGACAGCATGCCTTCAACACATGGGCATCCAGTTCCTTAAACTGCATCAAGTCCATCAGTACCGATTTCCCATCAGATTGTTTCTGGGACAGAGTTGATCCTTGTTCTCCTTTCCTCTTGAAAGGCTACAAAATGGTTATCCTTGGGATGAGACAATATGTACATTAAAACATATATTGCAATGCCCACCATCATTGACCATTAGCCATGCTGGCTGAGACCATCTGTATGGCCACAGATTGCCCGTCCCTGATATTTTATTTTTATGGGTTTTCCACACACATCTGCTCAGCTTCTGTGAGAACAGGATGCGTGAATAGTTGGGCCATTGGCCTGATCCAGCAGGCTCTTTTTATGTTCTTACGTTAGAGGTATGCTGCCTTTGTGCACGGCTCTTCCACTTACCTCTCATGTTCAAGCCATAATAAACGAGTGAGTGCCTGAGCATGTGCAGAGTGCCACCCTCCCTCAGTGGTGAAATAAATAATCACTACTTTTACTTGAAGCCCTGATAGCCATCGCACCCAGCAGCTCTGGTATGTTTCGTGTACACAATAGAGCACCCTTGATGGATCAAGACCGATGACACAATGCCACGTTGTGTTTCTGTTCCCTAGAAGTTGCTTCAACTTTCGTGCACGCAATTTCTGCTGTTGATGGAGACCTTGGCATTATGATAAGAGTAACAGGAACAGCACTTACGGCGCCAAAACAAAAGTGAAAGCAGAACAAGTTTGGACAAAACAGCACAGCAGTGTGTCAAAGTTCCCTGGAGTCCCAAATGCACATTTCCTCCCCTGCCAGGTAGATTTCGGCAATTCATAGTCTATGTTTTATGTGGATCTGCCCACATATAATTAATGGAAAGGTCCATCTCCTGTTCCCATTGCCGATTGATATAAGAGGTGTGCTCAGTTTGTTTTTAGGGCGTCCTTCTTTTTGCAGGGAATGGGGTGTAGTATTTTTTGGTATTAATTCCTATACTATTTTCATCATCATCATCATCATTTATTACTTATACCCCGTCCATCTGGCTGGGTTTCCCCAGCCACTCTGGGAGGCTTCCAACAAAATATTAAAAATACAATAAAACATCAAACATTAAAAACTTCCCTAAACAGGGCTGCCTTCAGGTATCTTCTAAAAGTGTAAGTTATATATCATTCATAATTCCACTTCATATCATTTTCATATAATTTAATTGTGATATTATGTTTTCAATACAGTGGTACCTTGCTTCTCGAACTTAATCCGTTCCGGAAGTCCATTCGCCTCCCAAAACCATTTGAAAACCAAGGCGCAGCTTCCGATTGGCTGCGGGAGCTTCCTGCACTCAAGCGGAAGCCGCGTCGGACGTTTGGCTTCCGAAAAACTGGAACACTCACTTCTGGATTTGCGGCGTTTGGGAGCCGATTTGTTTGGGAGCCAAGCCGTTTGACTACCAAGGTACAACTGTAAGTCTGATTGAATTTGGTGGGGCTTACTCTCAGGCAAGTGGGTTTAGAATTGCAGCCTGAAGCAGCTTTGGAGGCTGGCTGTGTCCACACTATGGACTTAGGACTTGCCTGCACCAGAGCAGAATCTGCAGTCTAGACTAGATTTGCATCACCCTGTCTCCCCATGAATATATGGGCCTTCAGATGAGATACTTCCCACCCCATTGTTCTCCTGGACCTTTTGCCCTTTAAATTCAGGGTTTTTCAGTCCTCAGAAAGTCCAAAATGGGCATGATCGAGAAACCCCTTTGCACGTAGTACAAGAAACATGTATTAGTGCTGAGCCCCAGAATAAATTTCCCCCATCATATTTGGGAGACAGATAAAACTATAACAAAAGATTATTATTTCTTTTTCTTACAGAGGAACAGCACAATTCTATGTGTCTTTGCTTTAGGAAAGACCTCTAGGAATTTCTGGTTACAAATCAAAACTTAGCCACCATGCTGAAAATAATGCAGGGCCTACCGTAGCTTTGCAAATAAGCCCACAAGTGACTAGCCCTCAACATTTCACTTGTTCGCCTTGACCTCATTAAGTAGAGGGTGGAGGAAATGCTTGTGCTTTCGGTTTAGAGAGCGAGGGGGAATTCTGGGGAATTCAAGCAAAGAACGAAGCGTCAAAACAGAGCTTTGTGGCTTGAGTATGACTTGATCTCAGTCCAGACAGATCAACCATATGTGGCCAGTTTACAAGCCCCCCTACCCCTGGTACCCTTTCTCCCTGTATTGCTGCTCCAGAACTTTTCACTGCTTAGAAATGTAGGACACAATGTTGGATGGTCGGAGGGGTTGGATTCCTATTGGATCGGTTAGTCTAGGCTTAGCAGAGTGAGCAGGGCAGGCAGCCCCTAGTGCCGTATTTACATGTAAGCTAAACAAGCTATAGTTTAGGGCCCCACTCTCTTGGTCCCCCCCCCCCAATTTAAAGGAAATAAAACCTGGATGTACATTTCCAAAATATAAGGTAAAAAATATAAAAATAAAACCTACAGACAGCAACAGTGTTTTGTGTTGTGTAGGGACGCGGGTGGTGCTGTGGTCTAAACCACTGAGCCTCTTGGGCTTGCCGATCAGAAGGTCGGCGGTTCGAATCCCCGCGACGGGGTGAGCTCCTGCTGCTCGGTCCCTGCTCCTGCCAACCTAGCAGTTCGAAAGCACGTCAAAGTGCAAGTAGATAGATAGGTACCGCTCCGGCGGGAAGGTAAACGGCATTTCCGTGCGCTGCTCTGGTTCGCCAGTCATGCTGGCCACATGCTGGCCACATGACCCAGAAAAACTGTCTGCGGACACATGCCGGCTCCCTCGGCCTATAGAACGAGATGAGCGCGCAACCGTAGAGTCGTCCGCGACTGGACCTAACGGTCAGGGGTCCCGTTACCTTTTAGCCATCACAAATAATACTGCTTTCTCTCAAAGTTGACACCTTTCACGAAAACTGATAAGTTACCTGTTGTAGGGAATCATTTCTCCTCTTTTCTTAATCCAAACCCACACTTTTAAGCCACTTACTTAAGCAAACTTAGACAAATTCTTTTCAAAGAATAACAAGGGTCGAGAGGAGGGCTAGATGTTACCTGGTTTTCAAAATCGGGATAGAGCACCAGCTAAATTTTGCAATGTACCAATATATCACCATGTCTGCAATCAGGATGGAGCTATGTAGAGGCACTAGCTGGCTTCACAGTTTTCCCCGCATGGTGATTTTTGCATAGAGCACACACACATACTTTAAGGCTGGGCAATGTATCAATACATTTGGGGGTGAGGAAATAAGTTTGAAGTCCACAGCGTGGTAACAGTGCCATAATATTAATCACAATGTGTGCGCGTGCCGTGTAAAAAACCATTATGTGGGAAAAACCGTGAAGCCAGTCATCGCTTCTCTCATGGTTCCTTCTGTCCCTGTTGCTCTGCACTATAAAATAACAGTTGTAAGTGTCTTAAAGCTAAGTAAAAATGTATCTGTTTTAGACCCCTAAGTAGCAGCAGTTTTCAGGACCTTACCCCCTTCACCTCTACATAGAGAACCCCTAGATATGCCTCTGCGCGTAAGATGTGATCATGCTGTAGGTACAGTCGTACCTCGGAAGTCGAACGGAATCCGTTCTGGAAGTCCGTTCGTCTTCCAAAATGTTTGGGAACCAAGGCGTAGCTTCCAATCGAAAGCCTCGTAGGCCGCGTTGGACGTTCGGGTTCCAAATAACGTTCGCAAACCGGAACACTCACTTCCGGGCTTGCAGCTTTTGGGAGCCAAAACGTTCGACTTGCAAGGCGTTCGGGATCCAAGGTACGACTGTAAATTTATTAGATTGCCACATATTAAACAACTGAATCAAGCAAGAGGAACAAAACACAAGGACACATTTGGCGGAGAACAGTGAAACTTTATTGCATTTACAAACACACTGGGAAATCAAAGGCAAGCCCCAAAAGTTTGCACCAATTTATGGATTGTACTCTTTTTATTTACTGTTTGCTATATATATATAAAAAATCTGCTACTACTTTAAGTGAATGGATAGGACCACATTAGGGTGTCTCAAGAATATGGTGGATAAAATGCTAATGATTTGTGTTGCTGTACTGTAAAAGATGGGGGGGCGGGATTCAACACATTTTTATATGAACAAGTTTATGCCTAAACATTAATTGTACCCTTTCATTATCTGCTTTTCAAAATCAATCTAGGGTTTCCCACTTTACTCATTTTTTGATACGGCCTTTAAAAAGAAATTCTGGAACACCTCCCCGATTTCTTTGTTATACTGTAAATTTGTAAATAGCTACTGTAATCGATTTTAGCTCATTGAAACAAGTATCATGTTATATATATTATATATGTTTTCCATTTTTAAAAACTTTGTGTCAAGCTAAAAACCCTGTGCATCAAAACCGTGCTCAGTTTAGCAGTGATGCCCGAGACGGCTTCCAACAGGAGCTTAAAAATACATTAAAACATCAGTCATTAAAAAAGTTCCCTAAACAGGGCTGCCTTCAGATGTCTTCTAAACATCAGGTAGTTGTTTATTCCTTTGACATCTGATGGGAGGGCGTTCCACAGGACGGGAGCCACTACCGAGAAGGCCCTCTGCCTGGTTCCCTGTAACTTGGCATCTCGCAGTGAGGGAACCGCCAGAAGGCCCTCGGCGCTGGACCTCAGTGTCCGGGCAGAACGATGGGGGTGGAGACGCTCCTTCAGGTCTACTGGACCGAGGCCGTTTAGGCGGCTTTCAAGGTCAGCACCAACACTTTGAATTGTGCTCGGAAATGGACTGGGAGCCAATGTAGGTCTTTCAAGTTCTGTGGTCTGGGCGGCCGCTCCCAGTCACCAGTCTAGCTGCCGCATTCTGAATAAGTTGTAGTGCAGGACCTCTGAAAGGGCCTCTGGTTCTCCATCCCTGTGATATACACTGCAGTAACAGCTTGTACATGAGGCTGATTGTGGATGTAACTGTGATATCAAAGGGAACAAGACAGAGGCTTCTAATTGGCTTTACCCATTTTCAGTGGTTGATGTTCTTATGACTGCGACGGTCAGTCCTTCTGCATTTAAGTCAGATCATGCTGATGCTCCAGTGTCACCGTCTGTTTCAGAAGCTGCCACTTGGGGTCCTCAGGGAAGTGCTTCTTAATAAACAGAGCGGGGTGAGTAAGGAAGTAAAACTCATTGTACCTGCAAAAGGAGAAGGTGCAATAGTCTAGTATTTCATAATAATGCCTAAATCAGCACCAGGGCCAGACAGGCAAACAGAGTGGTGATCCAGAGCAGCTGGAGGGCATCTGGTTGAGGAAGCTGCTGTGTTGCAACAATCCAGCCTCCAGAATCCCCAGATTTTACACATGTAGCCCAGAATAAGCACAACACTCCAGAACTGTTCAAAGAGGATAAATAGATGGTATCTATCCCTGCCATCAGGACACTCCATGCCCATGGCTTAATAATAATAATAATAATAATAATAATAATAATAATAATAATGAAATATTACTTATACCCCCACCCATCTGGCCGGGCCTCCACAGCCACTCTGCACGGAATAACACTTCAAAGATTAAAAACTTCCCTAAACAGGGCTGCCTTCAGATGTCTTCTAAAAGTCAGATAGTTATTGTATTTCCTTGACATCTGATGGGAGGGCGTTCCACAGGGCGGGCGCCACTACTGAGAAGGCCTGGTTCCCTGTAACCTCACTTCTCACAGTGAGGGAACTGCCAGAAGGCCCTCAGAGCTGGACCTCAGGCTGAAGGATGGGGGTGGAGACACTCCTTCAGGTATACTGGGCCGAGGCCATTTAGGGCTTTAGAGGTCAGCACCAACACTTTGAATTGTGCTTGGAAATGTACTGGGAGCCAATGTAGGTCTTTCAGGGCCGGTGTTATATGGTCTCGGCGGCCGCTCCCAGTCACCAACCTAGCTGCAGCATTCTTATTGCACTTGCTTACATTAATCAGCCCTGCGGCCATCAAATTGCAAACTCTGACAAGTGGTCCAAGCAAAACAAAACCACCTGAAAGCAAATGAAGCTAACTGTGAGAGCCAGTGTGGTGTAGTGGTTAAGAGCGGTGGACTCGTAATCTGGGGAACCGGGTTCGCTTCCCTGCTCCTCCACCTGCAGCTGCTGGGTGACCTTGGGCTAGTCACACTTCTCTGAAGTCTCTCAGCCCCACTCACCTCACAGAGTGTTTGTTGTGGGGGAGGAAGGGAAAGGAGATTGTTGGCCGCTTTGAGACTCCTTAGGGTAGTGAGAAAGCGGGATATCAAATCCAAGCTCTTCTTCTTCTGCTATCCCCTCAGTGTGTCCCACGCTCTGCCTGGTCTGCCTAACAACGTACCTGAAAGGGAACTTGCTAAAAGCAGTATTCACAGAGCCACTTCCCCAGGTGCAGTCTAAGAGATGCCACCTTCCATCAATGCGGACAGCATTCCAGGCATGGTTGCTCTTCCCCTTTACGCTGCAGCTGCCTATCAAATACTGGCACTGTATCCCTGCAATACTGAGAGGGGAAGGAAGGTATTCAGGAACAGTGTTGCTACCAAGAGGAAAAGTGGTTGCTTTCACCGCTTTGATAGGCTGGAGTGGCCGCCCTTCATTTTGCTGGATCAGAGAAAACAGCAATCAGGTTCTCCACAGATTCTCATTTGCTCCAATTTGGCAGGAAAACACAAGTTTTCCTGGGATGAAAGAACAACAACAACATTTGGACACGGACCTGGAAAGCCAGGACCTGCGCCTATAAA
Source organism: Podarcis pityusensis (assembly GCF_964106645.2). Lineage (NCBI taxonomy): Eukaryota > Metazoa > Chordata > Lepidosauria > Squamata > Lacertidae > Podarcis > Podarcis pityusensis. The sequence continues at coordinate 2,795,894 of NC_138045.1, forward strand.
GCACAGAGCAAAGGTAAGTATGGATGAGGAACTAAGTCACACAGGGAAGAGACCCATTAAATTCAAGTAATTTTTAAGTCTATGGATTCCAGTGGATCTACTCAATTCAATGCAGCCCTATATATGCAAGTTTGCTTCAGGATCATTCCTCCACTTACATGGTGGGTCATGTTCCGGAACCCCATGCACATAAGCAAACATTGTGTAAGTAGGGTAAAGGTAAAGGTAAAGGTAAAGGTAAAGGTAAAGGTAAAGGTAAAGGTAAAGGTAAAGGTAAAGGTAAAGGACCCCTGAAAGTTAAGTCCAGTCACAGAGAACTCTGGGGTTGCGGCACTCATCTCACTTTACAGGCCGAGGGAGCCGGCGTTTGTCTGCAGACAGTTTTTTGCGGGCCATGTGGCCAGCCTGACAAAGCCGCCTCTGGCGCAACAGAACACCGAAACCAGAGCAGCGCACGGAAACGCCGTTTACCTTCCCGCCGGAGCGGTACCTATTTATCTACTTGCACTTTTTGGCATGTTTTCCAACTGCTAGGTTGGCATGAGCTGGGACCGAGCAACGGGAGCTCACCCCGTCGTGGGGATTTGAACCGCCGACCTTCTGATCGGCAAGCCCAAGAGGCTCAGTGGTTTAGACCACAGCGCCACCCGTGTCCCTGTGTAAGTAGGGAGCACCCACTAAAAAAAAGCTCATTTTTTCCTGCTCTCCAGCTCTCTCTCCCCACAACACTCCTTTCAACCAGAGTTGAAGCTCTGGAGCTGGCTGGAGGACCTGTGGAAAAGCAGCAGCAGCTGCCATGCTGTGACGTGTGTCAGCTACTAGGTGGGGAGGCTGAGCAGCCTAAACAAAGCCCCACTGTGCCTCCGTTCTCTTTGGGGCTTCCTCCGCTCCCACTGAAGTCCTCTTTGGGTTCTGGCGAGGGTCTCCTCATGAGCCATGAGGACTCTCCAGATCTCTCCCGCCATTTTCTGCTTAGAATCTATTGATTTACATATTTCCGAGGGCTGTCACGTGCGAGTTGATCACGCCTAAGCATGGAGATAGCTGCCTAGGGCAAGGGGTGGGGAACCTGTGGCTCTCCAGATCTCCTATCGCTACAGCCAAGTAACAACCACTTGCCATGATGGCTGGAGCCAACAGAAGTTACCTGCACATTTCTTGAAAGAGTCGAGCATATCCACCGCAAATAGCCTTTCCTGACTGAAGGACATCAGCTGGTTTAAATGACACCTTGTCCAGGTTATAGCAGCCTTCCACATCATATTCTGTAGAAATAAAGACAGTGAGCACCCATTCTGATTTGCTTGTGGGGTGGCAACACTTTGCCACACTTTCCATCGTGTTTCTCAATATCTTTCCTGGTTGCCAAAATCTGACTGGGGGGTGGCGTGGCTTGTCTTGCAAGAGCTCCAAATGAACTTTTGATTGCACAACATGAATTTGCCCATATGTGATTGAATCGCACCTCAAAAGAGAAAGTCTGGAAGCACTCGTAAATCTGCTTTGTGTAGACCCAGGGTCTTGTTGCCAAATAAAAATGCACACTGGTGCAAGGGTTAGGAGTCGGGAGACACCTCCTCTCCTCCCGTGCTGCGACCTTTACTTTATTTTGACAAAGTAATAAGAATAAATAAATAAGAATAAAAATGTGCACCCCACCAGCGAGACTATTCCATTGTAACTATCCAACCTCCCAAAATTTCAACACCTCTAGCGATGGTTTGACCCCTTTCCATTATAACAGTACAAATTCTACAAACACCCTCCATATCTCCTCAAAATCATTCCTCCTGCATATTCCCCGTTGTCAGGGGTTCGGGGACAGAGGCACAGGGTAGGCAGGAGATGGAGAGCGATGGGGATGAATCCCAGGACAGCGAGGAAGAGGATGACAATGACTCTAGAGATTCCATGAGTCTTTCCAGCGAATCAGAGGATTCCCAGAAGGGGGCGTCGGTGGTCAAGGCCAGGGGAGCCCCAGGGGGGACTTGTCAGGAGCAGGGGGCCAGCGGGGGATCCCAAAGTGGCAGCTGGGCGTCAGGACCAGCCTCCCCGCCAGAGTGCAGCGAAGGGGGTGGAGGTTCCAGTGTATCAGGGGAGGCGGCTCCGGCAGTAGAGAAAGGAGGGAGGTCGGAGCAAGCCACCCTCCCGGAAGGGGAGGGGAGTAGTGAAGGGAGTAGCGTAGCTGTCAAAAGGAAAGTTAGAGGTTGGGGGCGCGCGCCAAGTTCAAATGTAGAGGCGCGCGGAAGTACAGGGAGCCCGGAGGAGGGGCCAGGTCCCAAAGCCCGCAGGAGGGGGCAAGAGCAGTCTGATTCCGCGTCGGAGGAATCCAGGAGGGGCGAAACCCCAGCGGGCAGAAAGACCCTGCGGAAAAGGAAAGAGAGAAAGAGGTGGAGCAGCGCAAGCCTCTTAAACTGGTGCAGGGGAGGGACAGATTCAGAAGGTACTTCAGCGGTCTAAGCCTAGCAGACGTAGGGCTGCCCGCCTCGGATCTGAAGCAAACAATGAACTGCAATAAACATTTTTGTATATAAGAAAAGAAAGGCGTTGGTCTTTTGTGAGCTGAGACTTGAGGCAGCCCTGACAGTAAGTCCCTTCTCAAAAAACTGCAAAATTTTTTTTTTTTTGCAAAGCTCACGAAGTTTGGCAGACATGACTACTGAGGAGCAGATAACGACCCTGCAAAACGCAGTCGCTGAACTCTCCGTTGCAGTACGGGTCTCTCAGAAGACAGTTGCCGAAGCAGAAGCGCGATGCCAGGATCTGCAAGCCAGGTGGGATCAGGCGTGCAAACAGGGGTTCCCGGGGTCCAGATCAGAGGGAATCGGTCTCGGACGGAGGGGGGGCAATTTAGTAGCCCACTTCGATGGGAACCTGAAGCATTATCCCAATTTCAGAGCAGACGTCCTATACGCGCTGCATTTGCTTCGAAAAGACTTCAAAGATGAGGAGGAGAAAGTAGGCTTTATTGTGTCCCATTTGCATGGGGAAGCTAGAACCTGGTTACGCAATTTGTGGCGCGAAGATGGTCTTGCCTGCAGGGACTCTGACGAATTTATCAAAGCCATGGACGCTTGCTTCCAATCTACCGTTGACGTTGATGTGGCGCGCCAGGAGATGCATGGATTGCGGCAGGGCAAGGCTACAGTGCGTCAGTACCATTCTCGCTTTTTTGCATTGCTGAATGTGCTGGGCTGGGAAAAGGACTCCCTGGCAGTGAGAGACTTGTTTTGGGAGGGGCTTCATGGCTCAGTAAAAGATGAGCTGGCTAGGGGAGACAGACCTCAAACCCTAGCAGACGTCGTGCAGAGGGCACTCACGATAGGGGTGCGCCACGAAGAACGCCCTTGGCACAGTGAGGAGGGGCGTCACGTCCGCCCACCAGCTAGAGCGCCTCCTTTTCTTCTTCCCAGGGACCTGGGACGTACAAATCCCTCGCCTATGCTGAAGGGAGGGGAGGAACCAATGGAGCTGGGTCGTGCAAAGGCTCAGTCAGCTGCCGGAGCCTCAGCGTCCGGAGCAGTCAAGGCGAAGCCTCCTAGAGGGACCAGGAAGTGTTACATCTGTGACAGTGCACAGCACATGGCTAAAGAGTGTCCCCAGAGGCTCCAGAAGCACACTGCAGCCTTAGCAACAGTAACAGGGGAAGAGTTCCAAGGAGAACAGTTTCAGGGAAACGAGAATGCCTGGCTGGAAGCAGAGATGCTGGGGCTCCGCCAGGCAAGTCAGTGAAGCAGTCCCCAGCGCTTTTGCAGCCTACAGACCCCTTACCACCCAAGCCAGTGGTGCAGCTCACTGCTACTCTCCAGCTACCTAATGGACTCACCCTGGAAGTCCCCATTACGATTGACTCAGGGAGCAACGCAGACTTCGTGGGGATGCAGTTCATCAAGCAGCATCGCATAGCGCTACTACCAGCCACGCTGCCTCTGAACGTCGTCACGGTAGATGGCAGAAAGTTGCTGGGTGGGCAAGTGGTACAACAGACGCCACCCATGCTGCTGAAAATTGGGAATCATCGCGAGGTCATCAGTTTCAATGTCACCCAACTGTCAGACACGCCTATAGTGTTAGGCATGAGTTGGCTGGATAGACACAGCCCATCATTAGCGTGGTACCAGCGGCAGCTCACCTTTGGCTCGTCCTACTGCGCACAACATTGCATCCAGACCGGCCAGGAGGAGGAGGGCCAGGAGGAAGGGCAGCAGTTGCATCTAGGCATGGTGCAGGCAGTGCCCCACAAGTACAAGGGGTTTTTGGAGGTCTTCTGTGAAAAGGAAGCTGACCAATTACCACCCCACCGGCCCTACGACTGTGCAATTGACCTCTTACCAGGGGCGACGCTGCCGACTGCGAAGCTGTATTCCATGTCTGAAGATGAGATGCAGGAACTCCGGGAGTTCATAGATCACAATTTGAAGCGGGGATTCATCCGAGAATCCAAGGCCGTGGGGGGCAGTCCTGTGTTTTTCGTGAAGAAGAAGGACACGCCCCAAAAAAGGCTCATTGTGGACTATAGGGCCATCAACTCGATGACAAAGCCCAAGGCCTTCCCCATGCCCAAGATTGACGACCTGCTCGCGACGGTGAGGAAGGGGAGGATCTTCACCAAGTTGGATCTACGCGGAGCATACAATCTAATACGCATGAGGGAAGGTGACGAGTGGAAGACGGCCATGTTCACGCCGCTGGGCACCTATGAATACAGAGTTATGCCGTTTGGTCTCCAAAATGGCTCCCACTGTTTCCAAGCATTCATGCACCACGTGCTAGCAGGACTCCTCTACAAGAAGTGCGTATGCTTCCTCGACGACATTCTGATCTTCTCAGAATCACAGGAGACTCACGAGAGAGACGTAAAGGAGGTCCTGCAGAGGCTACGGGAGCACAGACTCTACGCCAAACTGGAGAAGTGCCAGTTCGACGTGACGGAGGTGGATTTCCTGGGCTACCGGCTGTCCGACAAGGGACTAGCCATGGACAGCGCCAAAGTCCGCGCGGTGTTGGACTGGAATAGCCCGCGCAATCGGAAGGAGGTCCAGAGGTTCGTCGGCTTCGCCAACTTTTACCGCAAGTTCATCAGGGGTTTCGCGAAAGAGACGGCAGCTATCACGGACACCCTCAGTTCCAAGAAGAAAAAGTTCACCTGGACGGACCAGGCGGAGCAGTCCTTCAGGAGACTTAAGAGTCTCTTCGCGTCCGAAGACCAGCTGCTACACGTGAATCCCGGCAGGCCCATGCGGGTTGAGACTGACGCATCTGACAGAGCAGTGGGGGCCGTCCTCTTGCAGGAAGATCCGCAAGGGAACTGGAGGCCCTGCGCTTTCTATTCCCGGAAGCTCAGCAAGTCGGAACAGAACTACACCATCTGGGACAGGGAGTTGTTGGCCATCCACGCGGCTTTCAAGGCGTGGCGGCACTTCCTCATCGGAGCCAAGCACACCGTGCAGGTCCGCACGGACCACAAGAACCTAGAGTATTGGCGCACGGCGAAGCTCCAGAGCCAGAGGCACATGAGATGGGCGGAGTTCTTTGCGGATTTCGATTTCCGGATAGAGTATATCCCGGGAGACAACAACGTCATAGCGGATGCGCTCTCCAGGAAACCGCAGTATCTCGAGGAAGCGGCACCAGTGGCAGCCAGGCACATTTTCGCACCGCAAGCGTGGGCGTGCGCTTCCGCCGCCGTGGACCTGGACGCGGTACGACGCACGCTACAGACGGATCCGTTCGCACAATCCAAGATGGAGGAGGTGCGACGAGGGACAGCAAAGGACGGCGAATTCCAGATACGCGACGGCCTGCTGACCCGCAAAGGTGCTCTCTACGTGCCGGGAGACGATCTCCGCGCGAAGGTTTTACAGCAGTTACACGACGCACCCAGCGCGGGTCACTTCGGCAAAGAAAAGACGGCGGACTTAGTAGCCAGAGACTTTTGGTGGCCCCAGATGCGGGGAGAGGTCGCGGATTACGTCGCCAGGTGTGACACTTGTCAGAGGTCCAAGCCAGTGCACAAGAAGCCAGCGGGATTGCTGGAACCGCTGGAGACGCCACTACAGCCGTGGGAACGGGTGGCGCTGGACTTTGTTACTGATCTGCCCAGTTCGCGGGGCAAGACGGCGGTGCTTGTGGTTGTAGACCTGTTCACCAAGATGGCGCACTTCATTCCTTGCGCGAAGGTGGCAACAGCGGAACAGACCGCCAAGCTGTTCATAGACCACGTGTTCCGGGTGCACGGCTTACCGCGGTCCATCCTGTCCGACCGGGGTCGCCAATTCATTTCCAGTTTCTGGCAGAAGCTCCTGGGCATCCTGAATGTCAAGATCAACTTAGCGTCGGCGAGACACCCGCAAACCAACGGCCAAGCGGAGAGGGTCAACGCCATCATGCAGCAGTACCTGCGATGTTACGCCAATCAAAAGCCTGCAACTTGGGTGGACTACTTGCCGATGGCCGAGTTTGCCTACAACAACACGAAGCACGCGTCAACGGGGGTGACACCGTTCTTCGCCAACAATGGGCGACATCCCAGAACCTTCCCGGCGTTGGAGACAACGACGCAGGGGGAGTCGCAGGGAGCTGAGCATTTAGCAGCAGAATTGCAGGAGGTCCACGAGGAGCTACGACGGCACTTGGAACTAGCTAAACACGCCTACAAAGTGCAGGCAGACAGGCACAGGAGGGCAGGAGAAGACATCCAGGTGGGGGACTGGGTATGGTTAGCAGCCCAGGCGGTGCCGGCCAAGTCGTTAGCTAAGAAGAAGCTAGGACACAAACAGCTAGGGCCATACCAAGTTGAGGGCAGGATCAATCCCGTAGCTTTTCGGTTGACCCTCCCAGAAGGTTCCCGAATGCACCCGGTCTTTCATAGGTCGGTGCTTACACCCTACAAGGCCCCACACAGATTTCAGGAGCCAGGGACGGCACCAGACCCACGTAGAGAGTCACCGGGGGGGGGGGAGTCACCGAGGACCCCGACACTCAACGAGGTCACGGAAATTCTGGACTCGAGATGGGGGGAGGAGGGAGTGGAATACCTCCTCGCCAGGGAAGGTACCCCGGCCAGCGCCAACAGTTGGGTGCCAGATTATGCTCTGGAGGAACCTCTTCTTAAAGACGAGTTCCATGCACTCTTCCCACACAGGCCCATGCCAGAGGAGTATTTTGACGACTGGCTTTTTACGCCCACACTTTCAGGCAGCACCTTCCGGGGGTTCTCCTCCGCAGAGGAGACCACGCCAGAATCGAGCCCTCCAAGGGGATCGTGCTCGGGGGTGGACACGGACCGCTCTTATTGGTGGGACGATCAACCAGAAGTGGGGTGGCGAAGGGGGCCTTGGCAAGCAGCATCGCCTGAAGTAACAGGGGGAGGGAAGGGTTTGGATGTGTTGGGGGAGGACCCCGGTTTCGAGCACGCATACACTGAACTGGAAGCAGAGGAGATCGACGTCGATGAACTGTATCCAGCATCTACCCCCGCTACAACGGAGCTCCCGGAACCTGCGCCAGAGCAGCGGGAGGGGGGAAGGGGGGGCTTCGAGGGGGGGATGGATGTCAGGGGTTCGGGGACAGAGGCACAGGGTAGGCAGGAGATGGAGAGCGATGGGGATGAATCCCAGGACAGCGAGGAAGAGGATGACAATGACTCTAGAGATTCCATGAGTCTTTCCAGCGAATCAGAGGATTCCCAGAAGGGGGCGCCGGTGGTCAAGGCCAGGGGAGCCCCAGGGGGGACTTGTCAGGAGCAGGGGGCCAGCGGGGGATCCCAAAGTGGCAGCTGGGCGTCAGGACCAGCCTCCCCGCCAGAGTGCAGCGAAGGGGGTGGAGGTTCCAGTGTATCAGGGGAGGCGGCTCCGGCAGCAGAGAAAGGAGGGAGGTCAGAGCAAGCCACCCTCCCGGAAGGGGAGGGGAGTAGTGAAGGGAGTAGCGTAGCTGTCAAAAGGAAAGTTAGAGGTTGGGGGCGCGCGCCAAGTTCAAATGTAGAGGCGCGCGGAAGTACAGGGAGCCCGGAGGAGGGGCCAGGTCCCAAAGCCCGCAGGAGGGGGCAAGAGCAGTCTGATTCCGCGTCGGAGGAATCCAGGAGGGGCGAAACCCCAGCGGGCAGAAAGACCCTGCGGAAAAGGAAAGAGAGAAAGAGGTGGAGCAGCGCAAGCCTCTTAAACTGGTGCAGGGGAGGGACAGATTCAGAAGGGACTTCAGCGGTCTAAGCCTAGCAGACGTAGGGCTGCGTGCCTCGGATCTGAAGCAAACCATGAACTGCAATAAACATTTTTGTATATAAGAAAAGAAAGGCGTTGGTCTTTTGTGAGCTGAGACTTGAGGCAGCCCTATTCCCCGTCTTACCTTAATGGCACATGTTCATTTATCATTAATAGCTATGTATCCCACACCTCTTCATACCATTTTTCCATTTTATATTCTGCTTGCCCCTTCCACTTGCTAGCTATCATAATTTGTGCAGCTTTCAATAAATTTGTGAGCGAGTCCTTCATAGCCTGCAAACCTTCCACCCCATCGTAAATTGATAATAATGCTACCGCGGCACTTTCAGTGAGCTTTAACCCAGTGATTTCTGTTATCAATGAGCACCTCCTGATCCCTTCTGAGATTCATGGCTGAACAGAGATCCCAGTCAAGCTCTGTGTGAGCCAAACACCAAATCACTGATCCACACAGGTTACAATCCAGAATCCTTTGTGCAAATGGAGCTGACATGACTGGCTATGAAATGGTGAAAATGCCTGAGACAGCTGCAAAGAAGCCATGCTCGGAGTAGACCCACTAAATTTAATGTCCATGAGTTACTTACATCCATTGATTTCAGCCGGTCTACTCTGAATATAACTTGCTTTGATATGACCTTACGTATCCATCTTCCTTGGCTGGCAATCACTGGACTGGGTGTCTGCTACAGAACTCTGCTACAGAGCTGGATTCATGGGCGCAGGGCAGTGACAAAGGCTGATCTTTTAATACCGGAAGTTGTCAGAGGCAAGGGGACTCAAGTATGCAGAAAGGTGGTACCCCCACCTACCTATATGGTGGCAGTGTTGATTTAAAGCAGAGTCCCGTGCCCAGCGGAAGGATGAGGAGTACGTGCTGCATACTCTTGGTTGCTTTATTTATAGTTCAAAGCTGGTATATTACAGAAAGACATCTTGCCTCTGCTGGAGCAGAAATGCATCCTCTCTCCCTGACAGCTCGGAGAGAATCACAAAGTGAAACAGCAAAGTACAGTGAAAAACAGGAAACCAGTGTACGTCACATCCAGTCTCCCTTTCCCGTGAGAAACTCCAACAGTACAGACTGTGGAATGTAAACACCTGTCTCGTGACAAGCCCTTTCGCTGCACAGTGAAGGAAAGCAGAAACCAACATCCTCCCCCTTTCTGTGAACATCACTGGGCAGTGTGTTCGTACAATATCAGTACAAACCCAACTTCTGCACATAGGTACAGTGTTGATCCCTTGATACAATCTTGGACAATACATCAGCAGGAATTTCATTACCTGGCATATAGGACACCGTTACGAGTCCCTTCTGAATACATTCCCTAGCATGCTGCAACTTTAATTGCAAGTGCTTCGTGCTTTGCTTACAACCTTCAGACTTCAGCAAAGCCAAACATGCTTTGTTGTCCTGGTAAACCTGGATTGGACATTTGACAGGAATTTTCATATCTTTGCACAATTGTACTAACCATTCACAATCCTTAAGTGAATACGATAGTGCATTCAGTTCGGCTTCACAAGTACTTAAACTAACTGTTGTTTGCTTCTTGCATGACCAATCAAACAGACCTTGATTGTACATGTAGCAAACTCCAGACGTACTTTTCCTGTCTGTAGTGTCACTTCCAAAACTTGCATCTGCAAATATCTCAAGACCACCAGACTTCTGATTGTTAAATCTCAGTCTGTAATGCATAGTGCCTTTCAAATACCGCGCTATGCGTTTCAGAGCTTTCCAATCCTTGACACTAGGATTGTTGACTTGTCTGCTTAGCAAATTACAGCTAACAGCAATGTCTGGTCTTGAACATCTGGCAATGAAGTTTAGCTTGCCTAGCACACTTCTGTACAGTGTAGTGTCAGAAAATGCTTCTTCAGTGTCATCTACCTGATAACCTGTTGTCATCGGTGTGTCTACAGGGTTAGCATCCATCAGATTTAGTTTGCTTAACACATCAGCAATTTTCCGTGACTGGTGTACTAGAATGTTACCATCTTGATCTCTCTCTATTTCCAGAGATAGGTAGTTGTTTACCTCACCAAGATCTTTCATGTCAAAGTGCTCTTTCAGTTGAGCTAGGGCGTTATTGTACATTGCGACATCTTTTCAAAAGAATAATAAATCATCAACATAAAACAAACAGTACAGTTTCTTTTGCCCCTCCTCTTTGACAAATACACATGGATCAGCTTTCCCTTGCTGAAAACCTAGAGAAAACAATACTTCAGTGAGTTTTGTGTGCCAACACCGTGCACTTTGTTTGAGACCATAAAGGGATTTCTTCAGAGCACAAACAAATCCCTGTTTTACCTGTACGCCATCAGGTGGAAGCATATAAAGTGATTCATCCAGAGATCCGTACAGAAAAGCTGTGTTAATATCATGGTGACTAATGTGTAGATTTTCCTCTGCAGCTAGCTTGAGCATAAGCCTAATGCTTTCATATCTCACTGTCGGTGAGTAGGTCTCGTGATAGTCTTCACCTGGTACCTGTGCAAAACCTCTGGCTACCAATCTGGCTTTGTGTCTGACTATCTTGCCATTTTGATCTGTCTTCGCTTTGAAGACCCATTTGCTTCCAAGCAGTTTCATTCCTGGAACTACTGGAACTAGCTCCCATGTTTTGTTCCTTTCTAAGGAATCAAGCTCAGCCTTCATGGCATTTAACCATGGCTCAGCTTCCTTTGAATCTAAACCCTGGATTTCTTGGAAACTTGAAGGTTCAAATACCTTCTTGGAGCTTTTAACAGCTGTTACTGCTATCGTAGCAAACTCATCAGCAAATCTCTTTGGAGGTCTGCCTTTTGTGGCTCTCTGTGACCTACGAATTAGCCTTAAGTCTTCAACACTCTCCTCTTCCTTCTTAGGAGAAAAACGACCTATTGTGAACAATGGTTCCTCCAATTCTTGATCAGAGCTTTCAGAGGGTCGCATAGAGGCTTTCGCACTCTTGAAATCCTCTGAATCACCCGATTCAGTTTCAGATTCAGACTCAGAACCTTCATCAGTGGGTTGTTGTGGTTGCTTTTGACTATCCTCAGTCTCATCACCGTCATCAGGATAACATTGGAAAATTCCCACATTCTCCCCCCACTTTGCATTGTACTCAACACTTCTCGTGAGCTTAATTGTCTTAGAGTCAGTCATCATTATTCTGTAAGACCCTTTCTGATAACCTAGAAAGATACCATGCAATCCACGCTTGTCTAACTTGGAATTTTGTGGTGAGTGAACCCACATGTCAGAACCAAATATTTTCATGTGTTTGATGTATGGCTTCTTGCCAAACATCTTCTCATAGGGGGTACAACCAATCGCTGAAGATAACCTGCGATTGTAACTGTAAACAAAACACGAGAGAGATTCGGCCCAATAACTCTCTGGAAGATTGGCATCATGCAGCAAGGTTTTTAACCCTTGAAGCAATGTCTGATTTGCCCGTTCCGCAAGTCCATTCTGCCATGGCGAGCGAGGACTAGACAAATCGTGTTGAATTCCTTTCTCAGTCAGAAAAGCTTCAAACTGCTGAGAAGTGAATTCCCCCCCGCGATCAGTGAAAAGAGTCTTTATCTTCTTACCATGCACATTTTCCAACCAAGCACAGAATTCCTTGAACCTAGGAAAAGCCTCTGATTTGTGCTTGAGATTGTACACAAAAATATATCTAGAAAATGCATCAATGAGAACCATGAAGTACCTATTTCCACCCAAAGAGGGCGCTAGTGGTCCAACTAAATCAGCATGAACAACCTGGTATGGTTCTGTAGGTTGCCTACTAGACACCTTACCTTTCGCAGCCATTTTCACCTTGTTTGCTGCGCATGCTTTGCACTTCATGTGGTACCTGCAGGGTTTAATAGTCATACCTTCAACCAAGGCAGGCATTTTAGATACTGCCTCAAAATGCAAATGACCAAATTTTCGGTGAAAATCATGAATACATTCTGCATGCAAACTTTTGTTAGAACCTGCAATGCAACAAGTGTCATCCTTTTCAACATCATCATAATACAAAACAAACAAACGATCAACATATTCAGCATGCAATACATAATCATTTTTCTTTGTGATGATGCACTTCCTGTTCTTGAAGGAAACGTCAATGTTCCGCTCATTCAGCTGTCCAACGCTGAGCAGATTATGTTTGGCGTCTGGCACGTAAAGCACATTTTGTATCGATAAGTCCAAACTGTGAAGAACAACAGTTCCGTAGCCTTTACTGGGAATAGTGTGGTCATCCGCCTGGTGAATCGCACCTTCCTGCGGTGTAAAAGACACAAACAGTCTCTTATCGTTGCACATGTGGTGGGTCGCCGCTGAATCAACAACGAAGAAAGATCTAGACGTCTTCTGGACCTCTGCAACCTTTGGAGTGAAGCGTGAAACCATAGCCTTGTGCTGCGTTGTCCTAGACACCGGACCTTTGCCTTTGCCTCGGCCTTTTCCGCGCGATGAGCTATCGCTGCGCTGTTCTGTCTTGGCCCTGGGATATCTGCATTCCCTCTTCATATGGCCTAGACGTCCACACGAGTAGCATTTCACTGCCTTCAAAGCTTTGGCGCCATCTGGTGGTTCCACTGCACTATGGGATGACGTCTGTGAAGACTCCCCCTTGCCCATGCAGCTAGCACCCCGGCGATCTGCTTCATTTAAAATCACGGCAGTTACATAGTCCACTGTTAGCTGAGCGGTTGGCTGCACAGCAATCTGGGTTGCAACAGACTCCCAACCTGAACCCAAAGATTGTAGTATCATGAAAGAATACACAGCCTCTGGAAAGTTGAGTCCTCTCTGTTGCAGCTCATGTCTCAGATTTTGCATCTCCATCAGATGTAAACGCACATCTCCACCTTCAGCAAGAGCCATATTATGCAGCTTGTTAAAGTAAAACATAGTGGATCCAGCTTCTGTCCTTAAGTGAGCCTCTCTCAAAGCGTCCCAAATTTCTCTGGCTGAGGTCTTATCACGCAATAGACAGAGCTCTTCTGGGGATACTATCAATGTAAGAGTTCCCCTTGCTTTGGAATCCTTAGCTTCCCATGCATCTGTAACTGGAACTGGGGGGGTTTCTGTAATCACCTCAAACAAACCCTCTTTCCGCAGAATTGCCTCTGCATACAGAACCCAGTCGGCATAATTTTTCTTGTTGAGTTTAGGAATCCCACAAGCATCCTGAAGGGCCATCATGACTCTGGCATTAGCCTTCAGCGTCATATATGCTGCTTTAAATCTTGCTGCGTCACTGCTGCAGCTGCCTTATTCCAAAAGCGCACTTAAAAGTTACTTTCGATTTCCCCAGCATAGTAACTTGTGCCTGGGAGCCTTTTGCCTATTCCCGGCAAAACGGCTTTGAAAGTTCAAAGTCCAGCCATAAAGCCATTAACTAGAAGCTGGCAGGCTGCCCGGAGCAGTAGCACATACCTCATCAATCACTTTTACGCGCAGAGCAGATTCCGTTCCGATCTGTCCCTCTGCATTCCGATCCTTTGCCGGCACTCCGATTCGACTTCTGGAGCCCATAACCACGTGTTGATTTAAAGCAGAGTCCCGTGCCCAGCGGAAGGATGAGGAGTACGTGCTGCATACTCTTGGTTGCTTTATTTATAGTTCAAAGCTGGTATATTACAGAAAGACATCTTGCCTCTGCTGGAGCAGAAATGCATCCTCTCTCCCTGACAGCTCGGAGAGAATCACAAAGTGAAACAGCAAAGTACAGTGAAAAACAGGAAACCAGTGTACGTCACATCCAGTCTCCCTTTCCCGTGAGAAACTCCAACAGTACAGACTGTGGAATGTAAACACCTGTCTCGTGACAAGCCCTTTCGCTGCACAGTGAAGGAAAGCAGAAACCAACAGGCAGATCCACATCCAAATGGCTCACACTTTCTCCAGGTCACTGGGGGCTTTTTGCAGCAAGACACTCACCAGGTTTTTCACGCTATTCCTGACATTCACCTGTTTCACAGAAGGTAAATAGACTTGGAAGCAGTTAATATGGACGAGGGGGTACCAGTTCCTTTCTTCTACCTAAGCCCACTTGTTTAAAGAAATTTTAGGGTGCAATCCTGCGTGCACTTACAAGAGTGTCTCTTGCTGAATTCACTGGGATTGCACAGTTAGTCGATTAAGTGTATGTGTTTTACTTGATTGATCAATCAAAGAATTTATTATACTTGCCAAAAATGTACCCTTGGGGGGGAAGTTGTTCTGAAGGGAGACGCATGATTAACCTTTCCTTTTTCCAGGGTTCACAGGCATGTTATTTCTACAATCTTCAGCTGAAACCCAAATCCTCTTTGCTACTGTCTCCCCACAAGTGCAGAGTTCCCCCATTGCTACTGGCAGAGGAACGGGGGGGAGCGCACTGCCCCCGGCACCATCGGGGAGGGGGTACCATTGCGGCCGCCCCCGACATGCGCCGTGCACCCCCCCACGTGCCGGGCACCACGCCCCCAGGATGCATGTCACGCCCCCGCAGGCGATGTGCCACGCCCCCGGGACACACGCCAGCCACGCCCCTGCCTGCTCTCCGCCCCTGGTGCCAGAGCATGCAGCTTCGCCACTGCCCATCGCACCTTTGGGTGGGTGGAAGTACAACTGGGGGGGGCATTCTGGGGGCAGGGAGGGACCAAGGCAACCCTGGATCCTGGGCCGGCCCTACTGTTGTCACTTGACAGCACTGGGGGAAACCCAGGGCTGATTACTGCACCAGTATATTAATTTTATGCCAGTTTAATTCTGGCGAGGCCCCCCAGAGATTCCTGGGAGTTGTGGTTTGGCAAGGGCACTGAGAATTTTCTGTTAATGACTGCTAGCCTTGTTCACAGAAGTATAGTACTCGGAGTTCCCCGAGGAGAGGAAATAACTACCAAATCAATTTCGGTCTGTAGTATAAATACGATCGAAAGTGAATTGTGAAAGAGAGAGGAGTCGTTCAAACCCTTTCATATTGCCTATGATTGCTAGCTCTCCTCCGAATTGACTTTGGAGCTATCTCCTGAATTTTTAAAGCAAAGCAATGCTGCAAAATAACTAAATATGGGTGTATATACATGCATTTAATTCACGCACGCACACAGAGAGAAAGAGAATCCTGTGGTTTGTTAAGGGTTCTAGGATTTGTAGCTCTGTGAGGGGAAAACTACAGCTCCCATAGTTCTTTTGGGGAGTTGGTGTTCTTTAAATGCATGGTGTGTGCAGTGAATAGGTGCTCCACCGTGTTAGTTTTCTGGAAAACAGGAGCAGGGTCTTGTGACTCATGATGTTCCCAGTTCGGACCTTCCATCTCAACAGAAGTAATTGCCTCCTATCAGGAGAGGACACTTGAAAGCACTCTCAAATTCCAAATGCACATTAAAAACCTCAGCATCCTAGCAAATTCCTTGCTGCATATATCACAATAAGAGACAGCATACCTTCTGTGCATAGGCATCCAGTTCCTTAAACTTTGCCAAGTCTATTTGTATTGATTTCTGATTGGATTTATCCCATGGATAATCTAGGAACAAAAATGGAAACGTCCTTCTTGAAACAGTGGGGAAAGGGAGGGGGAGCAGAGGATGACCTATGATGTGATTTAAAGGGTTGGAATACAGGGAACCAATAGGGAATAGAGATAGGGAGCCTTTTCTGCTTCTCCCCAAGGGAAATACAGCAGCAGGGAGTAGACCAACGTTGCTCTGCTTAAAAGGACACAGACAGAAGGAAGGAGAGGGAGAATGCTGAACCAGGTAGGATTTTGATCTGATCTTGCAAGACCACAAGGCGTATGGCATGGTTTGCACTTCCCACTGGAAGAGCTGGTACCTCCTTAGAGAAGCCCTCTTCGCCCCAAACATCTGGCTTTGATAGGAATCCCTTAAGCCCGGCTGCAAATTTCACTGCATCCGTCTGCAATGTGCATTCAACAGAACGCCAACTGCAAGCTCATTTCAGGAACTATAATGGTAGCATAACAAGAACACAAACAGGGCTGCTTGAGGTGAGGGAGGAAATGTACCCACCCACCCACATGCCACATATTGAAGCTCCAGCCTTAGAGGAAAAAATATAGTGCAGCTTTTCCCCCCAGCCAGAACTCACTGGAACTGAGTTCTGGCACCTCTCAGGTTGGTGCCATTGCCACTGTAAAAGAACAAGGGAAGCGTTCGTGGTGAGTTCTGGCACCTCTTTTTCTAGAAAAATAACACTGAGCGCAGTTAATTTTTACCATTCAAGCCTTGTTCCCAGGATATCCCAAGAGGCGGGTGCAGAGATGTAGCTTGGGGGGGGAGGGGGGCACTGGGCGCCACACCACAGGGGGCAGCACTTCCCGCGGGGCCAGAAGCGCGCCCGAGCCACGCATCTCTCCTGGGAGTGACGTGGTGGCTTGGGCCCCTGAGCGGCTAGCTACGCCACTGGGTGGTTGAGTGACGGGCTCATAAAATGATTTCCTAAGATACGCAGCACTACTAAGTAGTCTTAATATATACAGCAGGTGTAGGGGATCTTTGGCCCTCCAGATGCTGGGGAACTACAGCTCCCATAATCCCTGGCCATGCTTGCTGGGACTAACAGGTGTTGTCACCCAACAACATCTGGAGGGCCAAAGGTTCCCTGCAGCTGACACAGAGGATCCAGATCAATAGCCATACATAAGCTTCTATTTACCATACAGATCTTCTTCCTGAGGCAGCATTGATGCTTGTACTCCTCCCATCCTGAAAGCCTACTTGAAAGGCGCTCCTTGGTGCTTCGAGCCAGGAATGAAATGCCCAACTGGAGGGATGAGGGAAGAGCATGGCTTGATCTGGGTTTATCAAACCCTTCCTTGGAGACCTTGGCATTAGGAGGCGAGTAGCAGGAAGAGCATCCATGAAGTCAAAACAAAGGGGGAAAGCATAACATGTTGGAGCAAACCAGCGCTGGAGTGTGTCAAAGTTCCCTGCGTGGGGAAGCGCAGATACAGAAGGTGTCCCCATTGCTCATTTCCTCTCCCCTCCTGTGGTTTCCAGCAACTGGTATTCAGAAGCATTTCTGCCTCCAACTGTGAAGGCAGAGCATAGCCATCAATGCTAGTAGCCATTGATAGCCCTCTCCTCCAAGGACGTGTCTAATGCTCTTTCAAAGCCATCGATGTTTCGAGGCCTTCACGGTCTCTTGTGGGAACAAGTTCCATAGTTTAACTATGTGCTCCATGAAAAAGAATATATATTTAGTAATTAGATGCTTCTTTGAGGTTAGCTATCCGACGCATCAGCCTTGTTAGAATTTCTATTTCGCTGCCAGGCCCCCACCCTATTTCTTGAAGCATCTAGCTAGAAGCTTGTGCCAGCTTCCTCAGGTTGGCTCTCTCCAGCTAGGCTGAATAGGTGGGAAACTTTTGGACTTTGCGTGCCAGATCCTTATTGGGATCTGTATCTTGGGTCAAAATCCCTTTCACTACCAACAAAGAGACATCAGGCCTAAAAGGGAGGAGGGAAAGAGCCTAATATCACTACAGTCTTGGAGAGTCTCCCCCTTTTAGGACTGCAGTGAGATCAGGCTTAAAGGAAGGAGGGGAAGCCTTCGGGAGCCCCCACCTCTCTCTTGAAGAGCTCAGCAAGCTTGGGCTTCACAGGGAAGGGAAGAAACCTCTCCCTCCTTTTTTAGTGCTCAGAAGGATCTGAAGGGATGGGCAATTCTACTTAGTACTGAGTATTGGCTCGCCAAAGAGCTCTCTGCCAGGAGTGCCATGGCTCAGCCCAACTGAATGGGATGTTCTGCGTTGATATGAAGGGGGAGCCATCCTGCTTAGCAATGGGTCCCTGGTTTCTGCATTTCTTCAGAGGATCCTGACAACTAGTCCCATGCTTTGAGGGCTGTGCAAAGAAAGCAGCTTTGGAAAGCCATGTCCTATCAGTCAAGCCTCACCCCTTACCTGCATGTGAGAATGGCCTCATGGACCAAATGGGGAAGACTTGGGGAGGGGGCAAGATGTGCTCAGAGGTCAGACGTTCCCCACCCCAAAATTTCACCTCAGGAACCGATGGACTCTTACTTTGCCTCACAATCGTTTTGAAATGTGCCGGGTTTTCGACGTTCGGGAGCCGAAACGTTCCAAAACGCAGGCGTTCGGGAGCTGAGCTTTGACTGTAATATATTGGCGTCCGCATGAAATCCGCCCCATCCCATTGTTGTCCCGTGTCTTTAAATGCAGGGTTTTCCCATCCTTTGGAAGTCCAAAAGGGGCATGATCTTTGTACTTAGCACACGACTGAGTGCTAGCAGTAGGAGGAAGTGCAGGGGCTGAGCCCCAGAACAAAATTCCCCCCATCACTGATTCTTGTTTCTTTTCTTATCAAGGCAAAATCCTACGTGTCTTTGCTTTTCGAAAGATCTCCAAGGGTACAAGGGGATCCCTCAGCTCAATTCTAGCAAGCGGGACAGTTCTTGAGTTTTGTGGTTACACATCAATAGTCAGCCAGTCTCCTGAAAGTGCCATGGGGCCTGTTATGTATTCAGTGGTCTTGAGTCTGGACTAAGGATTCTGAGCTCCTGTGTTCTGATTCGATACATGATATCCAATCACAGAACATTTCTGGATTTGGGCTTCTGCCATTGGCCCTTAAACTCTGAGTCATGATTCGCAGCTTGGAAGTTTAGACAGCCAATCACGTGGGGAGTGGGAGCGGTCCAGGTCTTCAGAAATGTCTATAAGCAGTTGCTTCGACCCTGTTGTCCAGTTCAGTTACCAATCAACTCCTGTTTTTGCTTATCTTTAATCTTTTCCGAGAGACTATCTATCACACAGGATCTTAGAAAGTTGTCCCAAAACAAAGTTTGTCCTCAATACTGTCCTCTTCACATATATGGGGACATTCACCACCTGCACAGGCTCAATGTTTCCACATATTACATACAAACACGTACTCTAATGTAATTATTCTGTTCTAGTTGGCAAGCGGCTGCTAAGGTCACTTTGGTTTGACATCAAGGTTACTAATAAAGAAATAGAGGTGTTATACTGTGTGTGTGTGTATATATATAAATATATATGGCAATTATATAAATAATGTGTGTGTGTGTATCTCATAAGCGCAATTGTCTCTAAAAACATTAACTTGCCAAATATGCAGATTTCCCCCAGTGCTTCTGCTTTGCTAGGGTATTGGCTTATGTGACGCAGTCCTTCCCTTTTGAAAAACATGAGACCGATTGCCAATGCAACTGTGTTCTGGATAGATGCTTCTAATCGATTTTACATGTTCCAGCGAGTGATGTTTCTGTGGATGTTCCAGTCAGTCAGTCCTACAGAATAAAACTCAGGCATATTTTAGCCATCACACCCGTCCTTCTTCAGCCTTAATGTCTGTTTCAGAAGCTGCCATCTGGGGTCATCTGGGAAGTGATCCTCAATAAACAGAGCAGGATGGGTAAAGAAGTAAAACTCATTGTATCTGCAAAAGAAGACCGTGGAATCATGCAGTCTTTCATAACATTTCTGAAATCAGAACCAGGGTGAAGCAGGCCAAGCTGTTGAAGAATGCGTATGGAATATTTACATGCCCAATTCAGATTTCAAGTAGAACTATAATTTAGCATGTAGAGAATGAGCCCTAGAGGGCCTCAGGCTCACACTCTTCCCACCCCCCTCCATCTCTGCCCACCTGCACAGAGTTTGGAACCGACCTCCTGGTTTAGATTAAGCAAAGTTTGTTGTCTCACCCAAATCCGACAAACAGCGCTTTATGTTAACTATGGTTTGACAAGCCGTCTTTGAACTATAGTTTACCTAGCTAGCTTGTTTAAACAAACCATGGTTAACATTAGCCACAGTTAAAGGTCTGCATTGAGGGCACAAGGAGAAGGGGACGACAGAGGACGAGATGGTTGGACAGTGTTCTCGAAGCTACCAGCATGAGTTTGACCAAACTGCGGGAGGCAGTGGAAGACAGGAGTGCCTGGCGTGCTCTTGTCCAGGGGGTCACGAAGAGTCGGACATGACTAAACGACTCAACAACAACAACAACTGAGGGTATTGGCGGCGAGCTTTGGCTCGATTGGCGGTTAGGCATTGGTAGGGGTATTGTTATGCAAATGAGGGGGGGAGGAAGTGCCATCACCTTCCCCCAAAGCAAAGGGTAGTCCAGTAAAGGATTCCGGGGGGCGTTGCCCTGTCCGAAGCCTATGGAGGTGTGGGCCTAAGGCACGCCCCCGAGCGGTGACCCCGGGGGAGATCCTAGTTGATGTACATCAGCAGAACTCCCCCTACTGGTGGTTAACCCTCACCGGTCTTCATGCAATTGGGCTGAAGCCGGTTAGCTGATAGGACCAATGCCTAAGCCAATACCGCTCAATTCCTGCAATCAATAAAGTTGTGGCCAAGTTTCGCCCATTAACCTTATATACCGTGTCCTGTGTCTTTATTTCTCAAGGGGGGAGGGGGACTTGCCACGCAACACCCTTGTGATCAAGGGACTGTGGCTGCTTTCACTTCTTTCTTTCTTTCTTTCTTTCTTTCTTTCTTTCTTTCTTTCTTTCTTTCTTTCTTTCTTTCTTTCTTTCTTTCTTTCCTTCCTTCCTTCCTTCCTTCCTTCCTTCCTTCCTTCCTTCCTTCCTTCCTTCCTTCCTTCCTTCTTTCTTTTTAACAAGGTCCTCCTTCACTTTGCTGTTTTCAGAAGCCAAACAACAGCCTTCCCAGCTCATTGCATTTCACACTTGTTCTTGTCCTGTCCGGTCTGCCTCATTAGGGATGTGCATTGTGGGATTTTGATGGCGAAAATAGAATTATTTTGAGTGTCACCTGGGACCACTACTTTACTTTTCAGGAAAGCCATGGCTCAGTAGTGCTAACAGACCCAACTGTGGCCACAGCCTGCCTCATTTCTTTCTTTCATATTACAAGTTACAGGTAGGTAGCCATGCTGGTCTGCCGTAGTTGAAACAAAATAAAAAAATGCCTTCCAGTAGCACCTTAGAGACCAACTAAGTTTGTTATTGGTATGAGCTTCCATGTGCATGGTATCTGAAGAAGTGTGCATGCACACGAAAGCTCATACCAATAACTAACTTAGTTGGTCTCTGGGCCTGACAAGATGTCTCGGGAAGTGTGCTGTCTCCCCGGGGCTAAGATCCAAGATGTAACTGAACGACTGCAAGGAATCATAAAACCCACTGACAAATACCCCTTCCTCTTGGTTCATGTGGGAACCAATGACACTGCAAGCAATAGCCTCCAGAAGATCAAAAGAGACTACGAGGCTCTGGGCAGGAAATTGAAGCAATTAAATGCACAAATTGTCATCTCATCTGTCCTCCCAGTTGAACGACGTGGCCCAGGGAGAGAGGGAAAAATAGTGGAAGTGAACAGCTGGCTTCGCAAATGGTGTAAACAGGAACGGTTTGGATTCTTAGATCACGGACTGCAGTTTCTTGAAGATGGACTTCTGGCAAGCGATGGGCTGCACCTCACAACGGTTGGGAGGAATGTTTTTGCCAAAAAACTCAGAAACCTCATCAGGAGGGCTTTAAACTGACTAATGTGGGGGAGGGAGACAGTGCTCCTGAAGGTAGGAGTCTATCAATTGATGAAGATGATCATCCAAATGTCATAGACCAAATGGAGCAAACAGCACGCAGACCTTGTGGTGGGAGGAAAAATCCTTAAATAAGAGACACGGGGGAATGATTAATGGACTTCAATGTCTGTAGACTAATGCGCAAAGCATGGGAAATAAACAAGATGAGCTCGAGCTCTTGGGACAGCAAACTAAATATGACATAATAGGCATCACTGAAACCTGGTGGGATAAGTCCCACGATTGGAATGTAATAATGGAGGGATACAATCTATTTCAGAGAAACAGACCAGACAAGAAAGGAGGAGGAGTGGCGTTATATGTCAGGGATGTGTATACCTGTGAAGAGATCCAAGATTTAGAACCTCAAAGCCAAAGTGAGAGCATTTGGCTCAAAATTAAGGGAGAGAAGAATAACAGTGACCTCATTGTGGGAGTTTACTATAGATCCCCAAGCCAAACGGAGGACATAGATGATGCCTTCCTGGAACAGATGGCCAAGCATGCAAAAGGAAGGGAGATAGTAGTAATGGGGGACTTCAATTACCCGGATATTTGTTGGATGTCAAACTCAGCCAAGAGCATAAGGTCAAACAGATTCCTCACTGGCCTTGCAGACAACTTCGTTGTCCAGAAAGTGGGAGAAGCAACAAGAGGAACAGCCATTTCAGATCTGGTCCTAACCAATGTTGATGACCTGGTTAGTGGGGTAGAAGTGGAAGGATCATTAGGCGCGAGTGATCATGCTCTTCTGAAGTTTACTATACAGCGGAAAGGAGCAGCCAAGCATACTAGGACTCAATTTCTTGACTTTAAGAAAGCCGACTTCATAAAACTTAGGGAAGTGCTGGGTGAGATCCCATGGACAGTAATACTAAAAGGAAAGGGAGTTCATGATGGCTGGCAGTTTGTTAAGAGGGAGATAGTAAAAGCACAACTTCAGGCAATACCAATGAGACGGAAACATGGAAGGTGCCTAAAGAAGCCAGGGTGGCTATCTAAAGAACTTTTAACTGAGTTAAGATTAAAAAAGGATGTGTACAAAAAATGGAAAAGGGGGGAAACCACCAAAGAGGAATTCAAACAAATAGCCAGCACGTGTAGACACAAAGTCAGAAAAGCTAAAGCACAGAATGAACTCAGGCTTGCTAGAGAGGTTAAAAGCAACAAAAAAGGCTTTTATGGGTATGTTCGTAGCAAAAGGAAGAACAAAGAAACAGTGGGGTCACTCAGAGGAGAAGATGGTGAAATGCAAACAGGGGACACAGAAAGGGCTGAACTCCTCCATGCCTTCTTTGCCTCAGTCTTCTCCGATAAAGAAAACAATGCCCGACCTGAAAAATTTGGAGCAAATGATTCAGCAGAGGAAACACAGCCCAGAATAACTAAGGAGATAGTACAAGAATGCTTGGCTAGTTTAGATGTATTCAAGTCTCCAGGGCCAGATGAACTGCATCCAAGAGTATTAAAAGAAATGGCAGGTGTGATCTCAGAACCACTGGCAGTCATCTTTGAGAATTCCTGGAGAACAGGCGAAGTCCCGGCAGACTGGAGGAGGGCAAATGTTGTCCCTATTTTCAAAAAGGGGAAAAGAGAGGACCCAAATAATTACCGCCCAGTCAGTCTGACATCAATACCAGGGACGATTCTGGAGCAGATCATTAAGCAAACAGTCTGTGAGCACCTAGAAAGGAATGCTGTGATCACCAATAGTCAGCATGGATTTCTGAAAAAGAAGTCATGTCAGACTAACCTGATCTCGTTTTTTGACAGAATTACAAGCCTGGTAGATGAAGGGAACGCAGTGGATGTAGCCTACCTTGATTTCAGCAAGGCATTTGACAAGGTGCCCCATGATATTCTTGTAAAGAAGCTGGTAAAATGCGGTCTTGACTATGCTACCACTCAGTGGATTTGTAACTGGCTGACTGACCGAACCCAAAGGGTGCTCATCAATGGTTCCTCTTCATCCTGGAGAAGAGTGACTAGTGGGGTGCCACAGGGTTCTGTCTTGGGCCCGGTCTTATTCAACATCTTTATCAACGACTTGGATGATGGACTCAAGGGCATCCTGATCAAATTTGCAGATGACACCAAACTGGGAGGGGTGGCTAACACCCCAGAGGACAGGATCACAACAGGATCACACTTCAAAACGACCTTGACAGATTAGAGAACTGGGCCAAAACAAACCAGATGAATTTTAACAGGGAGAAATGTAAAGTATTGCACTTGGGCAAAAAAAATGAGAGGCACAAATACAAGATGGGGGACACCTGGCTTGAGAGCAGTACATGTGAAAAGGATCTAGGAGTCTTGGTTGACCACAAACTTGACATGAGCCAACAGTGTGACGCGGCAGCTAAAAAAGCCAATGCAATTCTGGGCCTCATCAATAGGAGTATAGCATCTAGATCAAGGGAAGTAATAGTGCCACTGTATTCTGCTCTGGTCAGACCTCATCTGGAGTACTGTGTCCAGTTCTGGGCACCACAGTTCAAGAAGTACATTGACAAACTGGAACGTGTCCAGAGGAGGGCAACCAAAATGGTCAAAGGCCTGGAAACGATGCCTTATGAGGAACGGCTAAGAGAGCTGGGCATGTTTAGCCTGGAGAAGAGGAGGTTAAGGGGTGATATGATAGCCATGTTCAAATATATAAAAGGATGTCACATAGAGGAGGGAGAAAGGTTGTTTTCTGCTGCTCCAGAGAAGCGGACACGGAGCAATGGATCCAAACTACAAGAAAGAAGATTCCACCTAAACATTAGGAAGAACTTCCTGACAGTAAGAGCTGTTTGACAGTGGAATTTGCTGCCAAGGAGTGTGGTGGAGTCTCCTCCTTTGGAGGTCTTTAAGCAGAGGCTTGACAACCATATGTCAGGAGTGCTCTGATGGTGTTTCCTGCTTGGCAGGGGGTTGGACTCGATGGCCCTTGTGGTCTCTTCCAATTCTATGGTTCTATGATTCTAGGGGGAGTCCTGCTGATGTACATCAACTAGGATCTCCCCCGGGGTCACCGCTCGGGGGCGTGCCTTAGGCCCACACCTCCATAGGCTTCGGACAGGGCAACGCCCCCCGGAATCCTTTACTGGACTACCCTTTGCTTTGGGGGAAGGTGATGGCACTTCCTCCCCCCCTCATTTGCATAACAATACCCCTACCAATGCCTAACCGCCAATCGAGCCAAAGCTCGCCGCCAATACCCTCAGTTGTTGTTGTTGTTGAGTCGTTTAGTCATGTCCGACTCTTCGTGACCCCCTGGACAAGAGCACGCCAGGCACTCCTGTCTTCCACTGCCTCCCGCAGTTTGGTCAAACTCATGCTGGTAGCTTCGAGAACACTGTCCAACCATCTCGTCCTCTGTCGTCCCCTTCTCCTTGTGCCCTCAATGCAGACCTTTAACTGTGGCTAATGTTAGCCATGGTTTGTTTAAACAAGCTAGCTAGGTAAACTATAGTTCAAAGACGGCTTGTCAAACCATAGTTAACATAAAGCGCTGTTTGTCGGATTTGGGTGAGACAACAAACTTTGCTTAATCTAAACCAGGAGGTCGGTTCCAAACTCTGTGCAGGTGGGCAGAGATGGAGGGGGGTGGGAAGAGTGTGAGCCTGAGGCCCTCTAGGGCTCATTCTCTACATGCTAAATTATAGTTCTACTTGAAATCTGAATTGGGCATGTAAATATTCCATACGCATTCTTCAACAGCTTGGCCTGCTTCACCCTGGTTCTGATTTCAGAAATGTTATGAAAGACTGCATGATTCCACGGTCTTCTTTTGCAGATACAATGAGTTTTACTTCTTTACCCATCCTGCTCTGTTTATTGAGGATCACTTCCCAGATGACCCCAGATGGCAGCTTCTGAAACAGACATTAAGGCTGAAGAAGGACGGGTGTGATGGCTAAAATATGCCTGAGTTTTATTCTGTAGGACTGACTGACTGGAACATCCACAGAAACATCACTCGCTGGAACATGTAAAATCGATTAGAAGCATCTATCCAGAACACAGTTGCATTGGCAATCGGTCTCATGTTTTTCAAAAGGGAAGGACTGCGTCACATAAGCCAATACCCTAGCAAAGCAGAAGCACTGGGGGAAATCTGCATATTTGGCAAGTTAATGTTTTTAGAGACAATTGCGCTTATGAGATACACACACACACATTATTTATATAATTGCCATATATATATATATATATATATATATATATATATATACAGTATAACACCTCTATTTCTTTATTAGTAACCTTGATGTCAAACCAAAGTGACCTTAGCAGCCGCTTGCCAACTAGAACAGAATAATTACATTAGAGTACGTGTTTGTATGTTGCTTAGAGAGGGCTAAGAAGCAATCAAGATTGCTTGTGGCAATTCACATTCACCGCTAATGTGGACTTTTGCTACTTTAATATGTGGAAACATTGAGCCTGTGCAGGTGGTGAATGTCCCCATATATGTGAAGAGGACAGTATTGAGGACAAACATTGTTTTGGGACAACTTTCTAAGATCCTGTGTGATAGATAGTCTATCCTGTGTGATAGAGAGCCAGTGCGGTGTAGTGGTTAAGAGCGGTAGTCTCGTAATCTGGGGAACCGGGTTTGAGTCTCCGCTCCTCCACATGCAGCTGCTGGGTGACCTTGGGCTAGTCACACTTCTCTGAAGTCTCTCAGCCCCACTCACCTCACAGAGTGTTTGTTGTGGGGGAGGAAGGGAAAGGAGAATGTTAGCCGCTTTGAGACTCCTTAAAGGGAGTGAAAGGCGGGATATCAAATCCAAACTCTTCTTCTTCTTCTTCTTCTCGGAAAAGATTAAAGATAAGCAAAAACAGGAGTTGATTGGTAACTGAACTGGACAACAGGGTCGAAGCAACTGCTTATAGACATTTCTGAAGACCTGGACCGCTCCCACTCCCCACGTGATTGGCTGTCTAAACTTCCAAGCTGCGAATCATGACTCAGAGTTTAAGGGCCAATGGCAGAAGCCCAAATCCAGAAATGTTCTGTGATTGGATATCATGTATCGAATCAGAACACAGGAGCTCAGAATCCTTAGTCCAGACTCAAGACCACTGAATACATAACAGGCCCCATGGCACTTTCAGGAGACTGGCTGACTATTGATGTGTAACCACAAAACTCAAGAACTGTCCCGCTTGCTAGAATTGAGCTGAGGGATCCCCTTGTACCCTTGGAGATCTTTCGAAAAGCAAAGACACGTAGGATTTTGCCTTGATAAGAAAAGAAACAAGAATCAGTGATGGGGGGAATTTTGTTCTGGGGCTCAGCCCCTGCACTTCCTCCTACTGCTAGCACTCAGTCGTGTGCTAAGTACAAAGATCATGCCCCTTTTGGACTTCCAAAGGATGGGAAAACCCTGCATTTAAAGACACGGGACAACAATGGGATGGGGCGGATTTCATGCGGACGCCAATATATTACAGTCAAAGCTCAGCTCCCGAACGCCTGCGTTTTGGAACGTTTCGGCTCCCGAACGTCGAAAACCCGGCACATTTCAAAACGATTGTGAGGCAAAGTAAGAGTCCATCGGTTCCTGAGGTGAAATTTTGGGGTGGGGAACGTCTGACCTCTGAGCACATCTTGCCCCCTCCCCAAGTCTTCCCCATTTGGTCCATGAGGCCATTCTCACATGCAGGTAAGGGGTGAGGCTTGACTGATAGGACATGGCTTTCCAAAGCTGCTTTCTTTGCACAGCCCTCAAAGCATGGGACTAGTTGTCAGGATCCTCTGAAGAAATGCAGAAACCAGGGACCCATTGCTAAGCAGGATGGCTCCCCCTTCATATCAACGCAGAACATCCCATTCAGTTGGGCTGAGCCATGGCACTCCTGGCAGAGAGCTCTTTGGCGAGCCAATACTCAGTACTAAGTAGAATTGCCCATCCCTTCAGATCCTTCTGAGCACTAAAAAAGGAGGGAGAGGTTTCTTCCCTTCCCTGTGAAGCCCAAGCTTGCTGAGCTCTTCAAGAGAGAGGTGGGGGCTCCCGAAGGCTTCCCCTCCTTCCTTTAAGCCTGATCTCACTGCAGTCCTAAAAGGGGGAGACTCTCCAAGACTGTAGTGATATTAGGCTCTTTCCCTCCTCCCTTTTAGGCCTGATGTCTCTTTGTTGGTAGTGAAAGGGATTTTGACCCAAGATACAGATCCCAATAAGGATCTGGCACGCAAAGTCCAAAAGTTTCCCACCTATTCAGCCTAGCTGGAGAGAGCCAACCTGAGGAAGCTGGCACAAGCTTCTAGCTAGATGCTTCAAGAAATAGGGTGGGGGCCTGGCAGCGAAATAGAAATTCTAACAAGGCTGATGCGTCGGATAGCTAACCTCAAAGAAGCATCTAATTACTAAATATATATTCTTTTTCATGGAGCACATAGTTAAACTATGGAACTTGTTCCCACAAGAGACCGTGAAGGCCTCGAAACATCGATGGCTTTGAAAGAGCATTAGACACGTCCTTGGAGGAGAGGGCTATCAATGGCTACTAGCATTGATGGCTATGCTCTGCCTTCACAGTTGGAGGCAGAAATGCTTCTGAATACCAGTTGCTGGAAACCACAGGAGGGGAGAGGAAATGAGCAATGGGGACACCTTCTGTATCTGCGCTTCCCCACGCAGGGAACTTTGACACACTCCAGCGCTGGTTTGCTCCAACATGTTATGCTTTCCCCCTTTGTTTTGACTTCATGGATGCTCTTCCTGCTACTCGCCTCCTAATGCCAAGGTCTCCAAGGAAGGGTTTGATAAACCCAGATCAAGCCATGCTCTTCCCTCATCCCTCCAGTTGGGCATTTCATTCCTGGCTCGAAGCACCAAGGAGCGCCTTTCAAGTAGGCTTTCAGGATGGGAGGAGTACAAGCATCAATGCTGCCTCAGGAAGAAGATCTGTATGGTAAATAGAAGCTTATGTATGGCTATTGATCTGGATCCTCTGTGTCAGCTGCAGGGAACCTTTGGCCCTCCAGATGTTGTTGGGTGACAACACCTGTTAGTCCCAGCAAGCATGGCCAGGGATTATGGGAGCTGTAGTTCCCCAGCATCTGGAGGGCCAAAGATCCCCTACACCTGCTGTATATATTAAGACTACTTAGTAGTGCTGCGTATCTTAGGAAATCATTTTATGAGCCCGTCACTCAACCACCCAGTGGCGTAGCTAGCCGCTCAGGGGCCCAAGCCACCACGTCACTCCCAGGAGAGATGCGTGGCTCGGGCGCGCTTCTGGCCCCGCGGGAAGTGCTGCCCCCTGTGGTGTGGCGCCCAGTGCCCCCCTCCCCCCCCCCAAGCTACATCTCTGCACCCGCCTCTTGGGATATCCTGGGAACAAGGCTTGAATGGTAAAAATTAACTGCGCTCAGTGTTATTTTTCTAGAAAAAGAGGTGCCAGAACTCACCACGAACGCTTCCCTTGTTCTTTTACAGTGGCAATGGCACCAACCTGAGAGGTGCCAGAACTCAGTTCCAGTGAGTTCTGGCTGGGGGGAAAAGCTGCACTATATTTTTTCCTCTAAGGCTGGAGCTTCAATATGTGGCATGTGGGTGGGTGGGTACATTTCCTCCCTCACCTCAAGCAGCCCTGTTTGTGTTCTTGTTATGCTACCATTATAGTTCCTGAAATGAGCTTGCAGTTGGCGTTCTGTTGAATGCACATTGCAGACGGATGCAGTGAAATTTGCAGCCGGGCTTAAGGGATTCCTATCAAAGCCAGATGTTTGGTGCGAAGAGGGCTTCTCTAAGGAGGTACCAGCTCTTCCAGTGGGAAGTGCAAACCATGCCATACGCCTTGTGGTCTTGCAAGATCAGATCAAAATCCTACCTGGTTCAGCATTCTCCCTCTCCTTCCTTCTGTCTGTGTCCTTTTAAGCAGAGCAACGTTGGTCTACTCCCTGCTGCTGTATTTCCCTTGGGGAGAAGCAGAAAAGGCTCCCTATCTCTATTCCCTATTGGTTCCCTGTATTCCAACCCTTTAAATCACATCATAGGTCATCCTCTGCTCCCCCTCCCTTTCCCCACTGTTTCAAGAAGGACGTTTCCATTTTTGTTCCTAGATTATCCATGGGATAAATCCAATCAGAAATCAATACAAATAGACTTGGCAAAGTTTAAGGAACTGGATGCCTATGCACAGAAGGTATGCTGTCTCTTATTGTGATATATGCAGCAAGGAATTTGCTAGGATGCTGAGGTTTTTAATGTGCATTTGGAATTTGAGAGTGCTTTCAAGTGTCCTCTCCTGATAGGAGGCAATTACTTCTGTTGAGATGGAAGGTCCGAACTGGGAACATCATGAGTCACAAGACCCTGCTCCTGTTTTCCAGAAAACTAACACGGTGGAGCACCTATTCACATGCGCTGCACACACCATGCATTTAAAGAACACCAACTCCCCAAAAGAACTATGGGAGCTGTAGTTTTCCCCTCACAGAGCTACAAATCCTAGAACCCTTAACAAACCACAGGATTCTCTTTCTCTCTGTGTGCGTGCGTGAATTAAATGCATGTATATACACCCATATTTAGTTATTTTGCAGCATTGCTTTGCTTTAAAAATTCAGGAGATAGCTCCAAAGTCAATTCGGAGGAGAGCTAGCAATCATAGGCAATATGAAAGGGTTTGAACGACTCCTCTCTCTTTCACAATTCACTTTCGATCGTATTTATACTACAGACCGAAATTGATTTGGTAGTTATTTCCTCTCCTCGGGGAACTCCGAGTACTATACTTCTGTGAACAAGGCTAGCAGTCATTAACAGAAAATTCTCAGTGCCCTTGCCAAACCACAACTCCCAGGAATCTCTGGGGGGCCTCGCCAGAATTAAACTGGCATAAAATTAATATACTGGTGCAGTAATCAGCCCTGGGTTTCCCCCAGTGCTGTCAAGTGACAACAGTAGGGCCGGCCCAGGATCCAGGGTTGCCTTGGTCCCTCCCTGCCCCCAGAATGCCCCCCCCAGTTGTACTTCCACCCACCCAAAGGTGCGATGGGCAGTGGCGAAGCTGCATGCTCTGGCACCAGGGGCGGAGAGCAGGCAGGGGCGTGGCTGGCGTGTGTCCCGGGGGCGTGGCACATCGCCTGCGGGGGCGTGACATGCATCCTGGGGGCGTGGTGCCCGGCACGTGGGGGGGTGCACGGCGCATGTCGGGGGCGGCCGCAATGGTACCCCCTCCCCGATGGTGCCGGGGGCAGTGCGCTCCCCCCCGTTCCTCTGCCAGTAGCAATGGGGGAACTCTGCACTTGTGGGGAGACAGTAGCAAAGAGGATTTGGGTTTCAGCTGAAGTTTGTAGAAATAACATGCCTGTGAACCCTGGAAAAAGGAAAGGTTAATCATGCGTCTCCCTTCAGAACAACTTCCCCCCCAAGGGTACATTTTTGGCAAGTATAATAAATTCTTTGATTGATCAATCAAGTAAAACACATACACTTAATCGACTAACTGTGCAATCCCAGTGAATTCAGCAAGAGACACTCTTGTAAGTGCACGCAGGATTGCACCCTAAAATTTCTTTAAACAAGTGGGCTTAGGTAGAAGAAAGGAACTGGTACCCCCTCGTCCATATTAACTGCTTCCAAGTCTATTTACCTTCTGTGAAACAGGTGAATGTCAGGAATAGCGTGAAAAACCTGGTGAGTGTCTTGCTGCAAAAAGCCCCCAGTGACCTGGAGAAAGTGCGAGCCATTTGGATGTGGATCTGCCACCATATAGGTAGGTGGGGGTACCACCTTTCTGCATACTTGAGTCCCCTTGCCTCTGACAACTTCCGGTATTAAAAGATCAGCCTTTGTCACTGCCCTGCGCCCATGAATCCAGCTCTGTAGCAGAGTTCTGTAGCAGACACCCAGTCCAGTGATTGCCAGCCAAGGAAGATGGATACGTAAGGTCATATCAAAGCAAGTTATATTCAGAGTAGACCGGCTGAAATCAATGGATGTAAGTAACTCATGGACATTAAATTTAGTGGGTCTACTCCGAGCATGGCTTCTTTGCAGCTGTCTCGGGCATTTTCACCATTTCATAGCCAGTCATGTCAGCTCCATTTGCACAAAGGATTCTGGATTGTAACCTGTGTGGATCAGTGATTTGGTGTTTGGCTCACACAGAGCTTGACTGGGATCTCTGTTCAGCCATGAATCTCAGAAGGGATCAGGAGGTGCTCATTGATAACAGAAATCACTGGGTTAAAGCTCACTGAAAGTGCCGCGGTAGCATTATTATCAATTTACGATGGGGTGGAAGGTTTGCAGGCTATGAAGGACTCGCTCACAAATTTATTGAAAGCTGCACAAATTATGATAGCTAGCAAGTGGAAGGGGCAAGCAGACTATAAAATGGAAAAATGGTATGAAGAGGTGTGGGATACATAGCTATTAATGATAAATGAACATGTGCCATTAAGGTAAGACGGGTGTCAGGGCTGCCTCAAGTCTCAGCTCACAAAAGACCAACGCCTTTCTTTTCTTATATACAAAAATGTTTATTGCAGTTCATGGTTTGCTTCAGATCCGAGGCACGCAGCCCTACGTCTGCTAGGCTTAGACCGCTGAAGTCCCTTCTGAATCTGTCCCTCCCCTGCACCAGTTTAAGAGGCTTGCGCTGCTCCACCTCTTTCTCTCTTTCCTTTTCCGCAGGGTCTTTCTGCCCGCTGGGGTTTCGCCCCTCCTGGATTCCTCCGACGCGGAATCAGACTGCTCTTGCCCCCTCCTGCGGGCTTTGGGACCTGGCCCCTCCTCCGGGCTCCCTGTACTTCCGCGCGCCTCTACATTTGAACTTGGCGCGCGCCCCCAACCTCTAACTTTCCTTTTGACAGCTACGCTACTCCCTTCACTACTCCCCTCCCCTTCCGGGAGGGTGGCTTGCTCCGACCTCCCTCCTTTCTCTACTGCCGGAGCCGCCTCCCCTGATACACTGGAACCTCCACCCCCTTCGCTGCACTCTGGCGGGGAGGCTGGTCCTGACGCCCAGCTGCCACTTTGGGATCCCCCGCTGGCCCCCTGCTCCTGACAAGTCCCCCCTGGGGCTCCCCTGGCCTTGACCACCGACGCCCCCTTCTGGGAATCCTCTGATTCGCTGGAAAGACTCATGGAATCTCTAGAGTCATTGTCATCCTCTTCCTCGCTGTCCTGGGATTCATCCCCATCGCTCTCCATCTCCTGCCTACCCTGTGCCTCTGTCCCCGAACCCCTGACAACGGGGAATATGCAGGAGGAATGATTTTGAGGAGATATGGAGGGTGTTTGTAGAATTTGTACTGTTATAATGGAAAGGGGTCAAACCATCGCTAGAGGTGTTGAAATTTTGGGAGGTTGGATAGTTACAATGGAATAGTCTCGCTGGTGGGGTGCACATTTTTATTCTTATTTATTTATTCTTATTACTTTGTCAAAATAAAGTAAAGGTCGCAGCACGGGAGGAGAGGAGGTGTCTCCCGACTCCTAACCCTTGCACCAGTGTGCATTTTTATTTGGCAACAAGACCCTGGGTCTACACAAAGCAGATTTACGAGTGCTTCCAGACTTTCTCTTTTGAGGTGCGATTCAATCACATATGGGCAAATTCATGTTGTGCAATCAAAAGTTCATTTGGAGCTCTTGCAAGACAAGCCACGCCACCCCCCAGTCAGATTTTGGCAACCAGGAAAGATATTGAGAAACACGATGGAAAGTGTGGCAAAGTGTTGCCACCCCACAAGCAAATCAGAATGGGTGCTCACTGTCTTTATTTCTACAGAATATGATGTGGAAGGCTGCTATAACCTGGACAAGGTGTCATTTAAACCAGCTGATGTCCTTCAGTCAGGAAAGGCTATTTGCGGTGGATATGCTCGACTCTTTCAAGAAATGTGCAGGTAACTTCTGTTGGCTCCAGCCATCATGGCAAGTGGTTGTTACTTGGCTGTAGCGATAGGAGATCTGGAGAGCCACAGGTTCCCCACCCCTTGCCCTAGGCAGCTATCTCCATGCTTAGGCGTGATCAACTCGCACGTGACAGCCCTCGGAAATATGTAAATCAATAGATTCTAAGCAGAAAATGGCGGGAGAGATCTGGAGAGTCCTCATGGCTCATGAGGAGACCCTCGCCAGAACCCAAAGAGGACTTCAGTGGGAGCGGAGGAAGCCCCAAAGAGAACGGAGGCACAGTGGGGCTTTGTTTAGGCTGCTCAGCCTCCCCACCTAGTAGCTGACACACGTCACAGCATGGCAGCTGCTGCTGCTTTTCCACAGGTCCTCCAGCCAGCTCCAGAGCTTCAACTCTGGTTGAAAGGAGTGTTGTGGGGAGAGAGAGCTGGAGAGCAGGAAAAAATGAGCTTTTTTTTAGTGTGTGCTCCCTACTTACACAGGGACACGGGTGGCGCTGTGGTCTAAACCACTGAGCCTCTTGGGCTTGCCGATCAGAAGGTCGGCGGTTCAAATCCCCACGACGGGGTGAGCTCCCGTTGCTCGGTCCCAGCTCCTGCCAACCTAGCAGTTGGAAAACATGCCAAAAAGTGCAAGTAGATAAATAGGTACGGCTCCGGCGGGAAGGTAAACGGCGTTTCCGTGCGCTGCTCTGGTTTCGGTGTTCTGTTGCGCCAGAGGCGGCTTTGTCAGGCTGGCCACATGACTCGGAAAAAACTGTCTGCGGACAAACGCCGGCTCCCTCGGCCTGTAAAGTGAGATGAGTGCCGCAACCCCAGAGTTGTCTGTGACTGGACTTAACTTTCAGGGGTCCTTTACCTTTACCTTTACCTTTACCTTTACCTTTACCTTTACCTTTACCTTTACCTTTACCCTACTTACACAATGTTTGCTTATGTGCATGGGGTTCCGGAACATGACCCACCATGTAAGTGGAGGAATGATCCTGAAGCAAACTTGCATATATAGGGCTGCATTGAATTGAGTAGATCCACTGGAATCCATAGACTTAAAAATTACTTGAATTTAATGGGTCTCTTCCCTGTGTGACTTAGTTCCTCATCCATACTTACCTTTGCTCTGTGCTTTATAGGCGCAGGTCCTGGCTTTCCAGGTCCGTGTCCAAATGTTGTTGTTGTTCTTTCATCCCAGGAAAACTTGTGTTTTCCTGCCAAATTGGAGCAAATGAGAATCTGTGGAGAACCTGATTGCTGTTTTCTCTGATCCAGCAAAATGAAGGGCGGCCACTCCAGCCTATCAAAGCGGTGAAAGCAACCACTTGTCCTCTTGGTAGCAACACTGTTCCTGAATACCTTCCTTCCCCTCTCAGTATTGCAGGGATACAGTGCCAGTATTTGATAGGCAGCTGCAGCGTAAAGGGGAAGAGCGACCATGCCTGGAATGCTGTCCGCATTGATGGAAGGTGGCATCTCTTAGACTGCACCTGGGGAAGTGGCTCTGTGAATACTGCTTTTAGCAAGTTCCCTTTCAGGTACGTTGTTAGGCAGACCAGGCAGAGCGTGGGACACACTGAGGGGATAGCAGAAGAAGAAGAGTTTGGATTTGATATCCCGCTTTCTCACTACCCTAAGGAGTCTCAAAGCGGCCAACAATCTCCTTTCCCTTCCTCCCCCACAACACACACTCTGTGAGGTGAGTGTGGCTGAGAGACTTCAGAGAAGTGTGACTAGCCCAAGGTCACCCAGCAGCTGCAGGTGGAGGAGCAGGGAAGCGAACCCGGTTCCCCAGATTACGAGTCCACCGCTCTTAACCACTACACCACACTGGCTCTCACAGTTAACTTCATTTGCTTTCAGGTGGTTTTGTTTTGCTTGGACCACTTGTCAGAGTTTGCAATTTGATGGCCGCAGGGCTGATTAATGTAAGCAAGTGCAATAAGAATGCTGCAGCTAGGTTGGTGACTGGGAGCGGCCTCCGAGACCATATAACACCGGCCCTGAAAGACCTACATTGGCTCCCAGTACATTTCCAAGCACAATTCAAAGTGTTGGTGCTGACCTCTAAAGCCCTAAATGGCCTCGGCCCAGTATACCTGAAGGAGTGTCTCCACCCCCATCCTTCAGCCTGAGGTCCAGCTCTGAGGGCCTTCTGGCAGTTCCCTCACTGTGAGAAGTGAGGTTACAGGGAACCAGGCCTTCTCAGTAGTGGCGCCCGCCCTGTGGAACGCCCTCCCATCAGATGTCAAGGAAATACAATAACTATCTGACTTTTAGAAGACATCTGAAGGCAGCCCTGTTTAGGGAAGTTTTTAATCTTTGAAGTGTTATTCCGTGCAGAGTGGCTGTGGAGGCCCGGCCAGATGGGTGGGGGTATAAGTAATATTTCATTATTATTATTATTATTATTATTATTATTATTATTATTATTATTAAGCCATGGGCATGGAGTGTCCTGATGGCAGGGATAGATACCATCTATTTATCCTCTTTGAACAGTTCTGGAGTGTTGTGCTTATTCTGGGCTACATGTGTAAAATCTGGGGATTCTGGAGGCTGGATTGTTGCAACACAGCAGCTTCCTCAACCAGATGCCCTCCAGCTGCTCTGGATCACCACTCTGTTTGCCTGTCTGGCCCTGGTGCTAATTTAGGCATTATTATGAAATACTAGACTATTGCGCCTTCTCCTTTTGCAGGTACGATGAGTTTTACTTCCTTACTCACCCCGCTCTGTTTATTAAGAAGCACTTCCCTGAGGACCCCAAGTGGCAGCTTCTGAAACAGACGGTGACACTGGAGCATCAGCATGATCTGACTTAAATGCAGAAGGACTGACCGTCGCAGTCATAAGAACATCAACCACTGAAAATGGGTAAAGCCAATTAGAAGCCTCTGTCTTGTTCCCTTTGATATCACAGTTACATCCACAATCAGCCTCATGTACAAGCTGTTACTGCAGTGTATATCACAGGGATGGAGAACCAGAGGCCCTTTCAGAGGTCCTGCACTACAACTTATTCAGAATGCGGCAGCTAGACTGGTGACTGGGAGCGGCCGCCCAGACCACAGAACTTGAAAGACCTACATTGGCTCCCAGTCCATTTCCGAGCACAATTCAAAGTGTTGGTGCTGACCTTGAAAGCCGCCTAAACGGCCTCGGTCCAGTAGACCTGAAGGAGCGTCTCCACCCCCATCGTTCTGCCCGGACACTGAGGTCCAGCGCCGAGGGCCTTCTGGCGGTTCCCTCACTGCGAGATGCCAAGTTACAGGGAACCAGGCAGAGGGCCTTCTCGGTAGTGGCTCCCGTCCTGTGGAACGCCCTCCCATCAGATGTCAAAGGAATAAACAACTACCTGATGTTTAGAAGACATCTGAAGGCAGCCCTGTTTAGGGAAGTTTTTTAATGACTGATGTTTTAATGTATTTTGAAGCTCCTGTTGCAAGCCGTCCACAGTGGCTGGGGAGACCTGGCTGGGCGGGCGGGCGGGCGGGGTATAAGTAATAAATTATGATGATGATGATGATGATGATGTCCCATCATCCCTGACTATCATGTGGTTGATGGGACATAAGAATTCAGCAACATCTGGAGGAAATCAGATTGGCGAAGGCTGGTTTAGCACACCACCCCAGACTCTCAGCTGTGGTTAACGTTATAAAGTTATAGAGTTATTATAGAGTTGGAAGGGACCACAAGTGTCATTTTGCCTAACCCCCAGCAATGCAGGATTATTATTTTTGCCCCGTGTGAGGCTCAAACCCACGACCCTGAGATTAAGAGTTTAAACAAGCTAGCTGGATGAGCCATGGTTTAAAGATGGCTTATCAAACCAATCAACCATGGTTAACAATAAGCATAGTTCATCAGATTTGGGTGAGGCACAAGCTGTGGTTAAGCCTAACGAGGATGTAGTTTCCAAACTCTTCACCGCTTGTGTAGAGGGAGGAGGGGGGGAATGTGTGAGCCCAAGGCTTGCTTTGGCTCATTCCCAGCATACTAAACCATGGTTTCACTTGACATCTGAACTGGGTCTGTAAGTATTCCATGCTCTACCTTAGATACCTTTGTTTGCCCCTATTGCTGATTTAGATAGTGTTGCTAAATACTGCACTATTGACCTCTCTTTTTCAGGTACCATGTGATTTACTTCCTCAACCATCCTGTTCTGATTATTAGCACTTCCCAGATGATCCCAAATGGCAGCTTCTGAAGCAGACTTCTGCACCTGCAGCAGCTTGAATGGAATCCGCCTACCGTGTAATTTGATATCCTTCAAGGACAGTCACTTGTCTCGGGCATCACTGCTAAACTGACCACGGTTTTGATGCACAGGGTTTTTAGCTTGACACAAAGTTTTTAAAAATGGAAAACATATATAATATATATAACATGATACTTGTTTCAATGAGCTAAAATCGATTGCAGTAGCTATTTACAAATTTACAGTATAACAAAGAAATCGGGGAGGTGTTCCAGGATTTCTTTTTAAAGGCCGTATCAAAAAATGAGTAAAGTGGGAAACCCTAGATTGATTTTGAAAAGCAGATAATGAAAGGGTACAATTAATCTTTAGGCATAAACTTGTTCATATAAAAATGTGTTGAATCCCGCCCCCCATCCTTTACAGTACAGCAACACAAATCATTAGCATTTTATCCACCATATTCTTGAGACACCCTAATGTGGTCCTATCCATTCACTTAAAGTAGTAGCAGATTTTTTTTATATATAGCAAACAGTAAATAAAAAGAGTACAATCGAGGACTTCCAGAGTCGGCGCCAGCGGTCGATGGCGGATTTCCTCGGTTAGAGGGAATCAGCGCCACGAAGAAAAGGGTCGAATCCCGCTTCGGTGCAGCGGGGGACCCCTAAAAATCACAGGCAGGGGAAGCCTGTGAGCCTGGGACCCAGCGGGCACATTTGGCACCCCCCCCAACCCGGTAAAAAGCCCAGAAACGGGCTTGAAATCGGAGCGGGGGAGAGCGCTGTGCTGTGGGTTGTCTGCTCGTTCCTGGTGTGAAGCCGCAAGCTGTTGACCGGAGAGCGCTGCCTTTCTTCCTTAAAATCCGGACCTGAAAATCAACGATCCGTGAGTAGGATATAACCTAAATTGGAACTGTACAAACTGGAAACTGAAATCTGGCCGAAAACGGAAAGAGGCTTAAAAAGGAAGTCAGCCTCTTTTATTGTAGATAAAATAAAGCATTGAACTTGAAAGCAGAAGCATTTGGAAAGTACGTTTTAGCGGACTTTAATCCAATCATCTAACCTGGACTTTTCCCTCTATAAATTGAGGGAAAAAGGGGGAGAATTGTGGAGGTGATTTCTTCATAAAGAGTGGAAAAGAAGGGATTAAACCATCACTCAATTCCCTGGGAAAGGATTTTCCAGATCCTAGGAAAGAAAGAGAGGTACTGTCTTGCAATATATTTTGACAGCTAGTCCTGCACAGGAAATAAAAGTTTGGACGGATTATGTGAATATATATCTCCTGGTCCTAAGTTAAAAATTGTGAATAGACTGTTTTCCTTCTGAATAAACTAGGGGGGTTTAAAAAGGAAATTAAAGTATCCAAGAACTTTTATGACTGTTACAGTGTCCCCCTAGTGGAACTTGGAACTGTTACAACTTGTTATAATTGTAATTGTAGCAGGCTTGAGGAGTTCTCACACTGCTTGGGAGGAAATTTCCACTGTTTAATTTCAACTACGTGTCTGACCTTGAGCATTATCTAAGGAATGGCAGATAAAGAGAAGGCGGATGCTTCGACTACAAGATCGGGGAGGACTATTCGCACAGAAGAAGGATTACAAAGGAGAGCTTCGGCCTCAGGCCCTTCTGGAACCTCAACAATAGCCTCATCGGCACAATCAAAGGTAAAAAGTGTGACAAGTGAAGACGCCTTTGCTCTAGTTTTGGCCAAAGTTAATGAATCTTTAAATAAAATAAGCCAACAAGTAGCAGAGGCATGTGACAAGATTGATCAAAATACTGCAAGTATAAATAACTTGGGCCAAAAAGTAAATACTAACACAGAGACTATTCAGAAGTTATTAGAGGAATCGGCCTCAACACGCCAGATTGCTGAAGAGGCTAAAGAAATTGCTACAACTTCTGCTACTGAAGTTAAAGAGGTTCAAGAGGAATTACCAACACTGCATAAACAACTGGAAGACCATAAACTAACCCTGTCTATGATAGATTTGAAGGAAAAGCAAGTGAATTTGCGGGTCAGATCGGTACCTGAGGTGGAAAAGGACAATCTAGCTGAATTTCTCACGCAGGAATTTTTGGACTTTTGGGATCCAGAACTGGCAAAAGACAGTTTCACAATAGTAAATGCTTTTAGACTTGGGAGAAGAGGAGAGAAGAAGGTGAGAGACTGCCTGATTACTTTTCGAACAAAAGAAGAGAGGGATAAGATTTTGGGCCTACATTTCAAGAAGACACTGGAAATCCATCGGACAAGGGTGGAAATATTCAAAGATATCCCGAAATATCTTCTGGATCTCAGATCAAAATACAAAGACCTGGTTACCCTGCTGAGAAGGAACAACATCAACTTCAGGTGGGAACTCCCTCAAGGCCTGTCTTTTAGTTACAAAGGAAAGAAGAGGAAAATAAGATCGGAAGACGACAAAGATAAATTTTACAGGGACCACGGAGAAGACTTACAAAAAGAACTATTTCCGGAACCAAAAGACCGTTCGAAAGAAGGGATACCACCGACGGATGAGGAACAGGCACTAGGTGCAGTAGGAGGAGAACTAAAACAATAACATCATGGCCCTGCAACTTTTAACATGGAACTGTCGGGGTTTGAATTCCCCTCAGAAAAGGAAGTCAGTATTTCATATATTAAAAAAGGAACAATTGGACCTAATTTGTTTACAAGAAACGCATATAACAAGATTACACAGGAAATTGTTGATAAATAAAAGACTTGGTCAGGAATTTATTTCGTCAGATAAAGTTAAAAAGAGA
This sequence comes from Podarcis pityusensis, assembly GCF_964106645.2. Taxonomy (NCBI): domain Eukaryota; kingdom Metazoa; phylum Chordata; class Lepidosauria; order Squamata; family Lacertidae; genus Podarcis; species Podarcis pityusensis. The sequence goes on from NC_138045.1 coordinate 2,836,517, forward strand.
GGGGTTGTGATCTACGCAAAATACAATTTATCACCAAAATTCGTTTTTAAGGATGACCAAGGAAGATTTGTGGCAATTGAAATTCAAACACAAGGAGAAAAATTTTTGATTGTAGGAGTTTACGCACCTAATGACGGGAAATCTGATTTTTTTAAGAAGTTGCATGAGACCTTGATGGACCATATGGATTACAACATGATTCTGATGGGAGATATGAATGGAGTGGTATCTACTTATATGGACAAGGCACAAAGACAGGTAGTCACCAAAGATGGTAGACTACCGAAAACCTTTTTTGATATGACAGACAACTTGGATTTAGTGGATATTTGGAGAATTAGATGTCAGTATCTTCAGCTCACAGGCAGAGGTACCTGGCCTCCCCCGAGGCAATTGAGCGAGATACTGTGTGTTTACCGTCCGTCTGCGACCCCGGCAGGCTAGGTAAACAAACCCGGCAATTCTTCTCATTAGTCGTGAGAAGAACACACCCTCTGCTTCTCTCTGCTTCTCTCCCTCCCTGCATTCTCCCCAGGGAGGGGAAATGAGACAGACAGGAGTCCTATTTACATGTTTTATTCCTGTCACTCAACAGTACATAGAAAAGTAACTGCTCCCTTCAGACTCCATCAGAAGAGTCACACACTCCTCCCCTGTACTTCCAGCACAGGTCATATGACACTCTGAGCTAACATCCGGTGCTCAGTACAGAGAATAGGCTCCACCTTTTCTCCAACAGTACATCTGCACTGTTTTGCATTCCAGCCATCTGGAGCTGGCTTTTGCCTTGGTGCTTTTTCCTGACATTAGAAACCCCTTGGCTAAAGAGGGAACTTTCTTTTCTGAAGCCAAAATGACTTGGACAAGAATTGACCAAATTTGGATAACTAGAGGAATGGCACCAAAGACAAGAAAGGTGGAAATCTGCCCGAAAATTTGCTCCGACCACAATGCTGTTAAGATGGAAATGAGACTAACACCAACTGGCTCCTTCAGATGGAAGATGAATGACACCTTATTTAGAGATGAAGAATTTCTTAAGAAGGCCCAAAAAACTCTAAGAGATTACTTCGAGATAAATCTTAGTTCCAACGTGGAGAAAAGAGTAATCTGGGATGCAAGTAAAGCGGTTATGAGAGGGTTCTTAATACAGCAGAATGCGATAAAGAAAAGAACTCAAAATGAGAAGAAGGATAAAATTATGAACAAAACGAATGAATGTGAAAAAAGACTGAGAGTAAATCCCAAATCTCAAGAGATTCTGAGAGAGTTAAAGTTATATCAAGCACAATATATGAAAATAATGAATCAGGAAATAGAATGGAAAATTAAACAAATGAGACAAAAGACTTTTGAATCGGCCAATAAATGTGGTAAATTGTTGGCATGGCAAATGAAAAAGAGACAAAAACTAAATACGATCACGAATTTAGAAGTGGAAGGAAGGAATATACAGAACCCTGCGGAGATTAGGAGTTGTTTCCAGAAGTATTTTAAAAGACTATATACTCAAGGGCCAGTGAAAGAAACAGACTTAGACCAATTTTTGAAAACAAATGGATTACAAAAAAGATCTCTAGAAAATAGACTAATTTTGAATGACAGAATAACTGAACAGGAAATAGAAGGTGCCATTCAAAACATGCAACTGGGTAAATCTCCAGGACCAGACGGCTTGACCTCTAGATACTACAGATCTTTAAAAGAATGGCTAATTCAACCATTGAAAGAGGTCTGCAACGAAATAATGGAGGGGAAGAGGGCACCAGAGTCGTGGAAAGAAGCATATATTACACTTGTACCAAAAACAGAGACTGAAAAGACACAACTTAAGAACTACCGCCCTATATCATTACTTAATGTGGATTACAAAATTTTTGCAGATATTTTGGCTAAGAGATTTAAAAAAGTGCTGTTGGAAGAGATTCATAAAGACCAAGCGGGCTTTCTCCCAGGAAGACATTTGTCTGATAATTTGAGGAATATAATTGATATCTTGGAAAAATTAGAAGTGAATATAAACACTAAAGCAGTGTTGATATTTGTAGACGCGGAGAAAGCCTTTGACAATATTTCTTGGAAGTTTATGAAGAAGAATCTACAGGGTATGGGGGTAGGCCAAGGTTTTGAGAATGGTATAAGTGCAATTTATTCAGAACAAAAGGCTAAACTAATTGTAAATAATGTTGTGACGGAAGAACTTAAAATTGAAAAAGGGACACGACAAGGTTGCCCAATTTCCCCACTTCTTTTTGTTTCAGTCCTGGAGGTTCTGCTAAATATGATTAGAAGGGACCAGATGGTTAAAGGTATACAGGTCGGAACTAAACACTATAAATTGAGAGCATTTGCAGATGACTTAGTATTGACGTTACAGGAGCCAGAATCTAGTACTAAAAGAGTTTTAGAACTGATTCAAGAATTTGGTCAAGTGGCAGGATTTAAATTGAACAAGTCAAAAACCAAGGTTCTAGAGAAAAACTTAACATCGTTTGAAAGAGAGAGGTTTCAGAATGAGACAGGTTTAACAGTGGTTAAGAAAGTTAAATACCTGGGGATTAACATGACAGCAAAAAATGGGAATTTATTTAAAGATAACTATGAAAAATGTTGGTCAGAAGTGAAAAAAGATTTAGAAATTTGGTCAAATTTGAAGCTTTCACTGCTAGGCCGTATTGCTGCGATAAAAATGAATGTATTGCCTAGAATGTTGTTTTTGTTTCAAACTTTGCAGATTGTGGACAAAATGGATTGTTTCAAGAGGTGGCAGAAAGATATTTCAAAATTTGTCTGACAGGGCAAGAAACCCAGAATAAAATTTAAAATACTAACGGATGCAAAGGAAAGAGGTGGATTTGCCCTGCCAGACTTTAAACTGTACTATGAATCAGCAGCTTTTTGCTGGTTGAAAGAATGGCTACTTCTTGAAAACACTGACATTTTGGATTTAGAAGGTTTTAATAACGTATTTGGATGGCATGCATATTTATGGTATGATAAGGTCAAAGCACATAAAGCATTTAAAAACCACATTGTCAGGAAAGCGTTGTTTAATGTTTGGATAAGATATAAGGATTTGCTAGAAAATAAAACCCCAAGGTGGCTGTCACCAATGGAAGCGAAAGCCTTGAAAAGGGTCAATATGGAGGTCAAATGGCCGAAATATTGGGAAATTTTGGAACAAGACGGAGATAGACTGAAATTGCAGAGTTTTGAAAAACTAAAAAACAAAGTGCGAGACTGGCTTCATTATTATCAAATAATGGAGGTATTTAAATTGGACAGGAAAATTGGCTTCCAGGTGGAAAGATCCAAATTAGAAACAGAATTGTTAGAACCCAAGACTAAGAATTTGTCAAGAATGTATAACTTGCTGCTGAAATGGAATACTCAAGATGAAACGGTAAAATCGGCTATGATTAAATGGGCACAGGACGTAGGACATAACATTATGTTTGCTGACTGGGAACAGTTATGGACCACAGGTATGAAATTTACGGCATGTAATGCCTTAAGAGAGAATATTATGAAAATGATATACAGGTGGTACATAACCCCAGTCAAGCTTGCGAAAATCTACCACTTGCCCGACAACAAATGTTGGAAATGTAAAGAAACTGAAGGTACATTTTTTCACCTTTGGTGGACGTGCCCAAAGATCAAGGCTTTCTGGGAAATGATATATAATGAACTAAAAAAGGTATTTAAGTATACCTTCCCTAAGAAACCAGAGGCCTTTCTCCTGGGCATTGTCGGCCAAATGGTGTTAAAAAAGGATAGAACTTTCTTTATGTATGTGTCAGGGAACTGCCATCGGAAGGAAGGGAGGTGAAAGGGCTCACACAGGTTGGGAGAGACTCAGCAGCTGAAGAGGGAACCAGTAGGGGGAGAGGAGGTGAGCTGAGGGAAAGTGAGCTGGAGGGATGGCTCAGAGACACTTCCAGCGAAAACAGTGGGGAGGTTTCAGGACCTCCTGTAGGGACACCCACTCCTCGCCGGAAACTGTCACGCAGAGAGTCCAGAAGACGTGTTTCCGTTAAGGAGCTTTTATGTTGGAAGCGATTCCGAAAGCAACCACTGTCGGAATCTGCCAGCGACTGACGGAGCCATGCTTAAGGGGCTCCGTTACAGACAGAGGTTTGCAAACTTGACCAAACTCTGAGGGACTTGGATTTTACACACAAGCAGCTCATCGTCCCATCACAGCATTCCGACAGTCTCCGTGAGCAGCTTGTGCAGGAGAAGGCATCATGAGCAACCCAGCCGGAACCGGAGAAGCAGGAGCTGGAGCGGGTCCAAGCCTGGAAGAAAGGTACCGGGCGTTGGAGGTCCAGCTAGCGCTGCAGACGGCGAGGCTCGAGGAGAGGAGGGCTCAAGATGCAGAGAAGGGGAAAACCACCCCGCTCGCCAGAAAGTTGCCAGGATTGGTACAGAAGTTTGGGGGGGAGCCCAAGGACTATCATACCTTTAGGACAGAGATGCAATATGCCCTTAATCTGCAGTTTGATGACTTTCCCGACGAGGAATCGCGGGTGGCTTTTGTGATTGGGCATCTCGAAAAGGGGGTGAAAGACTGGGTGAGGCCCCTGATGGCAACGAATAATGACATCCTGAAGGACACGAGGAAGTTTTTTCGTGCCATGGATCTGATGTTTTCCAGCGATATTGAGCAGGGAGTGGTACGCAGACAGTTAATGGCGTGCAAACAGGGGAGCCGATCTGTTCGTGAGTACTGGACTGAGTTTACCATGTTGATCCATAAATTGGGGTGGGATCTATCGGCGGAACCCATTCAAATGCTCTTTGAAGAAGGGCTTTCTTCGGCTGTGAAAGACGAACTTTCCCGGGCGCCCAGGGCGGAGTCTATGGACCAGCTGACCAAATCAGCACTGACCATAGGAGCGCGCCAAGAGGCGAGAGCCTTGGAGAGGCGGGAAGGGAAGGGGGAACGTTGGAGGGAGCTTCGCATTCCAGAGATTCCAGAGCCGCCGTTCTCGCCGGGAGAGCCGATGGAAATTGGAACAGCGCGCGCGCACGCAGTTTCAAAGCCCAGTGAAGAGCGGAAGAAGGAGGGGAAGGGCGCCAAGAAATGTTATCTCTGCCAACAGCCAGGTCATTTTGCCAGAGTCTGCCCCCAAAGAAAGGAATGGCAAGGAATGGCGGGAGCTGTTGGGGAGAGGGAGGAAAAGGTACCGGAGCAAGTAAAAGCCAACGCCTGGCTGCCACCGTCAGGGCACAGCAGCCAGGCCAAAGAGCAGTGAAAGTGCCCACGCCGGAACCTCCTAAACCCGCCCTAGTGATAGAGGTGTTACTAGAGCTGCCTAACGGACACCCACTAAAGATAAAGGCGCTATTGGACTCAGGCAGCTCCTGCAATTTCATGAGTAAGGAGTTTGCTGCTGAGCACCAGATACAGACTATCCCTTTAAGTAACCCTTTGCAGGTGACCACGATCGATGGAAGGGAGCTGCTGGGAGGAGAAGTCAGCCAGCAGACCGTCCCAATGATAATGAGGGTAGCAAGACACACTGAGCTAATAGCGTTTAATGTGGCTACCTTGGGAGGAGCTCCCATTATTTTGGGGATGAGCTGGCTAGCGTTACATGATCCGCTAGTGGGCTGGCATCAGAGAGTGGTCTCCTTTGGGTCAGCACATTGTCTAGAACACTGCAAAGAGCGGGAGGCTCAAGGAGGGGCCAGAGCCACTCTAGCAGGGACGGAAGTAACGGAGAAGGGGAAGGTTCCCCAACAATACGCCGACCTGAGCAACGTCTTCAGCGAGAGGGAGGCAGACAAACTACCCCCACATAGGCCCTATGACTGTCAAATCAATTTACTCCCTGGGGCACAGCTCCCTGTAGGCAAGCTGTACGCCATGTCAGACAGAGAGATGCAGGAGCTAAGGGAGTTCATTGACAAGAACCTGAAGAGAGGGTTCATCAGAGAGTCCAGGGCGGTGGGGGGCAGCCCAGTGTTTTTTGTGGATAAAAAAAACACGGACAAACCTAGACTTGTAGTGGACTTCAGGGCCTTAAATGCAGTGTCAGAACCAGTGACTTTCCCGATGCCCAGAATTGATGACATTTTGACAAGGGTCAGGAAGGGAAAGATTTTTACTAAACTGGACCTGAGGGGGGCGTACAACCTGATACGAATAAGGAAGGGGGATGAATGGAAAACCACCATGTTCACCCCTTTGGGGGCATTTGAATATTTAGTTATGCCCTTCAGCTTACAAGCAGGCTCTGCGTGCTTTCAATCGTTTATGAACCACGTCCTGGGGCCTTTGCTTTACAAGAATTGTGTGGCCTTCTTAGATGACGTGTTAGTATATTCAGAGAATGAGGAGCAGCATGTAAAAGACGTCAGGGAAGTGTTGGGCAGACTGCAAGCCAATCAGCTGTGGGTGAAGCTAGAGAAGTGTCAGTTTCATGCCAAGGAGGTGGAATTCCTGGGGTACCGCTTGTCAGACAAGGGATTGGCCATGGATCCTGGCAAGGTCCAAGCGGTACTGGAATGGAAAACACCAAAAACAAGGAAGGATGTGCAAAGATTCCTTGGATTTGGAAACTTCTATCGGAAGTTCATCAGAAATTTTGCCCACTTGACGGCGCCCATTACGGACTGTCTCAGCAGTAAGAGGAAATTCGTTTGGACGGCGGAGGCGGAGCGAGCTTTTGAGGAGCTGAAAAGGGCGTTCGCTTCGGAAGAACAGCTCCTACATGTGGATTTACAAAAACCGATGCGAGTGGAAACGGACGCATCAGACCGGGCTGTGGGGGCGGTGCTTCTGCAGCCTGGCAAGGAGGAGTCGGAGTGGAGACCGTGTGCCTTTTTTTCGCGAAAGCTGAACAAATCTGAGAGGAACTACACGGTGTATGACCGAGAACTACTAGCCATTCATGAAGCGTTCAGGAGATGGAGGCATTTATTAATTGGGGCACAACATAAGGTGCAAGTGTGCACGGACCACAAGAACTTAGAGTATTGGAGAACGGCACGAGTGCTCAACCAACGGCAAGTGAGATGGGCCCAGGAGTTCTCCAAATTCCACTTTGAAATTTGTTATGTGCCAGGTCCAGAAAATGTTAGGGCGGACGCTCTCTCACACAAACCTGAATATTTGGAAGGGGAGGGGGCACCCGAAGAGAGACATGTCATCCCAGAGGACCGCTGGGTGTGTGGGGCGGCATTGGTGGGGCAAAGAGAACTGGTAGAGGAAACAGAGAATGATGAATACGCCCAGAATAAGCTCAGAGGTCTTAGGGGTGAGAGAGAGGAACCAGGGGGTTTCGAGGAAAGAAATGGAGCTTTGTATTACAAAGGGGCACTGTATATCCCTGAAGGAGACTTAAGGGGGAGGGTACTCAAGCAGTTGCACGACAGCCCCACGGCGGGGCATTTTGGACAACACAAAACCATGTGGTTGGTCACCAGGGAATTTTGGTGGCCTAAGGTGAGGGAAGATGTACGGGAGTATGTAAGAGGGTGCGAGCAATGCCAGCGAGCCAAAGGGGAGAGGCGGGCGCCGGCGGGGCTATTAGAACCCTTACCAACCCCAGAACGACCTTGGGAGGCAGTGTCGATAGATTTTATGACTGATCTGCCGAAGTCCAAGGGGAAAACAGCCATCATGGTGGTGGTAGACCTACTAACAAAGATGTGCCACTTTGTAGCCTGCTCGCATGCAGTCACGGCGGAAGAGACAGCGAAGTTATTTGTAGAACACATTTTTAGGTTGCACGGAGTGCCATTGAGGGTGGTCTCCGACCAAGGAAAACAATTTACTTCCAGGTTCTGGAGGAAGCTCATGAGCTTACTGCAGGTGGAGGTCAACTTTTCGACTGCCCGGCACCCTGAAACCAACGGGCAGACGGAAAGAGCAAACGGTGTCCTCCAGCAATACCTGAGGTGTTATGTCAATGACAGAGAGAATGACTGGGTAGAAAAGTTGGCGCTGGCGGAATTTGCCTACAACAATGCCGAGAATGTGTCCACAGGGATGAGCCCCTTCTTGGCTAATTATGGGTGTCATCCCAGGGCTTTCCCAGGGGGAGAAGGGGAGAGATGGAGCGTCCCGGCAGCCGAGCATTTTGTAGAAGAAATGGAAGCAATCCATCGTCAGCTCCAACTCAACTTAGAAAGGGCGAAGGAAGAATACAAGAGGCAGGCAGACAAGAACCGAAGGGAAGGTGAAACCATAAGGGTGGGAGATAGGGTGTGGCTGTCAACCCAAGGGTTGCCGTTCAAAGGAGGTTGTAAGAAATTAAGACCCAGGAGATTGGGTCCCTTTGAGGTCATTCAACAGGTCAACCCAGTGGCTTTCAGGCTCCGGTTACCCAACCACATGAAACTGCACCCAGTATTTCACAGGTCGTTACTGTCACCGTATGAGGGGGGACGAGAAGGGATGGCCACTCGGGGACCGGTCATAGAAGAAAGGGAATGCAGCAGCCATGTGGCAGAAATCCTCGACGCCAGGTGGAAGGGGGATCAGGTGGAGTATTTGGTAGCGTGGGAAGGAGAACCGGAGTCAGAAAACACTTGGGTAATGGCAGAAGATATCAATGACGAGGTATTGATAGAAACGTTCCATCAAAGGTTCCCAAGGAAACCTCAGCCTGTGGAGAGGTTCCGGAGGGAATACTTTGGGACCACCGATGAGGAGGAGGAGTTGGAAGGATTCCCGGACTCGGAAGGGGAAGGGGAGATGGACTCTGAGGAGGAGGAGTACTTCGAGACCAGGAACCGCAACAGGTGGAGAGAAGTGTTCGAGACATCGGAAGATGAAGGAAGTTCATTCCGGGGTTTTGCCTCCTCACCGCCCGTAGAGGAGGGGGCGGGAGGGGGTGAAGGGGGCCCTGGAGGGGAGGTGGATGTCAGGGAACTGCCATCGGAAGGAAGGGAGGTGAAAGGGCTCACACAGGTTGGGAGAGACTCAGCAGCTGAAGAGGGAACCAGTAGGGGGAGAGGAGGTGAGCTGAGGGAAAGTGAGCTGGAGGGATGGCTCAGAGACACTTCCAGCGAAAACAGTGGGGAGGTTTCAGGACCTCCTGTAGGGACACCCACTCCTCGCCGGAAACTGTCACGCAGAGAGTCCAGAAGACGTGTTTCCGTTAAGGAGCTTTTATGTTGGAAGCGATTCCGAAAGCAACCACTGTCGGAATCTGCCAGCGACTGACGGAGCCATGCTTAAGGGGCTCCGTTACAGACAGAGGTTTGCAAACTTGACCAAACTCTGAGGGACTTGGATTTTACACACAAGCAGCTCATCGTCCCATCACAGTATGCAACAACAGCAGCAAGAATACTCATCGCAAAGTATTGGAAGACACAAGAACTTCCCATGCTGGAGGAATGGCAGATGAAACTTATGGACTATATGGAACTAGCTGAAATGACTGGTAGACTCCGCGACCAGGGAGAAGAGTCGATGGAGGAAGACTGGAAGAAATTCAAAGACTATCTTCAGAAACACTGCAAAATTAAGGAATGTTAGTGTGATGTTGGACTGAAAACAAGTGGTTTCCAGCTGCACAGGTTAAAGTTAAGGATAGATTAAGATTAAACATCAAGATTAAAGATGTTTAAAGAAATGGAAATTTGATATTAAAAGGGAAAATTTTAAAGTTATATGATATTAAGATCAAGGATTAGGTTTAAAAAAAGTTGAAGTTATATATTTTAACATTTTATTAAATTAAAGATTGGGATTAAAAAGTGGAAAAGAAACTGCTGGACAAATAATGTGGACTGGAATACAAAAGAGGGAGGTTTGAGGAAGTCTAGAAAATAAGTAATGTAAAATTGGAAATGGAAAAGAGAGTTTGTTTTTAATTGTTGTGTTTTGTGTTTTTATTGTTAAGTTTTGTATTGTTTTTTGTGTGTGTTTTTTTTTTGTTTTGTTGTTTTAAACTTTAATAAAAAATTATTATTAAAAAAAAAAAGAGTACAATCCATAAATTGGTGCAAACTTTTGGGGCTTGCCTTTGATTTCCCAGTGTGTTTGTAAATGCAATAAAGTTTCACTGTTCTCCGCCAAATGTGTCCTTGTGTTTTGTTCCTCTTGCTTGATTCAGTTGTTTAATATGTGGCAATCTAATAAATTTACAGTCGTACCTTGGATCCCGAACGCCTTGCAAGTCGAACGTTTTGGCTCCCAAAAGCTGCAAGCCCGGAAGTGAGTGTTCCGGTTTGCGAACGTTATTTGGAACCCGAACGTCCAACGCGGCCTACGAGGCTTCCGATTGGAAGCCACGCCTTGGTTCCCAAACATTGTGGAAGACGAACGGACTTCCAGAACGGATTCCGTTCGACTTCCGAGGTACGACTGTACCTACAGCATGATCACATCCTACACGCAGAGGCATATCTAGGGGTTCTCTATGTAGAGGTGAAGGGGGTAAGGTCCTGAAAACTGCTGCTACTTAGGGGTCTAAAACAGATACATTTTTACTTAGCTTTAAGACACTTACAACTGTTATTTTGTAGTGCAGAGCAACAGGGACAGAAGGAACCATGAGAGAAGCGATGACTGGCTTCACGGTTTTTCCCACATAATGGTTTTTTACACGGCACGCGCACACATTGTGATTAATATTATGGCACTGTTACCACGCTGTGGACTTCAAACTTATTTCCTCACCCCCAAATGTATTGATACATTGCCCAGCCTTAAAGTATGTGTGTGTGCTCTATGCAAAAATCACCATGCGGGGAAAACTGTGAAGCCAGCTAGTGCCTCTACATAGCTCCATCCTGATTGCAGACATGGTGATATATTGGTACATTGCAAAATTTAGCTGGTGCTCTATCCCGATTTTGAAAACCAGGTAACATCTAGCCCTCCTCTGAACCCTTGTTATTCTTCGAAAAGAATTTGTCTAAGTTTGCTTAACTAAGTGGCTTAAAAGTGTGGGTTTGGATTAAGAAAAGAGGAGAAATGATTCCCTACAACAGGTAACTTATCAGTTTTCGTGAAAGGTGTCAACTTTGAGAGAAAGCAGTATTATTTGTGATGGCTAAAAGGTAACGGGACCCCTGACCGTTAGGTCCAGTCGCGGACGACTCTGCGGTTGCGCGCTCATCTCGCTCTATAGGCCGAGGGAGCCGGCATGTGTCCGCAGACAGTTTTTCTGGGTCATGTGGCCAGCATGTGGCCAGCATGACTGGCGAACCAGAGCAGCGCACGGAAATGCCGTTTACCTTCCCGCCGGAGCGGTACCTATCTATCTACTTGTACTTTGACGTGCTTTCGAACTGCTAGGTTGGCAGGAGCAGGGACCGAGCAACGGGAGCTCACCCCGTCGCGGGGATTCGAACCGCCGACCTTCTGATCGGCAAGCCCAAGAGGCTCAGTGGTTTAGACCACAGCACCACCCGCGTCCCTACACAACACAAAACACTGTTGCTGTCTGTAGGTTTTATTTTTATATTTTTTACCTTATATTTTGGAAATGTACATCCAGGTTTTATTTCCTTTAAATTGGGGGGGGGGGGACCAAGAGAGTGGGGCCCTAAACTATAGCTTGTTTAGCTTACATGTAAATACGGCACTAGGGGCTGCCTGCCCTGCTCACTCTGCTAAGCCTAGACTAACCGATCCAATAGGAATCCAACCCCTCCGACCATCCAACATTGTGTCCTACATTTCTAAGCAGTGAAAAGTTCTGGAGCAGCAATACAGGGAGAAAGGGTACCAGGGGTAGGGGGGCTTGTAAACTGGCCACATATGGTTGATCTGTCTGGACTGAGATCAAGTCATACTCAAGCCACAAAGCTCTGTTTTGACGCTTCGTTCTTTGCTTGAATTCCCCAGAATTCCCCCTCGCTCTCTAAACCGAAAGCACAAGCATTTCCTCCACCCTCTACTTAATGAGGTCAAGGCGAACAAGTGAAATGTTGAGGGCTAGTCACTTGTGGGCTTATTTGCAAAGCTACGGTAGGCCCTGCATTATTTTCAGCATGGTGGCTAAGTTTTGATTTGTAACCAGAAATTCCTAGAGGTCTTTCCTAAAGCAAAGACACATAGAATTGTGCTGTTCCTCTGTAAGAAAAAGAAATAATAATCTTTTGTTATAGTTTTATCTGTCTCCCAAATATGATGGGGGAAATTTATTCTGGGGCTCAGCACTAATACATGTTTCTTGTACTACGTGCAAAGGGGTTTCTCGATCATGCCCATTTTGGACTTTCTGAGGACTGAAAAACCCTGAATTTAAAGGGCAAAAGGTCCAGGAGAACAATGGGGTGGGAAGTATCTCATCTGAAGGCCCATATATTCATGGGGAGACAGGGTGATGCAAATCTAGTCTAGACTGCAGATTCTGCTCTGGTGCAGGCAAGTCCTAAGTCCATAGTGTGGACACAGCCAGCCTCCAAAGCTGCTTCAGGCTGCAATTCTAAACCCACTTGCCTGAGAGTAAGCCCCACCAAATTCAATCAGACTTACAGTTGTACCTTGGTAGTCAAACGGCTTGGCTCCCAAACAAATCGGCTCCCAAACGCCGCAAATCCAGAAGTGAGTGTTCCAGTTTTTCGGAAGCCAAACGTCCGACGCGGCTTCCGCTTGAGTGCAGGAAGCTCCTGCAGCCAATCGGAAGCTGCGCCTTGGTTTTCAAATGGTTTTGGGAGGCGAATGGACTTCCGGAACGGATTAAGTTCGAGAAGCAAGGTACCACTGTATTGAAAACATAATATCACAATTAAATTATATGAAAATGATATGAAGTGGAATTATGAATGATATATAACTTACACTTTTAGAAGATACCTGAAGGCAGCCCTGTTTAGGGAAGTTTTTAATGTTTGATGTTTTATTGTATTTTTACTATTTTGTTGGAAGCCTCCCAGAGTGGCTGGGGAAACCCAGCCAGATGGACGGGGTATAAGTAATAAATGATGATGATGATGATGAAAATAGTATAGGAATTAATACCAAAAAATACTACACCCCATTCCCTGCAAAAAGAAGGACGCCCTAAAAACAAACTGAGCACACCTCTTATATCAATCGGCAATGGGAACAGGAGATGGACCTTTCCATTAATTATATGTGGGCAGATCCACATAAAACATAGACTATGAACTGCCGAAATCTGCCTGGGAGGGGAGGAAATGTGCAATTGGGACTCCAGGGAACTTTGACACACTGCTGTGCTGTTTTGTCCAAACTTGTTCTGCTTTCACTTTTGTTTTGGCGCCGTAAGTGCTGTTCCTGTTACTCTTATCATAATGCCAAGGTCTCCATCAACAGCAGAAATTGTGTGCACGAAAGTTGAAGCAACTTCTAGGGAACAGAAACACAACGTGGCATTGTGTCATCGGTCTTGATCCATCAAGGGTGCTCTATTGTGTGCACGAAACATACCAGAGCTGCTGGGTGCGATGGCTATCAGGGCTTCAAGTAAAAGTAGTGATTATTTATTTCACCACTGAGGGAGGGTGGCACTCTGCACATGCTCAGGCACTCACTCGTTTATTATGGCTTGAACATGAGAGGTAAGTCTTTTAGATTTAGGGGAGCTAGTCTCAAACGTTTGTTGGGGGAGACCTAGGTTTGTTTTTGTGGGGGGAGTTATTTTTCCTGTCTTCACGCTTTTTATGATGGAGGACCGCTGTAGCCACCCCCAACGACACGTTCTCAAGATGGAGGGGGAGGGAACAGCTGCAGTCGTCTGCGGTTCCTGCGCAATGTTTGCCATCTTGCCAAAGGTTGCAGGCAGCTTTACCTGCAGCAATTGCATGTTGACTGCCCTCTTAAAAGACAAAGTCCAGCAACTGGAGGAACGTGGAGCTACGCTCCAAAGAATTAGAGAGCTGGAGCTCTTCTTGGAAGCAACAGAGCACACCGTCTCCACCAAGGAGGAGACAGGGGACTCCCCTGAGAAGGAGGCTAGTTCACCAACACAGGAGCCAGATATATGGAGAAATGTGACTCAAAGAAGTAGGAGGCCCAGGGTTCGCTCTGATTGTTTAGAAATACACAATCGCTTTGAGGTCCTCTCCCCTAGCATGGAAGACGAAGAGCAGACTCCATTTGAGGATCTCTCCCTCATTACAGTCGATCAGGTATATGAAGACGAGCAGCAAAGTCAGTCCTCAGGGAATGTGCAGGCGACCTTGGAGCGGACAGCTCACGGAAGAACCCCGACCAAACCTAAGAGGAGGCGTGTAGTGGTGATAGGGGATTCCCTACTGAGGGGAACAGAAGCAGTGATCTGTGGGCCTGACAAGAGGTCTTGGGAAGTGTGCTGTCTCCCCGGGGCTAAGATCCAAGATGTAACTGAACAACTGCAAGGAATCATAAAACCCACTGACAAATACCCCTTCCTCTTGGTTCATGTGGGAACCAATGACACTGCAAGCAATAGCCTCCAGAAGATCAAAAGAGACTACGAGGCTCTGGGCAGGAAATTGAAGCAATTAAATGCACAAATTGTCATCTCATCTGTCCTCCCAGTTGAACGACGTGGCCCAGGGAGAGAGGGAAAAATAGTGGAAGTGAACAGCTGGCTTCGCAAATGGTGTAAACAGGAACGGTTTGGATTCTTAGATCACGGACTGCAGTTTCTTGAAGATGGACTTCTGGCAAGCGATGGGCTGCACCTCACAACGGTTGGGAGAAATGTTTTTGCCAAAAATCTCAGAAACCTCATCAGGAGGGCTTTAAACTGACTAATGTGGGGGAGGGAGACAGTGCTCCTGAAGGTAGGAGTCTATCAATTGATGAAGATGATCATCCAAATGTCATAGACCAAATGGAGCAAACAGCACACAGACCTAGTGGTGTGAGGAAAAAATCCTTAAATAAGAGTCACGGGGGAATGATTAATGGACTTCAATGTCTGTACACTAATGCGCAAAGCATGGGAAATAAACAAGATGAGCTTGAGCTCTTGGTACAGCAAACTAAATATGACATAATAGGCATCACTGAAACCTGGTGGGATAAGTCCCACGATTGGAATGTAATAATGGAGGGATACAATCTATTTCAGAGAAACAGACCAGACAAGAAAGGAGGAGGAGTGGCGTTATATGTCAGGGATGTGTATACCTGTGAAGAGATCCAAGATTTAGAACCTCAAAGCCAAAGTGAGAGCATTTGGGTCAAAATTAAGGGAGAGAAGAATAACAGTGACCTCATTGTGGGAGTTTACTATAGATCCCCAAGCCAAACGGAGGACATAGATGATGCCTTCCTGGAACAGATGGCCAAGCATGCAAAAGGAAGGGAGATAGTAGTAATGGGGGACTTCAATTACCCGGATATTTGTTGGATGTCAAACTCAGCCAAGAGCATAAGGTCAAACAGATTCCTCACTGGCCTTGCAGACAACTTCATTGTCCAGAAAGTGGGAGAAGCAACAAGAGGAACAGCCATTTTAGATCTGGTCCTAACCAATGTTGATGACCTGGTTAGTGGGGTAGAAGTGGAAGGATCATTAGGCGTGAGTGATCATGCTCTTCTGAAGTTTCCTATACAGCGGAAAGGAGCAGCCAAGCATACTAGGACTCAATTTCTTGACTTTAAGAAAGCTGACTTCATAAAACTTAGGGAAGTGCTGGGTGAGATCCCATGGACAGTAATACTAAAAGGAAAGGGAGTTCATGATGGCTGGGAGTTTGTTAAGAGGGAGATAGTAAAAGCACAACTTCAGGCAATACCAATGAGACAGAAACATGGAAGGTGCCTAAAGAAGCCAGGGTGGCTATCTAAAGAACTTTTAACTGAGTTAAGATTAAAAAAGGATGTGTACAAAAAATGGAAAAGGGGGGAAACCACCAAAGAGGAATTCAAACAAATAGCCAGCACGTGTAGACACAAAGTCAGAAAAGCTAAAGCACAGAATGAACTCAGGCTTGCTAGAGAGGTTAAAAGCAACAAAAAAGGCTTTTATGGGTATGTCCGTAGCAAAAGGAAGAACAAAGAAACAGTGGG
The DNA here is from genome assembly GCF_964106645.2 of Podarcis pityusensis. Classification (NCBI taxonomy): domain Eukaryota; kingdom Metazoa; phylum Chordata; class Lepidosauria; order Squamata; family Lacertidae; genus Podarcis; species Podarcis pityusensis. Next base: position 2,852,460 of record NC_138045.1, read on the forward strand.
GTCACTCAGAGGAGAAGATGGTGAAATGCAAACAGGGGACACAGAAAGGGCTGAACTCCTCCATGCCTTCTTTGCCTCAGTCTTCTCCGATAAAGAAAACAATGCCCGACCTGAAGAATTTGGAGCAAATGATTCAGCAGAGGAAACACAGCCCAGAATAACTAAGGAGATAGTACAAGAATACTTGGCTAGTCTACATGTATTCAAGTCTCCAGGGCCAGATGAACTGCATCCAAGAGTATTAAAAGAACTGGCAGATGTGATCTCAGAACCACTGGCAGTCATCTTTGAGAATTCCTGGAGAACAGGCGAAGTCCCGGCAGACTGGAGGAGGGCAGATGTTGTCCCTATTTTCAAAAAGGGGGAAAGAGAGGACCCAAATAATTACCGCCCAGTCAGTCTGACATCAATACCAGGGACGATTCTGGAGCAGATCATTAAGCAAACAGTCTGTGAGCACCTAGAAAGGAATGCTGTGATCACCAATATTCAGCATGGATTTCTGAAAAAGAAGTCATGTCAGACTAACCTGATCTCGTTTTTTGACAGAATTACAAGCCTGGTAGATGAAGGGAATGCAGTGGATGTAGCCTACCTTGATTTCAGCAAGGCATTTGACAAGGTGCCCCATGATATTCTTGTAAAGAAGCTGGTAAAATGCGGTCTTGACTATGCTACCACTCAGTGGATTTGTAACTGGCTGACTGACCGAACCCAAAGGGTGCTCATCAATGGTTCCTCTTCATCCTGGAGAAGAGTGACTAGTGGGGTGCCACAGGGTTCTGTCTTGGGCCCGGTCTTATTCAACATCTTTATCAACGACTTGGATGATGGACTCAAGGGCATCCTGATCAAATTTGCAGATGACACCAAACTGGGAGGGGTGGCTAACACCCCAGAGGACAGGATCACACTTCAAAACGACCTTGACAGATTAGAGAACTGGGCCAAAACAAACCAGATGAATTTTAACAGGGAGAAATGTAAAGTATTGCACTTGGGCAAAAAAAATGAGAGGCACAAATACAAGATGGGGGACACCTGGCTTGAGAGCAGTACATGTGAAAAGGATCTAGGAGTCTTGGTTGACCACAAACTTGACATGAGCCAACAGTGTGACGTGGCAGCTAAAAAAGCCAATGCAATTCTGGGCCTCATCAATAGGAGTATAGCATCTAGATCAAGGGAAGTAATAGTGCCACTGTATTCTGCTCTGGTCAGACCTCACCTGGAGTACTGTGTCCAGTTCTGGGCACCACAGTTCAAGAAGGACACTGACAAACTGGAACGTGTCCAGAGGAGGGCAACCAAAATGGTCAAAGGCCTGGAAACGATGCCTTATGAGGAACGGCTAAGGGAGCTGGGCATGTTTAGCCTGGAGAAGAGGAGGTTAAGGGGTGATATGATAGCCATGTTCAACTATATAAAAGGATGTCACATAGAGGAGGGAGAAAGGTTGTTTTCTGCTGCTCCAGAGAAGCGGACACGGAGCAATGGATCCAAACTACAAGAAAGAAGATTCCACCTAAACATTAGGAAGAACTTCCTGACAGTAAGAGCTGTTTGACAGTGGAATTTGCTGCCAAGGAGTGTGGTGGAGTCTCCTCCTTTGGAGGTCTTTAAGCAGAGGCTTGACAACCATATGTCAGGAGTGCTCTGATGGTGTTTCCTGCTTGGCAGGGGGTTGGACTCGATGGCCCTTGTGGTCTCTTCCAACTCTATGATTCTATGATTCTATGATTCTAAGTAGAAGAGCCGTGCACAAAGGCAGCATACCTCTAACGTAAGAACATAAAAAGAGCCTGCTGGATCAGGCCAATGGCCCAACTATTCAAGCATCCTGTTCTCACAGAAGCTGAGCAGATGTGTGTGGAAAACCCATAAAAATAAAATATCAGGGACGGGCAATCTGTGGCCATACAGATGGTCTCAGCCAGCATGGCTAATGGTCAGGGATGGTGGGCATTGCAATATATGTTTTAATGTACATATTGTCTCATCCCAAGGATAACCATTTTGTAGCTGTCAGGGAACTGCCATCGGAGCTAGAGGCGGAGGGAAGGCTCCAGAGGGATGGCGGAGAGGGTCCCAGTAGGGAGAGAGGCAGCCCGTCCGCTGGGGAAGGAAATCAGCGTAACACCAGTAGAGAAGGGGGGCAGATGGGGGAATCGGAGAGGAGGCTCCAGCGGAGAGAGTACGGGTCCTCCGCTGCCCACACCCTCCCTGCGCAGAAGACTTCCGCGCAGGGAGAGTAGGAGGAGACTTGGCGTCAAAGAACTTTTGTGCTGGAAGAAGTTCAAGAAACGCCCACTGACGGATTCTGCCAGCGACTGAGACAGTCACGATGCTGGAGGCTGTTCAGTCAGAAAGGGTTTAACCAGGTAACCTCGCCAGCAGTGGCGGCAACTTACGCACGAGCAACCCCTAAATCCATTACAGTAGCCTTTCATTTTTTTTAATTTTTTTTTGCTTTTTAAAAAATATTTATTCCAATTTTAAAATTACAAAAAAAGAAAAAAGTAGGAAAAAAAACAAATCACATACATCTTACAAAAAATAGACAGTAAAAAGAGAAATACAAAAGACAAAAAATCACAATAGAAAATAACAAAAATCAAATTAAACCATTACAACCGTCTTCCCATTTACTTGTTTCCATGACTTCCTCTCACCTCCCTGCTTTGTCTTCTAATTTGAATCGTATCTCCAGCAAATCCTTCTAACCTTCTTTTCTTTTACTTATTTTAACATTCGAAAGTATTTAATTCTCCTCTATCTTTATTTTACACTTCATATTTACTTATTCCATTATACCCTGTCTGCCAATACGGTCTAATATTCTTCTCCAACCTTTTCTAACATTCTTTTATATTACAGTGTTTCTGAAGATATATTTTAAATTTTTTCCAGTCTTCTTCCATCAACCCTTCTTCCTGATCTCGAATTCTGCCGGTCATCTCAGCCAGTTCCATATAGTCCATCACTTTCATCTGCCATTCTTCTCGGGTAGGCAATTCTTGTGTCTTCCAGTATTTCCCAATAAGTATTCTTGCCGCTGCTGTCGCATACATAAAAAAATTCCTGTCTTCCCTTCGCACCAATTGGCCGACCATGCCCAAGAGGAAGGCCTCTGGTTTCTTCAAGAAAGTGTATTTCAATACCTTTTTTAATTCATTATATATCATTTCCCAGAAGGCCTTGATCTTTGGGCACGTCCACCAAAGGTGAAAAAAAGTACCTTCATTTTCTTTACATTTCCAACATCTATTATCAGGCAAATGATAGATTTTTGCTAGCTTGACTGGGGTTAAGTACCACCTATAAATCATTTTCATTATATTTTCTCTTAAGGCGTTACAAGCCGTAAATTTCATACCTGTGGTCCATAACCGTTCCCAGTCAGCAAACATGATATTATGCCCAACATCTTGTGCCCATTTAATCATAGCAGATTTAACCATTTCATCCTGTGTATTCCATTTCAACAGCAGATTATACATTCTTGACAGATTTTTAGTTTTAGGTTCTAACAATTCCGTTTCCAGTTTAGATTTTTCCTCCTGGAAACCAATCTTTTTATCTAGGTTAAAAACCTCCCTTATTTGATAGTAGTGAAGCCAATCTCAAACTTTAGTTTTTAATTTATCAAAGCTCTGCAATTTTAATTTATCTCCAACTTGTTCTAAAATTTCACAATATTTTGGCCAGTTTGTCTCCATATTTGTTTTTTTCAATGCCTTTGCCTCCATTGGTGACAGCCACCTTGGTGTTTTACTTTCCAACAAATCCTTATATCTCACCCAAACATTAAACAATGCTTTCCTGACAATATGATTCTTAAAGGCCTTATGTGCTTTAACTTTGTCATACCATAAATATGCATGCCATCCAAACACATTATCAAAACCTTCTAGATCTAAAATGTCCACATTTTCAAGAAGTAGCCAATCTTTCAGCCAACAAAAAGCGGCTGATTCATAGTAAAGTTTAAGATCTGGCAGGGCAAATCCCCCTCTTTCCTTCGCGTCTGTTAATATCTTAAATTTTATTCTAGGCTTTTTGCCCTGCCAGATAAATTTGGAAATATCTCTTTGCCACCTCTTGAAACAGTCCATTTTGTCCACAATTTGTAATGTTTGAAACAAAAACAACATTCTAGGCAATACATTCATCTTTATCGCTGCAATTCGGCCCAACAATGATAACTTCAATTTTGACCATATTTCTAAATCCTTCTTCACTTCTGACCAACATTTTTCATAATTATCTTTAAACAGATTCACATTTTTGGCAGTCATATTCACCCCTAGATATTTCACTTTATTAACAATTGTTAATCCTGTCTCTTTCTGAAACCTCTCCTTCTCAATCTCTGTAAGGTTTTTCTCTAATACCTTAGTTTTCATCTTGTTTAATTTGAAACCTGCTACTTGACCAAATTCTTGGATTAATTGTAATACTCTTTTTGTGCTAGCTTCTGGCTCCTGTAATGTCAAAACTAAGTCATCAGCAAAAGCTTTCAATTTGTACTGTTTAGCTCCGAGTTGTATACCTTTAACCAATTGGTCTTTTCTAATCATATTGAGCAAAACCTCCAGGACCGATATAAAAAGCAATGGGGAGATTGGGCAACCCTGTCTTGTTCCTTTCTCTATCTTAAATTCTTCTGTAACTACATTGTTCACAATAAGCTTGGCTTTTTGTTCCGAATAAATTGCACCTATACCATTTTCAAAACTTTGGCCTACCCCCATCCCCTGCAAATTTTTCTTCATAAAACTCCAAGAAATATTGTCAAACGCTTTCTCTGCATCTACAAATATTAAAACAGCTTTAGTATTGATATTAACTTGCAATTTTTCCAAAATATTAATAATATTCCTAGTATTATCTGACAAATGTCTCCCAGGGAGAAAGCCCGCCTGGTCTTTATGAATCTCTTTTACCAATACATTTTTTAATCTTTTAGCCATAATTTCCGCAAAAATTTTGTAATCCACATTTAATAGGGATATGGGACGGTAGTTCTTCAACTGTGTCTTCTCCACTTCGGTTTTTGGTATAAGTGTAATGTATGCTTCTTTCCACGACTCGGGTGCTTTTCCTCCCCATAGTATTTCATTACAAAGTTCTTTCAACGGTTGCAATAACCATTCTTTCAAAGTTTTGTAGTACTTTGCAGTTAGTCCATCCGGCCCTGGAGATTTGCCCAATTTCATATTCTGAATGGCTCCTTCCACCTCTTGATCAGATATTGTAGAGTTTAATATTGATTTACTCTCTTGAGATACTTTTTGTAATCCATTGTTTTTCAAAAATCGGTCAATGTCTAATTCTTTCTGAGTCTCCTGCGTATATAACTGTTTAAAATAATTCTGAAAGCACTTCCGAATCTCTCCAGGATTCTGTATGTTCTTCCCTTCTACTACCAAGTTCGTAATCGTATTCAGCTTTTGTCTTTTTTTCATTTGCCAGGCCAGTAATTTCCCACATTTATTTGCCGATTCGAAAGTCTTTTGTTTCATCTGTTTGATCTTCCATTCTATCTCCTGGTTCATCAATTTCATATATTGTACTTGGTATAGCTTTATCTCTTTTAGAATCACCTGTGAGTTCGGTTTCGCCCTCAGTCTTTTTTCTCCATCCTTAATTTTCTCCAAGATTTTTTCTCTCTTCTCATTTTGATATCTTTTCCTAATTGCGTTTTGTTGTATCAAAAATCCTCTCATCACCGCTTTGCTGGCATCCCAAATCACTCTTTTTTCTGTCGTGGTATTCAAATTTATCTCAAAATAGTCTCTCAAGTTCTTCTGAGCCTTTTTAATAATTTCCTCATTCCTAAATAAGGTGTCATTCATCCTCCATCTAAAAGCTCCAATTGGCGTTGGTATCATTTCAATCTTTACTGGGTTGTGATCAGAGCAGATTTTCGGGCAAATCACCGCTTTTTTAATCTTAGGGGCCAGTCCTCTAGTTATCCAGATTTGGTCTATTCTTGTCCATGTCATATTTGCTTCAGAGAAGAAGGTTCCCTCTCTTTCCAAGGGGTTCTTTATTCGCCAAATATCCACAAGATCCATATTGTCAGTCATTTCAAAAAATGTCTTTGGTAATCTTCCATCTTTTGTCACTGTTTGTCTTTGGGCTTTATCCATATTTGTAGACACTACTCCATTCATATCTCCCATCAAAATAATGTTATAATCCAGATAATCCAGGAGAGTTTCATGCAATTTCTTAAAGAATTCTGATTTTCCCTCATTTGGTGCATATTATCAAAAATTTCTGTCCTTGGAACTGAATTTCAATTGCTATATATCTTCCTTGGTCATCTTTAAATATAAATTTTGGTGACAGGCTTTCCTTCGCATAAAGTACTACCCCTCTTTTTTTAACATTGTCCGATGAAATGAATTCTTGTCCCAGTCTTTTATTTATCAAAATTTTTCGATGTAGCCTTGTCACATGAGTTTCTTGTAAGCAAATCAAGTCCAAATGTTCTTTTTTCAATGTATGAAATACTCTCCCCCTTTTTGCCGACGAATTTAGACCGTGAATATTCCAACTTAAAACTTGTAGTGTCATTTTGTAGTTACTCTCCTTCTCCTCCAGCAGCCCCAAGAAGATTGTCAACATTACAGTAGCCTTTCAAGAGGAAAGGAGAACAAGGATCAACTCTGTCCCAGAAACAATCTGATGGGAAATCGGTACTGATGGACTTGATGCAGTTTAAGGAACTGGATGCCCATGTGTTGAAGGCATGCTGTCTCTTATTGTGATATATACAGTGTGGAATTATAGTCCTGTAAGGAATCTGCTAGAATGCTGAGGGGTTTTTTCATGTGGATTTGGAATTTGATAGTACAGTGGTACATTGGTTCTCGAATGTAATCCGTTCCGGAAGTCCATTCGACTTCCGAAACACATACATTTAATTGACCAGCTGTGCAACCCTGAGCAGTTTTACTCACTGAGTAGCCCCACTGAGTTCAGCAAGATTGACCCTCTTGTAAGTGCCTGTAAAAATGCACCCCACATTTTCTTTAAACAAGTGTCAGGCTTAGAGAGAAAAAGGTAAAGGTAAAGGTAAAGGGTTGTCAAATGTTTCGGAAGTCGAACGGTCTTCCGGAACGGATTATGCTCAACAACCGAGGTTCCACTGTACAGTCGTACCTTGGAAGTCGAACGGAGTCCTTTCCAGAAGTCCATTTGACTTCTGAAACGTTTGGAAACCAAAGTGCGGCTTCTGATTGGTCTCAGGAAGCTCCTGCAGCCAATCAGAAGCCGTGGAAGCCCCACTGGACGTTCGGCTTCCAAAAGAACGTTTGACTCCCAAGGCATTCGGGAGCAGAAGTACAACGGTATTCAGAATAGTGGTTTGCATGACCAACTAAGGAAGATAATAACGCAATAAAATTCAAAACAGCAACGATCAATTGCACATTTATTCCAAATCCAGTTAAAACTATTTAGTTCAATTAAATCAGTAAAATCGATGAGCTTGATCGAGTGATACCAGTTTTTCAAATTCTGATAGTTATACCCCCAATGCCCCTCTTGCCTCCTAGCACCCTCTGGTTAATCCCACAGCCTGTGCCCACTCTGGGAACCCCTGTTCTGAGCAGTGAAAAACTATGGGGCGACAATACAGAAAGAAAGTGCTTTTTTAAAAAGCCAGTCCTTTTTTAAAAAAAAAAATGTTTAGGGGTACTCTCATTTTCCTAGGCATATTGAAATACTGCCCCTCAATGAGGCCAAAGGTAGATTCACAAGATGTTTAGGGGTATGCGTATGCCCCTCGCGTCCCCTCAGGAAACAAAGCACTGGGTAGGACAATACGCAGGCCACATCTGGGTGATCTTTCCTCCTGACTGAGTTCAAGCCACGTGAATCCCTCACTCCTCCCCTTTGGGACTTTATTCCTTGATTACACAAATGCAGAGTTCCCCGTTACTCCCCAAATTCACACTGCTATGCCGTTGTGATGGTGACACACCTTGGCTGTATAAATTTCTTGCCCTAAGCAACCTCTATAAAGAATATGATTGCTTGCATTTGCATTGTGAGAGAGAAGCCTTTCTCCAACAAGGAAATGAAACAACTTACCTGTTTCTCCTAGGTGCACTGAGAAGTCTTCTCCAAGGGAGAAGAATCATTACCTGGATGTCCCTGCTGAGCATCTATGCCGAAAGGTAACCAGAGCATCTTGATTTGTTTGGGCCTCTTACAAAAGCAGGGTTTGTGAAATGAAGCAACTGACTGGTCCATAGATAGATAGATAGATAGATAGATAGAAACATTTTGTGAATCTAAGTTTGGCCTCATTGAGGGGCCGTGTTTAAATATGGGTAAGAAAAGGAGAGTACCCCTAAACATTTTAAAAGAAAAAAAGCACTGAATAGCTAGCTAGGGGCCTAGGGGGCGGAGCCTGCACTCAGCGCCACAGCTTAAGAGGCCTGAGGGAGGCTTCCGGGACACTGCTGCTGCTGCTGCTGTTTTAGTGAGTTCTGGGTGGGCCGCTCCCTTTCCTACCATCTCCATCTGGCCTAGGGGGCGGAGCCTGCACTCACCGCCACAGCTTAAGAGGCCTGAGGGAGGCTTCCGGAACACTGCTGCTGCTGCTGCTCTAGTGAGTGCTGGGTGGGCCGCTCCCTTTCCTGCCAACTCCACCTGGCCTAGGGGGCGGAGCCTGCACTCACCGCCACAGCTTAAGAGGCCTGAGGGAGGCTTCCGGGGCACTGCTGCTGCTGCTGCTCTAGTGAGTGCTGGGTGGGCCGCTCCCTTTCCTGCCAACTCCATCGAGCCTAGGGGGCGGAGCCTGCACTCACCGCCTCAGTTTAAGAGGCCTGAGGGCGGCTTCCGGGAAACTGCTGCTGCTCTAGTGAGTGCTGGGTGGGCCGCTCCCTTTCCTGCCAACTCCATCTGGCCTAGGGGGCGGAGCCTGCACTCACCGCCACAGCTTAAGAGCCCTGAGGGAGGCTTCCGGGACACTGCTGCTGCTGCTGCTGCTCTCTAGTGAGTGCTGGGTGGGCCGCTCCCTTTCCTGCCAACTCCACCTGGCCTAGGGGGCAGAGACTGCACTCACCGCCACAGCTTAAGAGGCCTGAGGGAGGCTTCCGGGACACTGCTGCTCCTGCTGCTGCTCTAGTGAGTGCTGGGTGGGCTGCTCCCTTTCCTGCCAACTCCATCTGGCCTGGGGGGCGGAGCCTGCACTCACCGCCACAGCTTACAAGGCCTGAGGGAGGCTTCCGGGACACTGCTGCTGCTGCTGCTCTAGTGAGTGCTGGATGGACCGCTCCCTTTCCTGCCAACTCCATCTGGCCTAGGGGGCGGACTGGTCCAACTGACTGGTCCATGGAGTGTCTATTTACCAGGAACTGGTGAGCCTGGCAGACCGGAATCCTAGGATAGTTAGGAAGCAGAAGCTCATTCCATGCACAGCCCCTGGAGGGAACTTTTCAGGTCACAGAATAGCAGTTCAGTAAATTCTCCAGAGTGTTTCTCTCCAGTTTTATACAAATGAACGGTGAGGGATGGATGGGAATGGCAAGAAAAGCAGGTAAGGGCAGTGGTGAGCTTATGCTCTCGGGCCCTTTTGGCAGGCCCTATTTGTTCACCTTAATAAACCTGACTATGTCTGAAAATACAATACAATGGATTTAAAAGCTGAATTAATATATCACATAGGTTATCTTTTTTCCTATTACAGTACTTTCCGCTTCTACTGAAAGAAATACAGAGATAGATAGATAGATAGATAGATAGATATAGATATAGATAGATAGATAGATAGAAACATTTTGTGAATCTAAGTTTGGCCTCATTGAGGGGCCGTGTTTAAATATGAGTAAGAAAAGGAGAGTACCCCTAAACATTTTAAAAGAAAAAAAGCACTGAATAGCTAGCTAGGGGCCTAGGGGGCGGAGCCTGCACTCAGCGCCACAGCTTAAGAGGCCTGAGGGAGGCTTCCGGGACACTGCTGCTGCTGCTCTAGTGAGTGCTGAGTGGGCCGCTCCCTTTCCTGCCAACTCCATCAGGCCTAGGGGGCGGAGCCTGCACTCACCGCCACAGCGTAAGAGGCCTGAGGGAGGCTTCCGGGACACTGCTGCTGCTGCTGCTACTCTAGTGAGTGCTGAGTGGGCCGCTCCCTTTCCTGCCAACTCCATCTGGCCTAGGGGGCGGAGCCTGCACTCACCGCCACAGCTTAAGAGGCCTGAGGGAGGCTTCCGGGACACTGCTGCTGCTGCTGCTGCTGCTGCTCTAGTGAGTGCTGAGTGGGCCGCTCCCTTTCCTGCCAACTCCATCAGGCCTAGGGGGCGGAGCCTGCACTCACCGCCACAGCGTAAGAGGCCTGAGGGAGGCTTCCGGGACACTGCTGCTGCTGCTGCTGCTACTCTAGTGAGTGCTGAGTGGGCCGCTCCCTTTCCTGCCAACTCCATCTGGCCTAGGGGGCGGAGCCTGCACTCACCGCCACAGCTTAAGAGGCCTGAGGGAGGCTTCCGGGACACTGCTGCTGCTGCTGCTGCTCTAGTGAGTGCTGAGTGGGCCGCTCCCTTTCCTGCCAACTCCATCAGGCCTAGGGGGCGGAGCCTGCACTCACCGCCACAGCGTAAGAGGCCTGAGGGCGGCTTCCGGGAAACTGCTGCTGCTCTAGTGAGTGCTGGGTGGGCCGCTCCCTTTCTGCCAACTCCATCTGGCCTAGGGGGCGGAGCCTGCACTCACCGCCACAGCTTAAGAGGCCTGAGGGAGGCTTCCGGAACACTGCTGCTGCTCTAGTGAGTGCTGGGTGGGCCGCTCCCTTTCCTGCCAACTCCATCTGGCCTAGGGGGCGGAGCCTGCACTCACCGCCTCAGTTTAAGAGGCCTGAGGGCGGCTTCCGGGAAACTGCTGCTGCTCTAGTGAGTGCTGGGTGGGCCGCTCCCTTTCCTGCCAACTCCATCTGGCCTAGGGGGCGGACCCTGCACTCACCGCCACAGCTTAAGAGGCCTGAGGGAGGTTTCCGGGACACTGCGGCTGCTGCTCTAGTGAGTGCTGGGTGGGCCTCTCCCTTTCCTGCCAACTCCATCGGGCCTAGGGGGCGGAGCCTGCACTCACCGCAACAGCTTAAGAGGCCTGAGGGAGGTTTCCGGGATACTGCTGCTGCTGAATCCCCAGTGAGTGCTGTGTGGGCCTCTCCCTTTCCTGCCAACTCCATCGGGCCTAGGGGGCGGAGCCTGCACTCACCGCAACAGCTTAAGAGGCCTGAGGGAGGTTTCCGGGACACTGCTGCTGCTGAATCCCCAGTGAGTGCTGTGTGGGCCGCTCCCTTTCCTGCCAACTCCATCTGGCCTAGGGGGCGGAGCCTGCACTCACAGCCACAGCTTAAGAGGCCTGAGAGAGGCTTCCGGAAAACTGCTGCTGCTGCTGCTGCTGCTCTATGGAGTGCTGGGTGGGCCGTTCCCTTTCCTGCCAACTCCATCTGGCCTAGGGGGCGGAGCCTGTACTCACCGCCACAGCTTAAGAGGCCTGAGGGAGGCTTCCGGGACACTGCTGCTGCTGCTGCTACTCTAGTGAGTGCCGGGTGGGCCGCTCCCTTTCCTGCCAACTCCATCTGGCCTAGGGGGCGGAGCCTGCACGCACCGCCACAGCTTAAGAGGCCTGAGGGAGGCTTCCGGGACACTGCTGCTGCTGCTGCTGCTGCTCTAGTGAGTGCTGGGTGGGCCGCTCCCTTTCCTGCAAACTCCATCTGGCCTAGGCGGAGGAGCCTGCACTCAACGCCACAGCTTAAGAGGCCTGAGGGAGGCTTCCGGGACACTGCTGCTGCTGCTGCTGCTGCTCTAGTGAGTGCTGGGTGGGCCGCTCCCTTTCTGCCAACTCCATCTGGCCTAGGGGGCAGAGCCTGCACTCACCGCCACAGCTTAAGAGGCCTGAGGGAGGCATCCGGAACACTGCTGCTGCTGCTGCTGCTGCTGCTCTATGGAGTGCTGGGTGGGCCGCTCCCTTTCCTGCCAACTCCATCTGGCCTAGGGGGCGGAGCCTGCACTCACCGCCACAGCTTAAGAGGCCTGAGGGAGGCTTCTGAGACACTGCTGCTGATGCTGCTGCTCTAGTGAGTGCTGGGTGGGGCGCTCCCTTTCCTGCCAACTCCATCTGGCCTAGTGGGTGGAGCCTGCACTCACCGCCACAGCTTAAGAGGCCTGAGGGAGGCTTCCAGGACACTGCTGCTGCTCTAGTGAGTGCCGGGGGGGCCGCTCCCTTTCCTGCCAACTCCATCTGGCCTAGGGGGCGGAGCCTGCACGCACCGCCACAGCTTAAGAGGCCTGAGGGAGGCTTCCGGAACACTGCTGCTGCTGCTGCTGCTGCTCTAGTCAGTGCTGGGTGGGCCGCTCCCTGTCCTGCCAACTCCATCTGGCCTAGGGGGCGGAGCCTGCACTCACCGCCACAGCTTAAGAGGTCTGAGGTAGGCTTCCGGGACACTGCTGCTGCTGCTGCTACTCTAGTGAGTGCTGGGTGGGCCGCTCCCTTTCCTGCCAACTCCATCTGGCCTAGGGGGCGGAGCCTGCACGCACCGCCACAGCTTAAGAGGCCTGAGGGAGACTTCCGGAACACTTCTGCTGCTGCTGCTGCTCTAGTGAGTGCTGGGTGGGCCGCTCCCTTTCCTGCCAGCTCCATCTGGCCTAGGGGGCGGAGCCTGCACTCACCGCCACATCTTAAGAGGCCTGAGGGAGGCTTCCGGAACACTGCTGCTGCTGCTGCTGCTCTAGTGAGGGCTGGGTGGGCCGCTCCCTTTCCTGCCAACTCCATCTGGCCTAGGGGGCGGAGCCTGCACTCACCGCCACAGCTTAAGAGGCCTGAGGGAGGCTTCCGGAACACTGCTGCTGCTGCTGCTGCTCTAGTGAGTGCTGGGTGGGCCGCTCCCTTTCCTGCCAACTCCATCTGGCCTAGGGGGCGTAGCCTGCACTCACCGCCACATCTTAAGAGGCCTGAGGGAGGCTTCCGGGACACTGCTGCTGCTGCTGCTGCTCTAGTGAGTGCTGGGTGGGCCGCTCCCTTTCCTGCCAACTCCATCTGGCCTAGGGGGCGTAGCCTGCACTCACCGCCACAGCTTAAGAGGCCTGAGGGAGGCTTCCGGGACACTGCTGCTGCTGCTGCTCAAGTGAGTGCTGGGTGGGCCGCTCCCTTTCCTGCCAACTCCATCTGGCCTAGGGGGCGGAGCCTGGACTCAACGCCACAGCTTAAGAGGCCTGAGGGAGGCTTCCGGGACACTGCTGCTGCTGCTCTAGTGAGTTCTGGGTGGGCCTCTCCCTTTCCTGACAACTCCATCATGCCTAGCGGGCGGAGCCTGCACGCACCGCCACAGCTTAAGAGGCCTGAGGGAGGCTTCCGGGACACTGCTGCTGCTGCTCTAGTGAGTGCTGAGTGGGCCGCTCCCTTTCCTGCCAACTCCATCTGGCCTAGGGGGCGGAGCCTGCACTCACCGCCACAGCTTAAGAGGCCTGAGGGAGGCTTCCGGAACACTGCTGCTCTAGTGAGTGCTGGGTCGGCCGCTCCCTTTCCTGCCAACTCCATCTGGCCCAGGGGGCGGAGCCTGCACTCACCGCCACAGCTTAAGAGACCTGAGGGAGGCTTCCGGAACACTGCTGCTGCTGCTGCTCTAGTGAGTGCTGGGTGGGGCGCTCCCTTTCCTGCCAACTCCATCTGGCCTAGGGGGCGGAGCCTGCACTCACCGCCACAGCTTAAGAGGCCTGAGGGAGGCTTCCGGGACACTGCTGCTGCTGCTGCTGCTGCTGCTCTAGTGAGTGCTGGGTGGGCCGCTCCCTTTCCTGCCAGCTCCATCTGGCCTAGGGGGCGGAGCCTGCACTCACCGCCACAGCTTAAGAGGCCTGAGGGAGGCTTCCGGGACACTGCTGCTGCTGCTGCTGCTGCTGCTCTAGAGAGTGCTGGGTGGGCCGCTCCCTTTCCTGCCAGCTCCATCTGGCCTAGGGGGCGGAGCCTGCACTCACCGCCACAGCTTCAGAGGCCTGAGGGAGGCTTCCCGAACAATGCTGCTGCTGCTGCTCTAGTGAGTGCTGGGTGGGCCGCTCACTTTCCTGCCAGCTCCATCTGGCCTAGGGGGCGGAGCCTGCACTCACCTCCACATCTTAAGTTGCCTGAGGGAGGCTTCCGGAACACTGCTGCTGCTGCTGCTGCTGCTCTAGTGAGTGCTGGGTGGGCCGCTCCCTTTCCTGCCAACTCCATCTGGCCTAGGGGGCGGAGCCTGCACTCACCGCCACAGCTTAAGAGGCCTGAGGGAGGCTTCCGGAACACTGCTGCTGCTGCTGCTCTAGTGAGTGCTGGGTGGGCCGCTCCCTTTCCTGCCAGATCCATCTGGCCTAGGGGGCGGAGCCTGCACTCACCGCCACAGCTTAAGAGGCCTGAGGGAGGCTTCCGGGACACTGCTGCTGCTGCTGCTCTAGTGAGTGCTGGGTGGGCCGCTCCCTTTCCTGCCAACTCCATCTGGCCTAGGGGGCGGAGCCTGCACTCACCGCCACAGCTTCAGAGGCCTGAGGGAGGCTTCCCGAACACTGCTGCTGCTGCTGCTGCTCTAGTGAGTGCTGGGTGGGCGACTCCCTTTCCTGCCAGCTCCATCTGGCCTAGGGGACGGAGCCTGCACTCACCGCCACATCTTAAGAGGCCTGAGGGAGGCTTCCGGGACACTGCTGCTGCTGCTGCTCTAGTGAGTGCTGGGTGGGCCGCTCCCTTTCCTGCCAACTCCATCTGGCCTAGTGGGTGGAGCCTGCACTCACCGCCACAGCTTAAGAGGCCTGAGGGAGGCTTCCGGGACACTGCTGCTGCTGCTGCTGCTGCTGCTGCTGCTGCTGCTACTCTAGTGAGTGCTGGGTGGGCCGCTCCCTTTCCTGCCAACTCCATCTGGCCTAGGGGGCGGAGCCTGCACTCACCACCACATCTTAAGAGGCCTGAGGGAGGCTTCCGGGACACTGCTGCTGCTGCTGCTGCTGCTCTAGTGAGTGCTGGGTGGGCCGCTCCCTTTCCTGCCAACTCCATCTGGCCTAGGGGGCGGAGCCTGCACTCACCGCCACAGCTTAAGAGGCCTGAGGGAGGCTTCCGGGACACTGCTGCTGCTGCTCTAGTGAGTGCTGGGTGGGCCGCTCCCTTTCCTGCCAACTCCATCTGGCCTAGTGGGTGGAGCCTGCACTCACCGCCACAGCTTAAGAGGCCTGAGGGAGGCTTCCGGGACACTGCTGCTGCTGCTGCTGCTGCTGCTGCTACTCTAGTGAGTGCTGGGTGGGCCGCTCCCTTTCCTGCCAACTCCATCTGGCCTAGGGGGCGGAGCCTGCACTCACCACCACAGCTTAAGAGGCCTGAGGGAGGCTTCCGGTACACTGCTGCTGCTGCTGCTCTAGTGAGTGATGGGTGGGCCGCTCCCTTTCCAGCCAACTCCATCTGGCCTAGGGGGCGGAGCCTGAATTCACAGACACAGCTTAAGAGGCCTGAGGGAGGCTTCCGGGACAGTGCTGCTGCTGCTGCTCTAGTGAGTGCTGGGTGGGCCGCTCCCTTTCCTGCCAGCTCCATCTGGCCTAGGGGGCGGAGCCTGCACTCACCGCCACAGCTTAAGAGGCCTGAGGGAGGCTTCCGGGACACTGCTGCTGCTGCTGCTATAGTGAGTGCTGGGTGGGCCGCTCCCTTTCCTGCCAACTCCATCTGGCCTAGGGGGCGGAGCCTGCACTCACCGCCACAGCTTCAGAGGCCTGAGGGAGGCTTCCCGAACACTGCTGCTGCTGCTGCTCTAGTGAGTGCTGCGTGGGACGCTCCCTTTCCTGCCAACTCCATCTGGCCTAGGGGGTGGAGCCTGCACTCACCGCCACAGCTTAAGAGGCCTGAGGGAGGCTTCCGGGACACTGCTGCTGCTGCTGCTGCTGCTCTAGTCAGTGCTGGGTGGGCCGCTCCCTGTCCTGCCAACTCCATCTGGCCTAGGGGGCGGAGCCTGCACTCACCGCCACAGCTTAAGAGGTCTGAGGTAGGCTTCCGGGACACTGCTGCTGCTGCTGCTACTCTAGTGAGTGCTGGGTGGGCCGCTCCCTTTCCTGCCAACTCCATCTGGCCTAGGGGGCAGAGCCTGCACGCACCGCCACAGCTTAAGAGGCCTGAGGGAGGCTTCCGGGACACTTCTGCTGCTGCCGCTGCTCTAGTGAGTGCTGGGTGGGCCGCTCCCTTTCCTGCCAGCTCCATCTGGCCTAGGGGGCGGAGCCTGCACTCACCGCCACATCTTAAGAGGCCTGAGGGAGGCTTCCGGAACACTGCTGCTGCTGCTGCTGCTCTAGTGAGGGCTGGGTGGGCCGCTCCCTTTCCTGCCAACTCCATCTGGCCTAGGGGGCGGAGCCTGCACTCACCGCCACAGCTTAAGAGGCCTGAGGGAGGCTTCCGGAACACTGCTGCTGCTGCTGCTGCTCTAATGAGTGCTGGGTGGGCCGCTCCCTTTCCTGCCGACTCCATCTGGCCTAGGGGGCGTAGCCTGCACTCACCGCCACATCTTAAGAGGCCTGAGGGAGGCTTCCGGGACACTGCTGCTGCTGCTGCTGCTGCTCTAGTGAGTTCTGGGTGGGCCTCTCCCTTTCCTGACAACTCCATCATGCCTAGCGGGCGGAGCCTGCACGCACCGCCACAGCTTAAGAGGCCTGAGGGAGGCTTCCGGGACACTGCTGCTGCTGCTCTAGTGAGTGCTGAGTGGGCCGCTCCCTTTCCTGCCAACTCCATCTGGCCTAGGGGGCGGAGCCTGCACTCACCGCCACAGCTTAAGAGGCCTGAGGGAGGCTTCCGGAACACTGCTGCTCTAGTGAGTGCTGGGTCGGCCGCTCCCTTTCCTGCCAACTCCATCTGGCCCAGGGGGCGGAGCCTGCACTCACCGCCACAGCTTAAGAGACCTGAGGGAGGCTTCCGGAACACTGCTGCTGCTGCTGCTCTAGTGAGTGGTGGGTGGGGCGCTCCCTTTCCTGCCAACTCCATCTGGCCTAGGGGGCGGAGCCTGCACTCACCGCCACAGCTTAAGAGGTCTGAGGGAGGCTTCCGGGACACTGCTGCTGCTGCTGCTGCTGCTGCTCTAGTGAGTGCTGGGTGGGCCGCTCCCTTTCCTGCCAGCTCCATCTGGCCTAGGGGGCGGAGCCTGCACTCACCGCCACAGCTTAAGAGGCCTGAGGGAGGCTTCCGGGAGACTGCTGCTGCTGCTCTAGTGTGTGCTGGGTGGGCCGTACCCTTTCCTGCCAACTCCATCTGGCCTAGGGGAGGGTGCCTGCACTCACCGCCACAGCTTCAGAGGCCTGAGGGAGGATTCCGGGACACTGCTGCTGCTGCTGCTCTAGTGAGTGCTGGGTGGGGCGCTCCCTTTCCTGCCAACTCCATCTGGCCTAGGGGGCGGAGCCTGCACTCACCGCCACAGCTTAGGGGGCCTGAGGGAGTCTTCTGGGACACTGCTGCTGCTGCTGCTGCTGCTACTCTAGTGAGTGCTGGGTGGGCCGCTCCCTTTCCTGCCAACTCCATCTGGCCTAGGGGGCGGAGCCTGCACTCACCGCCACAGCTTAAGAGGCCTGAGGGAGGCTTCCGGGACACTGCTGCTGCTGCTGCTGCTGCTGCTCTAGAGAGTGCTGGGTGGGCCGCTCCCTTTCCTGCCAGCTCCATCTGGCCTAGGGGGCGGAGCCTGCACTCACCGCCACAGCTTAAGAGGCCTGAGGGAGGCTTCCGGGACACTGCTGCTGCTGCTGCTCTAGTGAGTGCTGGGTGGGGCGCTCCCTTTCCTGCCAGCTCCATCTGGCCTAGGGGGCGGAGCCTGCACTCACCTCCACATCTTAAGTTGCCTGAGGGAGGCTTCCGGGACACTGCTGCTGCTGCTGCTCTAGTGAGTGCTGGGTGGGCCGCTCCCTTTCCTGCCAACTCCATCTGACCTAGGGGGCGGAGCCTGCACTCACCGCCACAGCTTAAGAGGCCTGAGGGAGGCTTCCGGAACACTGCTGCTGCTGCTGCTCTAGTGAGTGCTGTGTGGGCCGCTCCCTTTCCTGCCAGATCCATCTGGCCTAGGGGGCGGAGCCTGCACTCACCGCCACAGCTTAAGAGGCCTGAGGGAGGCTTCCGGGACACTGCTGCTGCTGCTGCTCTAGTGAGTGCTGGGTGGGCCGCTCCCTTTCCTGCCAACTCCATCTGGCCTAGGGGGCGGAGCCTGCACTCACCGCCACAGCTTCAGAGGCCTGAGGGAGGCTTCCCGAACACTGCTGCTGCTGCTGCTCTAGTGAGTGCTGGGTGGGCGACTCCCTTTCCTGCCAGCTCCATCTGGCCTAGGGGGCGGAGTCTGCACTCACCGCCACATCTTAAGAGGCCTGAGGGAGGCTTCCGGGACACTGCTGCTGCTGCTGCTGCTGCTCTAGTGAGTGCTGGGTGGGCCGCTCCCTTTCCTGCCAGCTCCATCTGGCCTAGGGGGCGGAGCCTGCACTCACCGCCACATCTTAAGAGGCCTGAGGGAGGCTTCCGGGACACTGCTGCTGCTGCTGCTCTAGTGAGTGCTGGGTGGGCCGCTCCCTTTCCTGCCAACTCCATCTGGCCTAGGGGGCGGAGCCTGCACTCACCGCCACAGCTTAAGAGGCCTGAGGGAGGCTTCCGGGACACTGCTGCTGCTGCTCTAGTGAGTGCTGGGTGGGCCGCTCCCTTTCCTGCCAACTCCATCTGGCCTAGTGGGTGGAGCCTGCACTCACCGCCACAGCTTAAGAGGCCTGAGGGAGGCTTCCGGGACACTGCTGCTGCTGCTGCTGCTGCTACTCTAGTGAGTGCTGGGTGGGCCGCTCCCTTTCCTGCCAACTCCATCTGGCCTAGGGGGCGGAGCCTGCACTCACCACCACAGCTTAAGAGGCCTGAGGGAGGCTTCCGGTACACTGCTGCTGCTGCTGCTCTAGTGAGTGATGGGTGGGCCGCTCCCTTTCCAGCCAACTCCATCTGGCCTAGGGGGCGGAGCCTGAATTCACAGACACAGCTTAAGAGGCCTGAGGGAGGCTTCCGGGACAGTGCTGCTGCTGCTGCTCTAGTGAGTGCTGGGTGGGCCGCTCCCTTTCCTGCCAACTCCATCTGGCCTAGGGGGCGGAGCCTGCACTCACCGCCACAGCTTAAGAGGCCTGAGGGAGGCTTCCGGGACACTGCTGCTGCTGCTGCTCTAGTCAGTGCTGGGTGGGCCGCTCCCTTTCCTGCCAACTCCATCTGGCCTAAGGGGCGGAGCCTGCACTCACCGCCACAGCTTAAGAGGCCTGAGGGAGGCTTCCGGAACACTGCTGCTGCTGCTGCTCTAGTGAGTGCTGGGTGGGGCGCTCCCTTTCCTGCCAACTCCATCTGGCCTAGGGGGCGGAGCCTGCACTCACCGCCACAGCTTCAGAGGCCTGAGGGAGGCTTCCCGAACACTGCTGCTGCTGCTGCTCTAGTCAGTGCTGGGTGGGCCGCTCCCTTTCCTGCCAGCTCCATCTGGCCTAGGGGGCGGAGCCTGCACTCACCTCCACATCTTAAGAGGCCTGAGGTAGGCTTCCGGGACACTGCTGCTGCTGCTGCTGCTGCTCTAGTGAGTGCTGGGTGGGCTGCTCCCTTTCCTGCCAACTGCATCTGGCCTAGGGGGCGGAGCCTGCACTCACCGCCACAGCTTAAGAGGCCTGAGGGAGGCTTCCGGGACACTGCTGCTGCTGCTGCTCTAGTGAGTGCTGGGTGGGCCGCTCCCTTTCCTGCCAGCTCCATCTGGCCTAGGGGGCGGAGCCTGCACTCACCGCCACAGCTTAAGAGGCCTGAGGGAGGCTTCCGGGACACTGCTGCTGCTGCTGCTCTAGTGAGTGCTGGGTGGGCCGCTCCCTTTCCTGCCAACTCCATCTGGCCTAGGGGACGGAGCCTGCACTCACCGCCACAGCTTCAGAGGCCTGAGGGAGGCTTCCCGAACACTGCTGCTGCTGCTGCTCTAGTGAGTGCTGCGTGGGACGCTCCCTTTCCTGCCAACTCCATCTGGCCTAGGGGGTGGAGCCTGCACTCACCGCCACAGCTTAAGAGGCCTGAGGGAGGCTTCCTGGACACTGCCGCTGCTGCTGCTGCTGCTGCTGCTCCTACTCTAGTGAGTGCTGGGTGGGCCCTCCCTTTCCTGCGAACTCCATCTGGCCTAGGGGGCGGAGCCTGAATTCACAGACACAGCTTAAGAGGCCTGAGGGAGGCTTCCGGAACACTGCTGCTGCTGCTGCTCTAGTGAGTGCTGGGTGGGCCGCTCCCTTTCCTGCCAACTCCATCTGGCCTAGGGAGCGGAGCCTGCACTCACCGCCACATCTTCAGAGGCCTGAGGGAGGCTTCCGGAACACTGCTGCTGCTGCTGCTCTAGTGAGTGCTGCGTGGGCCGCTCCCTTTCCTGCCAACTCCATCTGGCCTAGGGGGCGGAGCCTGCACTCACCGCCACAGCTTCAGAGGCCTGAGGGAGGCTTCCGGAACACTGCTGCTGCTGCTCTAGTCAGTGCTGCGTGGGACGCTCCCTTTCCTGCCAACTCCATCTGGCCTAGGGGGCGGAGCCTGCACTCACCGCCACAGCTTAGGAGGCCTGAGGGAGTCTTCCGGGACACTGCTGCTGCTGCTCTAGTGAGTGCTGGGTGGGCCGCTCCCTGTCCTGCCAACTCCATCTGGCCTAGGGGGCGGAGCCTGCACTCACCGCCACAGCTTAAGAGTCCCTGAGGGAGGCTTCCGGGACACTGCTGCTGCTGCTGCTCTAGTGAGTGCTGGGTGGGGCGCTCCCTTTCCTGCCAACTCCATCTGGCCTAGGGGGCGGAGCCTGCACTCACCGCCACAGCTTAAGAGTCCTGAGGGAGGCTTCCGGGACACTGCTGCTGCTGCTGCTCTAGTGAGTGCTGGGTGGGCCGCTCCCTGTCCTGCCAACTCCATCTGGCCTAGGGGGCGGAGCCTGCACTCACCGCCACAGCTTAAGAGTCCTGAGGGAGGCTTCCCGAACACTGCTGCTGCTGCTGCTCTAGTGAGTGCTGGGTGGGCCGCTCCCTTTCCTGCCAGCTCCATCTGGCCTAGGGGGCGGAGCCTGCACTCACCTCCACATCTTAAGAGGCCTGAGGTAGGCTTCCGGGACACTGCTGCTGCTGCTGCTGCTGCTCTAGTGAGTGCTGGGTGGGCTGCTCCCTTTCCTGCCAACTCCATCTGGCCTAGGGGGCGGAGCCTGCACTCACCGCCACAGCTTAAGAGGCCTGAGGGAGGCTTCTGGAACACTGCTGCTGCTGCTGCTCTAGTGAGTGCTGGGTGGGCCGCTCCCTTTCCTGCCAGCTCCATCTGGCCTAGGGGGCGGAGCCTGCACTCACCGCCACAGCTTAAGAGGCCTGAGGGAGGCTTCCGGGACACTGCTGCTGCTGCTGCTCTAGTGAGTGCTGGGTGGGCCGCTCCCTTTCCTGCCAACTCCATCTGGCCTAGGGGGCGGAGCCTGCACTCACCGCCACAGCTTCAGAGGCCTGAGGGAGGCTTCCGGGACACTGCCGCTGCTGCTGCTGCTGCTGCTGCTGCTGCTCTAGTGAGTGCTGGGTGGGCCGCTCCCTTTCCTGCCAGCTCCATCTGGCCTAGGGGGCGGAGCCTGCACTCACCGCCACAGCTTAAGAGGCCTGAGGGAGGCTTCCGGGACACTGCTGCTGCTGCTGCTCTAGTGAGTGCTGGGTGGGCCGCTCCCTTTCCTGCCAACTCCATCTGGCCTAGGGGGCGGAGCCTGCACTCACCGCCACAGCTTCAGAGGCCTGAGGGAGGCTTCCGGAACACTGCTGCTGCTGCTGCTCTAGTGAGTGCTGCGTGGGCCGCTCCCTTTCCTGCCAACTCCATCTGGCCTAGGGGGCGGAGCCTGCACTCACCGCCACAGCTTCAGAGGCCTGAGGGAGGCTTCCGGAACACTGCTGCTGCTGCTCTAGTCAGTGCTGGGTGGGCCGCTCCCTTTCCTGCCAACTCCATCTGGCCTAGGGGGCGGAGCCTGCACTCACCGCCACAGCTTAAGAGGCCTGAGGGAGGCTTCCGGGACACTGCTGCTGCTGCTGCTCTAGTGAGTGCTGCGTGGGACGCTCCCTTTCCTGCCAACTCCATCTGGCCTAGGGGGCGGAGCCTGCACTCACCGCCACAGCTTAGGAGGCCTGAGGGAGTCTTCCGGGACACTGCTGCTGCTGCTCTAGTGAGTGCTGGGTGGGCCGCTCCCTGTCCTGCCAACTCCATCTGGCCTAGGGGGCGGAGCCTGCACTCACCGCCACAGCTTAAGAGGCCTGAGAGAGGCTTCCGGAACACTGCTGCTGCTGCTCTAGTGAGTGCTGGGTGGGCCGCTCCCTGTCCTGCCAACTCCATCTGGCCTAGGGGGCGGAGCCTGCACTCACCGCCACAGCTTAAGAGTTCTGAGGGAGGCTTCCGGGACACTGCTGCTACTGCTGCTGCTCTAGTGAGTACTGGGTGGGCCGCTCCCTTTCCTGCCAGCTCCACTGGCCTAGGGGGCGGAGCCTGCACTCACCGCCACAGCTTAAGAGGCCTGAGGGAGGCTTCCGGGACACTGCTGCTGCTGCTGCTGCACTATGAGTGCTGGATGTGCCACTCCCTTTCCTGCCAACTCCATCTGGCCTAGGGGGCGTAGCCTGCACTCACCGCCACAGCTTAAGAGGCCTGAGGGAGGCTTCCGGGACACTGCTGCTGCTGCTGCTCTAGTGAGTGCTGGGTGGGCCGCTCCCTTTCCTGCCAACTCCATCTGGCCTAGGGGGTGGAGCCTGCACTCACCGCCACAGCTTAAGAGGCCTGAGGGAGGCTTCCGGGACACTGCTGCTGCTGCTCTAGTGAGTGCTGGGTGGGCCGCTCCCTTTCCTGCCGACTCCATCTGGCCTAGTGGGTGGAGCCTGCACTCACCGCCACAGCTTAAGAGGCCTGAGGGAGGCTTCCGGGACACTGCTGCTGCTGCTGCTGCTGCTGCTGCTGCTGCTACTCTAGTGAGTGCTGGGTGGGCCGCTCCCTTTCCTGCCAACTCCATCTGGCCTAGGGGGCGGAGTCTGCACTCACCGCCACAGCTTAAGAGGCCTGAGGGAGGCTTCCGGGACACTGCTGCTGCTGCTGCTGCTGCTGCTGCTGCTCTAGAGAGTGCTGGGTGGGCCGCTCCCTTATCTGCCAACTCCATCTGGCCTAGCGGGCGGAGCCTGCACTCACCACCACAGCTTAAGAGGCCTGAGGGAGGCTTCCGGTACACTGCTGCTGCTGCTGCTCTAGTGAGTGCTGGTTGGGCCGCTCCCTTTCCAGCCAACTCCATCTGGCCTAGGGGGCGGGGCCTGCACTCACCACCACAGCTTAAGAGGCCTGAGGGAGGCTTCCGGTACACTGCTGCTGCTGCTGCTCTAGTGAGTGCTGGGTGGGCCGCTCCCTGTCCTGCCAACTGCATCTGGCCTAGGGGGCGCAGCCTGCACTCACCGCCACATCTTAAGAGGCCTGAGGGAGGCTTCCGGGACACTCCTGCTGCTGCTGCTGCTCTA
The DNA here is from genome assembly GCF_964106645.2 of Podarcis pityusensis. NCBI lineage: Eukaryota > Metazoa > Chordata > Lepidosauria > Squamata > Lacertidae > Podarcis > Podarcis pityusensis. The sequence continues at coordinate 2,875,961 of NC_138045.1, forward strand.
GTGAGTGCTAGGTGGGCCGCTCCCTTTCCTGCCAACTCCATCTGGCCTAGGGAGCGGAGCCTGCACTCACCGCCACAGCTTAAGAGGCCTGAGGGAGGCTTCCGGAACACTGCTGCTGCTGCTCTAGTCAGTGCTGGGTGGGCCGCTCCGTTTCCTGCCAATTCCATCTGGCCTAGGGGGTGGAGCCTGCACTCACCGCCACAGCTTAAGAGGCCTGAGGGAGGCTTCCGGGACACTGCTGCTGCTGCTGCTGCTGCTGCTGCTCTAGTGAGTGCTGGGTTTCCGCTCCCTTTCCTGCCAACTCCATCTGGCCTAGGGGGCGGAGCCTGCACTCAACGCCACAGCTTAAGAGGCCTGAGAGAGGCTTCCGGGACACTGCTGCTGCTGCTCTAGTGAGTGCTGGGTGGGCCGTTCCCTTTCCTGCCAACTCCATCTGGCCTAGGGGACGGAACCTGCACTCACCGCCACAGCTTAAGAGGCCTGAGGGAGGCTTCCGGGACACTGCTGCTGCTCTAGTGAGTGCTGGGTGGGCCGCTCCCTTTGCTGCCATCTCCATCTGGCCTAGGGGACGGAGCCTGCACTCACCGCCACAGCTTAAGAGGCCTGAGGGAGGCTTCCGGGACACTGCTGCTGCTGCTGCTGCTCTAGTGAGTGCTGGGTGGGCCGCTCCCTTTCCTGCCAACTCCATCTGGCCTAGGGGGCGGAGCCTGCACTCACCGCCACAGCTTAAGAGGCCTGAGGGAGGCTTCCGGGACACTACTGCTGCTGCTGCTCTAGTGAGTGCTGGGTGGGCCGCTCCCTTCCTGCCAACTCCATCTGGCCATTGGGGTGGAGCCTGCACTCACCGCCACAGCTTAAGAGGCCTGAGGGAGGCGTCCGGAACACTGCTGCTGCTGCTGCTCTATGGAGTGCTGGGTGGGCCGCTCCCTTTCCTGCCAACTCCATTTGGCCTAGGGGGCGGAGCCTGCACTCACCGCCACAGCTTAAGAGGCCTGAGGGAGGATTCCAGGTCACTGCTGCTGCTGCTGCTCTAGTGAGTGCTGGGTGGGCCGCTCCCTTTCCAGCCAACTCCATCTGGCCTAGGGGGCGGAGCCTGAATTCACAGACACAGCTTAAGAGCCCTGAGGGAGGCTTCCGGGACACTGCTGCTGCTGCTGCTGCTCTAGTGAGTGCTGGGTGGGCCTCTCCCTTCCTGCCAACTCCATCTGGCCATTGGGGTGGAGCCTGCACTCACCGCCACAGCTTAAGAGGCCTGAGGGAGGCTTCCAGGACACTGCTGCTGCTGCTCTAGTGAGTGCTGGGTGGGCCGCTCCCTTTCCTGCCAACTCCATCTGGCCTAGGGGGCGGAGCCTGCACTCACCGCCACAGCTTAAGAGGCCTGAGGGAGGCTTCCGGGACACTGCTGCTGCTGCTCTAGTGAGTGCTGGGTGGGCCGCTCCCTTTCCTGCCAACTCCATCTGGCCTAGGGGGCGGAGCCTGCACTCACCGCCACAGCTTAAGAGGCCTGAGGGAGGCTTCCGGAACACTGCTGCTGCTGCTCTAGTGAGTGCTGGGTGGGCCGCTCCCTTTCCTGCCGACTCCATCTGGCCTAGTGGGTGGAGCCTGCACTCACCGCCACAGCTTAAAAGGCCTGAGGAAGGCTTCCGGGACACTGCTGCTGCTGCTGTTCTAGTGAGTGCTGGGTGGGCCGCTCCCTTTCCTGCCAACTCCATATGGCCTAGGGGGCGGAACCTGCACTCACTGCCACAGCTTAAGAGGCCTAAGGGAGGCTTCCGGGACACTGCTGCTGCTGCTGCTGCGCCAGTGAGTGCTGGTTGGGCCGCTCCCTTTCCTGCCAACTCCATCTGGCCTAGGGGGCGGAGCCTGCACTCACCACCACAGCTTAAGAGGCCTGAGGGAGGCTTCCGGAACACTGCTGCTGCTGCTGTTCTAGTGAGTGCTGGGTGGGCCGCTCCCTTTCCAGCCAACTCCATCTGGCCTAGGGGGCGGAGCCTGAATTCACAGACACAGCTTAAGAGCCCTTAGGAAGTCTTCCGGGACACTGCTGCTGCTGGTGCTCTAGTGAGTGCTGGGTGGGCCGCTCCCTTTCCTGCCAACTCCATCTGGCCTAGGGGGCGGAGCCTGAACTCACCGCCACAGCTTAAGAGGCCTGAGGGAGGCTTCCGGGACACTGCTGCTGCTGCTGTTCTAGTGAGTGCTGGGTGGGCCGCTCCCTTTCCTGCCAACTCCATATGGCCTAGGGGGCGGAACCTGCACTCACTGCCACAGCTTAAGAGGCCTAAGGGAGGCTTCCGGGACACTGCTGCTGCTGCTGCTGCTCTAGTGAGTGCTGGGTGGGCCGCTCCCTTTCCTGCCAACTCCATCTGGCGCAGGGGGCGGAGCCTGAATTCACAGACACAGCTAAAGAGGACTGAGGGAGGCTTCCGGGACACTGCTGCTGCTGCTGCTCTAGAGAGTGCTGGGTGGGCCACTCCCTTTCCTGCCAACTCCATCTGGCCTAGGGGGCGGAGCCTGCACTCACCGCCACAGCTTAAGAGGCCTGAGGGAGGCTTCCGGAACACTGCTGCTGCTGCTGCTCTAGTGAGTGCTGGTTGGGCCGCTCCCTTTCCAGCCAACTCCATCTGGCCTAGGGGGCGGAACCTGAATTCACAGACACAGCTTAAGAGGCCTGAGGGAGGCTTCCGGGACACTGCTGCTGCTGCTGCTCTAGTGAATGCTGGGTGGGCCGCTCGCTTTCCTGCCAACTCCCTCTGGCCTAGGGGGCGGAGCCTTCACTCACCGCCACAGCTTAAGAGGCCTGAGGGAGGCTTCCGGAACACTGCTGCTGCTCTACGGAGTGCTAGGTGGGCCGCTCCCTTTCCAGCCAACTCCATCTGGCCTAGGGGGCGGAGCCTGAATTCACAGACACAGCTTAAGAGGCCTGAGGGAGGCTTCCGGGACACTGCTGCTGCTCTAGTGAGTGCTGGGTGGGCCGTTCCCTTTCCTGCCAACTCCATCTGGCCTAGGGGGTGGAGCCTGCACTCACCGCCACAGCTTAAGAGGCCTGAGGGAGGCTTCCGGAACACTGCTGCTGCTGCTCTCGTGAGTGCTGGGTGGGCCACTCCCTTTCCTGCCGACTCCATCTGGCCTAGGGGGCGGAGCCTGCACTCACCGCCACAGCTTAAGAGGCCTGAGGGAGGCTTCCGGGACACTGCTGCTGCTGCTGCTGCTGCTGCTGCTGCTAGTCTAGTGAGTGCTGGGTGGGCCGCTCCCTTTCCTGCTAACTCCCTCTGGCCTAGGGGGCGGAGCCTGCACTCACCGCCACAGCTTGAGGCCTGAGGGAGGCTTCTGGGACACTGCTGCTGCTGCTATTGCTCTAGTGAGTGCTGGGTGGGCCGCTCCCTTTCCTGCCAACTCCATCTGGCCTAGGGGGCGGAGCCTGCACTCACCACCACAGCTTAAGAGGCCTGAGGGAGGCTTCCGGTACACTGCTGCTGCTGCTGCTGCTCTAGTGAGTGCTGGGTGGGCCGCTCCCTTTCCAGCCAACTCCATCTGGCCTAGGGGGCGGAGCCTGAATTCACAGACACAGCTTAAGAGCCCTGAGGGAGGCTTCCGGGACACTGCTGCTGCTGCTGCTGCTCTATTGAGTGCTGGGTGGGCCGCTCACTTTCCTGCCAACTCAATCTGGCCTAGGGGGCGGAGCCTGCACTCACCGCCACAGCTTAAGAGGCCTGAGGGAGGCTTCCGGAACACTGCTGCTGCTGCTCTAGTCAGTGCTGGGTGGGCCGCTCCCTTTCCTGCCAACTCCATCTGGCCTAGGGGGCGGAGCCTGCACTCACCGCCACAGCTTAAGAGGCCTTAGGGAGGCTTCCGGAACACTGCTGCTGCTGCTGCTGCTCTAGTGAGTGCTGGGTGGGCCGCTCCCTTTCCTGCCAACTCCATCTGGCCTAGGGGGCAGAGCCTGCACTCACCGCCACAGTTTAAGAGGCCTGAGGGAGGCTTCCGGGACACTGCTGCTGCTGCTGCTGCTGCTGCTGCTCTAGAGAGTGCTGGGTGGGCCGCTCCCTTTCCTGCCAACTCCATCTGGCCTAGGGGGCGGAGCCTGCACTCACCGCCACAGCTTAAGAGGCCTGAGGGAGGCGTCCGGGACACTGCTGCTGCTGCTGCTCTAGTGAGTGCTGGGTGGGCCGCTCCCTTTCCTGCCAACTCCATCTGGCCTAGGGGGCGGAGCCTGCACTCACCGCCGCATCTTAAGAGGCCTGAGGGAGGCTTCCGGGACACTGCTGCTGCTGCTGCTCTAGTGAGTGCTGGGTGGGCCGCTCCCTTTCCTGCCAACTCCATCTGGCCTAGGGGGCGGAGCCTGAACTCACCGCCACAGCTTAAGAGGCCTGAGGGAGGCTTCCGGGACACTGCTGCTGCTGCTGTTCTAGTGAGTGCTGGGGGGGCCGCTCCCTTTCCTGCCAACTCCATATGGCCTAGGGGGCGGAACCTGCACTCACTGCCACAGCTTAAGAGGCCTAAGGGAGGCTTCCGGGACACTGCTGCTGCTGCTGCTGCTCCAGTGAGTGCTGGTTGGGCCGCTCCCTTTCCTGCCAACTCCATCTGGCCTAGGGGGCGGAGCCTGCACTCACCACCACAGCTTAAGAGGCCTGAGGGAGGCTTCCGGAACACTGCTGCTGCTGCTGTTCTAGTGAGTGCTGGGTGGGCCGCTCCCTTTCCTGCCAACTCCATCTGGCCTAGGGGGCGGAGCCTGAATTCACAGACACAGCTTAAGAGCCCTTAGGAAGGCTTCCGGGACACTGCTGCTGCTGCTGCTCTAGTGAGTGCTGGGTGGGCCGCTCCCTTTCCTGCCAACTCCATCTGGCCTAGGGGGCGGAGCCTGAACTCACCGCCACAGCTTAAGAGGCCTAAGGGAGGCTTCCGGGACACTGCTGCTGCTGCTGCTGCTCTAGTGAGGGCTGGGTGGGCCGCTCCCTTTCCTGCCAACTCCATCTGGCGCAGGGGGCGGAGCCTGAATTCACAGACACAGCTAAAGAGGACTGAGGGAGGCTTCCGGGACACTGCTGCTGCTGCTGCTCTAGAGAGTGCTGGGTGGGCCACTCCCTTTCCTGCCAACTCCATCTGGCCTAGGGGGCGGAGCCTGCACTCCACGCCACAGCTTAAGAGGCCTGAGGGAGGCTTCCGGGACACTGCTGCTGCTGCTGCTGCTATTGCTCTAGTGAGTGCTGGGTGGGCCGCTCCCTTTCCTGCCAACTCCATCTGGCCTAGGGGGCGGAGCCTGCACTCACCGCCACAGCTTAAGAGGCCTGAGGGAGGCTTCCGGAACACTGCTGCTGCTGCTGCTCTAGTGAGTGCTGGGTGGGCCGCTCCCTTTCCAGCCAACTCCATCTGGCCTAGGGGGCGGAACCTGAATTCACAGACACAGCTTAAGAGGCCTGAGGGAGGCTTCCGGGACACTGCTGCTGCTGCTGCTCTAGTGAATGCTGGGTGGGCCGCTCGCTTTCCTGCCAACTCCCTCTGGCCTAGGGGGCGGAGCCTTCACTCACCGCCACAGCTTAAGAGGCCTGAGGGAGGCTTCCCGAACACTGCTGCTGCTCTAGTGAGTGCTAGGTGGGCCGCTCCCTTTCCTGCCAACTCCATCTGGCCTAGGGGGCGGAGCCTGCACTCACCGCCACAGCTTAAGAGGCCTGAGGGAGGCTTCCCGAACACTGCTGCTGCTGCTGCTCTAGTGAGTGCTGGGGGGGCCGCTCCCTTTCCAGCCAACTCCATCTGGCCTAGGGGGCGGAGCCTGAATTCACAGACACAGCTTAAGAGGCCTGAGGGAGGCGTCCGGGACACTGCTGCTGCTCTAGTGAGTGCTGGGTGGGCCGCTCCCTTTCCTGCCGACTCCATCTGGCCTAGGGGGCGGAGCCTGCACTCACCGCCACAGCTTAAGAGGCCTGAGGGAGGCTTCCGGGACACTGCTGCTGCTGCTGCTGCTGCTAGTCTAGTGAGTGCTGGGTGGGCCGCTCCCTTTCCTGCCAACTCCATCTGGCCTAGGGGGCGGAGCCTGCACTCACCGCCACAGCTTAAGAGGCCTGAGGGAGGCTTCCGGGACACTGCTGCTGCTGCTGCTGCTGCTGCTAGTCTAGTGAGTGCTGGGTGGGCCGCTCCCTTTCCTGCTAACTCCATCTGGCCTAGGGGGCGGAGCCTGCACTCACCGCCACAGCTTGAGGCCTGAGGGAGGCTTCTGGGACACTGCTGCTGCTGCTATTGCTCTAGTGAGTGCTGGGTGGGCCGCTCCCTTCCTGCCAACTCCATCTGGCCTAGGGGGCGGAGCCTGCACTCACCACCACAGCTTAAGAGGCCTGAGGGAGGCTTCCGGTACACTGCTGCTGCTGCTGCTGCTCTAGTGAGTGCTGGGTGGGCCGCTCCCTTTCCAGCCAACTCCATCTGGCCTAGGGGGCGGAGCCTGAATTCACAGACACAGCTTAAGAGCCCTGAGGGAGGCTTCCGGGACACTGCTGCTGCTGCTGCTGCTCTAGTGAGTGCTGGGTGGGCCGCTCACTTTCCTGCCAACTCAATCTGGCCTAGGGGGCGGAGCCTGCACTCACCGCCACAGCTTAAGAGGCCTGAGGGAGGCTTCCGGAACACTGCTGCTGCTGCTCTAGTCAGTGCTGGGTGGGCTGCTCCCTTTCCTGCCAACTCCATCTGGCCTAGGGGGCGGAGCCTGCACTCACCGCCACAGCTTAAGAGGCCTGAGGGAGGCTTCCGGAACACTGCTGCTGCTGCTGCTCTAATGAGTGCTGGGTGGGCCGCTCCCTTTCCTGCCAACTCCATCTGGCCTAGGGGGCGGAGCCTTCACTCACCGCCACAGCTTAAGAGGCCTGAGGGAGGCTTCCGGAACACTGCTGCTGCTCTAGTGAGTGCTGGGTGGGGCGCTCCCTTTCCTGCCAACTCCATCTGGCCTAGGGGGCGGAGCCTGCACTCACCGTCACAGCTGCAGAGGCCTGAGGGAGGCTTCCGGGACACTGCTGCTGCTGCTGCTGCTCTAGTGAGTGCTGGGTGGGCCGCTCCCTTTCCTGCCAACTCCATCTGGCCTAGGGGGCGGAGCCTGCACTCACCGCCACAGCTTCAGAGGCCTGAGGGAGGCTTCCGGGACACTGCTGCTGCTGCTGCTCTAGTGAGTGCTGGGTGGGCCGCTCCCTTTCCTGCCAACTCCATCTGGCCTAGGGGGCGGAGCCTGCACTCACCGCCACAGCTTAAGAGGCCTGAGGGAGGCTTCCCGAACACTGCTGCTGCTGCTCTCGTGAGTGCTGGGTGCGCCGCTCCCTTTCCTGCCGACTCCATCTGACCTAGTGGGTGGAGCCTGCACTCACCGCCACAGTTTAAGAGGCCTGAGGGAGGCTTCCGGGACACTGCTGCTGCTGCTTCTGCTACTCTAGTGAGTGCTGGGTGGGCCGCTCCCTTTCCTGCCAACTCCATCTGGCCTAGTGGGTGGAGCCTGCACTCACCGCCACAGCTTAAGAGGCCTGAGGGAGGCTTCCGGGACACTGCTGCTGCTGCTGCTCTAGTGAGTGCTGGGTGGGCCGCTCCCTTTCCTGCCAACTCCATCTGGCCTAGGGGGCGGAGCCTGCACTCACCGCCACAGCTTCAGAGGCCTGAGGGAGGCTTCCCGAACACTGCTGCTGCTCTAGTGAGTGCTGGGTGGGCCGCTCCCTTTCCTGCCAACTCCATCTGGCCTAGGGGGCGGAGCCTGCACTCACCGCCACAACTTAAGAGGCCTGAGGGAGGCTTCCGGGACACTGTTGCTGCTTTAGTGAGTGGTGGGTGGGCCGCTCCCTTTCCTGCCAACTCCATCTGGCCTAGGGGGCGGAGCCTGCACTCACCGCCACAGCTTAAGAGGCCTGAGGGAGGCTTCCGGGATACTGCTGCTGCTGCTGCTCTAGTGAGTGCTGGGTGGGGCGCTCCCTTTCCTGCCAACTCCATCTGGCCTAGGGGGCGGAGCCTGCACTCTCCGCCACAGCTTAAGAGGCCTGAGGGAGGCTTCCGGGACACTGCTGCTGCTGCTGCTGCTCTAGTGAGGGCTGGGTGGGCCGCTCCCTTTCCTGCCAACTCCATCTGGCCTAGGGGGCGGAGCCTGCACTCACCGCCACAGCTTAAGAGGCCTGAGGGAGGCTTCCGGGACTCTGCTGCTGCTGCTCCTGCTCTAGTGAGTGCTGGGTGGGCCGCTCCCTTTCCTGCCAACTCCATCTGGCCTAGGGGGCGGAGCCTGCACGCACCGCCACAGCTTCAGAGGCCTGAGGGAGGCTTCCGGGACACTGCTGCTGCTGCTGCTGCTGCTCTAGCGAGTGCTAGGTGGGCCGCTCCCTTTCCTGCCAACTCCATTAGGGCCTAGGGGGCGGAGCCTGCACTCACCGCCACAGTTTAAGAGGCCTGAGGTAGGCTTCCGGAACACTGCTGCTGCTGCTGCTGCTGCTCTAGCGAGTGCTAGGTGGGCCGCTCCCTTTCCTGCCAACTCCATCTGGCCTAGGGGGCGGAGCCTGCACTCACCGCCACAGCTTAAGAGGCCTGAGGGAGGCTTCCGGGACACTGCTGCTGCTGCTCTAGTGAGTGCTGGGTGGGCCGCTCCCTTTCCTGCCGACTCCATCTGGCCTAGGGGGCGGAGTCTGCACTCACCGCCACAGCTTAAGAGGCCTGAGGGAGGCTTCCGGAACACTGCTGCTGCTGCTCTAGTGAGTGCTGGGTGGGCCGCTCCCTTTCCTGCCGACTCCATCTGGCCTAGGGGGCGGAGCCTGCACTCACCGCCACAGCTTAAGAGGCCTGAGGGAGGCTTCCGGGACACTGCTGCTGCTGCTCTAGTGAGTGCTGGGTGGGCCGCTCCCTTTCCTGCCATCTCCATCTGGCCTAGGGGGCGTAGCCTGCACTCACCGCCACAGCTTAAGAGGCCTGAGGGAGGCTTCCGGAACACTGCTGCTGCTGCTGCTGCTCTAGTGATTGCTGGGTGGGCCGCTCCCTTTCCTGCCGACTCCATCTGGCCTAGGGGGCGGAGCCTGCACTCACCGCCACAGCTTAAGAGGCCTGAGGGAGGCTTCCGGGACACTGCTGCTGCTGCTCTAGTGAGTGCTGGGTGGGCCGCTCCCTTTCCTGCCATCTCCATCTGGCCTAGGGGGCGTAGCCTGCACTCACCGCCACAGCTTAAGAGGCCTGAGGGAGGCTTCCGGAACACTGCTGCTGCTGCTGCTGCTGCTCTAGCGAGTGCTAGGTGGGCCGCTCCCTTTCCTGCCAACTCCATCTGGCCTAGGGGGCGGAGCCTGCACTCACCGCCACAGCTTAAGAGGCCTGAGGGAGGCTTCCGGGACACTGCTGCTGCTGCTCTAGTGAGTGCTGGGTGGGCCGCTCCCTTTCCTGCCGACTCCATCTGGCCTAGGGGGCGGAGCCTGCACTCACCGCCACAGCTTAAGAGGCCTGAGGGAGGCTTCCGGGACACTGCTGCTGCTGCTCTAGTGAGTGCTGGGTGGGCCGCTCCCTTTCCTGCCATCTCCATCTGGCCTAGGGGGCGTAGCCTGCACTCACCGCCACAGCTTAAGAGGCCTGAGGGAGGCTTCCGGAACACTGCTGCTGCTGCTGCTGCTCTAGTGATTGCTGGGTGGGCCGCTCCCTTTCCTGCCAACTCCATCTGGCCTAGGGGGCGGAGCCTGCACTCACCGCCACAGCTTACAAGGCCTGAGGGAGGCTTCCGGGACACTGCTGCTGCTCTAGTGAGTGCTGGGTGGGCCGCTCCCTTTCCTGCCAGCTCCATCTGGCCTAGGGGGCGGAGCCTGCACTCACCGCCACAGCTTAAGAGGCCTGAGGGAGGCTTCCGGGACACTGCTGCTGCTGCTGCTGCTCTAGTGAGTGCTGGGTGGGCCGCTCCCTTTCCTGCCAACTCCATCTGGCCTAGGGGGCGGAGCCTGCACTCACCGCCACAGCTTAAGAGGGCAGAGGGAGGCTTCCGGGACACTGCTGCTGCTGCTCTAGTGAGTGCTGGGTGGGCTGCTCCCTTTCCTGCCAACTCAATCTGGCCTAGGGGGCGGAGCCTGCACTCACCGCCACAGCTTAAGAGGCCTGAGGGAGGCTTCCGGAACACTGCTGCTGCTGCTGCACTAGTGAGTGCTGGGTGGGCCGCTCCCTTTCCTGCCCACTCCATCAGCCCTAGGGGGCGGACTGGTCCAACTGACTGGTCCATGGAGTGTCTATTCACCAGGAACTGGTAAGCCTGGCAGACCGGAATCCTAGGATAGTTAGGAACCAGAAGCTCTTTCCATGCACAGCCCCAGGAGGGAACTTTTCAGGTCACAGAATAGCAGTTCAGTGAATTCTCCAGACTGTTTCTCTCCAGTTTTATACAAATGAACGGTGAGGGATGGATGGGAATGGCAAGAAAAGCAGGTAAGGGCAGTGGTGAGCTTATGCTCTCGGGCCCTTTTGGCAGGCCCTATTCATTCACCTTAATAAACCTGACTATGTCTGAAAATACAATACAATGGATTTAAAAGCTGAATTAATATATCACATAGGTTATCTTTTTTCCTATTACAGTACTTTCCGCTTCTACTGAAAGAAATACAGAGAGAGAGAGAGAGAGAGAGAGATAGAAACATTTTGTGAATCTAAGTTTGGCCTCATTGAGGGGCCGTGTTTAAATATGAGTAAGAAAAGGAGAGTACCCCTAAACATTTTAAAAGAAAAAAAGCACTGAATAGCTAGCTAGGGGCCTAGGGGGCGGAGCCTGCACTCACCGCCACAGCTTAAGAGGCCTGAGGGAGGCTTCCGGGATACTGCTGCTGATGCTGCTACTCTAGTGAGTGCTGGGTGGGCCGCTCCCTATCCTGCCAACTCCATCTGGCCTAGGGGGCGGAGCCTGCAGTCACCGCCACAGCTTAAGAGGCCTGAGGGAGGCTTCTGGGACACTGCTGCTGCTACTGCTCTATGGAGTGCTGGGTGGGCCGCTCCCTTTCCTGCCAACTCCATCTGGCCTAGGGGGCGGAGCCTGCACTCTCCGCCACAGCTTAAGAGGCCTAAGGGAGGCTTCCGGGACACTTCTGCTGCTGCTGCTGCTCTAGTGAGTGCTGGGTGGTCCGCTCCCTTTCCTGCCAACTCCATCTGGCCTAGGGGGCGAAGCCTGCACTCACCGCCACAGCTTAAGAGGCCTGAGGGAGGCTTCCGGGACACTGCTGCTGCTGCTGCTGCTCTAGTGAGTGCTGGGTGGTCCGCTCCCTTTCCTGCCAACTCCATCTGGCCTAGGGGGCGAAGCCTGCACTCACCGCCACAGCTTAAGAGGCCTGAGGGAGGCATCCGGAACACTGCTGCTGCTGCTGCTGCTCTAGTGAGTGCTGGGTGGTCCGCTCCCTTTCCTGCCAACTCCATCTGGCCTAGGGGGCGGAGCCTGCACTCACCGCCACAGCTTAAGAGGCCTGAGGGAGGCTTCCGGGACACTGCTGCTGCTGCTCTAGTGAGTGCTGGGTGGGCCGCTCCCTTTCCTGCCAGCTCCATCTGGCCTAGGGGGCGGAGCCTGCACTCTCCGCCACAGCTTAAGAGGCTTGAGGGAGGCTTCCGGGACACTGCTGCTGCTCTAGTGAGTGCTGGGTGGGCCGCTCCCTTTCCTGCCAACTCCATCTGGCCTAGGGGGCGGAGCCTGCACTCACCGCCACAGCTTAAGAGGCCTGAGGGAGGCGTCTGGGACAATGCTGCTGCTGCTCTAGAGAGTGCTGGGTGGGCCGCTCCCTTTTCTCCCAACTCCATCTGGCCTAGGGGGCGGAGCCTGCACTCTCCGCCACAGCTTAAGAGGCCTGAGGGAGGCGTCCGGGACAATGCTGCTGCTGCTCTAGAGAGTGCTGGGTGGGCCGCTCCCTTTCCTGCCAACTCCATCTGGCCTAGGGGGCGGAGCCTGCACTCACCGCCACAGCTTAAGAGGCCTGAGGGAGGCTTCCGGGACACTGCTGCTGCTACTGCTCTATGGAGTGCTGGGTGGGCCGCTCCCTTTCCTGCCAACTCCATCTGGCCTAGGGGGCGGAGCCTGCACTATCCGCCACAGCTTAAGAGGCCTAAGGGAAGCTTCCGGGACACTTCTGCTGCTGCTGCTGCTCTAGTGAGTGCTGGGTGGGCCGCTCCCTTTCCTGCCAACTCCATCTGGCCTAGGGGGCGAAGCCTGCACTCACCGCCACAGCTTAAGAGGCCTGAGGGAGGCATCCGGGACACTGCTGCTGCTGCTGCTGCTCTAGTGAGTGCTGGGTGGTCCGCTCCCTTTCCTGCCAACTCCATCTGGCCTAGGGGGCGGAGCCTGCACTCACCGCCACAGCTTAAGAGGCCTGAGGGAGGCTTCAGGGACACTGCTGCTGCTGCTCTAGTGAGTGCTGGGTGGGCCGCTCCCTTTCCTGCCAGCTCCATCTGGCCTAGGGGGCGGAGCCTGCACTCTCCGCCACAGCTTAAGAGTCCTGAGGGAGGCTTCAGGGACACTGCTGCTGCTCTAGTGAGTGCTGGGTGGGCCGCTCCGTTTCCTGCCAACTCCATCTGGCCTAGGGGGCGGAGCCTGCGCTCACCGCCACAGCTTAAGAGGCCTGAGGGAGGCGTCTGGGACACTGCTGCTGCTGCTGCTCTAGTGAGTGCTGGGTGGGCCGCTCCCTTTCCTGCCAACTCCATCTGGCCTAGGGGGCGGAGCCTGCACTCACCGACACAGCTTAAGAGGCCTGAGGGAGGCTTCCAGGACACTGCTGCTGCTGCTGCTCAAGTGAGTGCTGGGTGGGCCGCTCCCTTTCCTGCCCACTCCATCTGGCCTAGGGGGCGGAGCCTGCACTCACCGCCACAGCTTAAGAGGCCTGAGGGAGGCTTCCGGAACACTGCTGCTGCTCTAGTGAGTGCTAGGTGGGCCGCTCCCTTTCCTGCCAACTCCATCTGGCCTAGGGGGCGGAGCCTGCACTCACCGCCACAGCTTAAGAGGCCTGAGGGAGGCTTCCGGGACACTGCTGCTGCTGCTGCTCTAGTGAGTGCTGGGGGGGCCGCTCCCTTTCCAGCCAACTCCATCTGGCCTAGGGGGCGGAGCCTGAATTCACAGACACAGCTTAAGAGGCCTGAGGGAGGCGTCCGGGACACTGCTGCTGCTCTAGTGAGTGCTGGGTGGGCCGCTCCCTTTCCTGCCAACTCCATCTGGCCTAGGGGGCGGAGCCTGCACTCACCGCCACAGCTTAAGAGGCCTGAGGGAGGCTTCCGAAACACTGCTGCTGCTGCTCTCGTGAGTGCTGGGTGGGCCGCTCCCTTTCCTGCCGACTCCATCTGGCCTAGGGGGCGGAGCCTGCACTCACCGACACAGCTTAAGAGGCCTGAGGGAGGCTTCCGGGACACTGCTGCTGCTGCTGCTGCTGCTAGTCTAGTGAGTGCTGGGTGGGCCGCTCCCTTTCCTGCCAACTCCATCTGGCCTAGGGGGCGGAGCCTGCACTCACCGCCACAGCTTAAGAGGCCTGAGGGAGGCTTCCGGGACACTGCTGCTGCTGCTGCTGCTGCTAGTCTAGTGAGTGCTGGGTGGGCCGCTCCCTTTCCTGCTAACTCCATCTGGCCTAGGGGGCGGAGCCTGCACTCACCGCCACAGCTTGAGGCCTGAGGGAGGCTTCTGGGACACTGCTGCTGCTGCTATTGCTCTAGTGAGTGCTGGGTGGGCCGCTCCCTTTCCTGCCAACTCCATCTGGCCTAGGGGGCGGAGCCTGCACTCACCACCACAGCTTAAGAGGCCTGAGGGAGGCTTCCGGTACACTGCTGCTGCTGCTGCTGCTCTAGTGAGTGCTGGGTGGGCCGCTCCCTTTCCAGCCAACTCCATCTGGTCTAGGGGGCGGAGCCTGAATTCACAGACACAGCTTAAGAGCCCTGAGGGAGGCTTCCGGGACACTGCTGCTGCTGCTGCTGCTCTAGTGAGTGCTGGGTGGGCCGCTCACTTTCCTGCCAACTCAATCTGGCCTAGGGGGCGGAGCCTGCACTCACCGCCACAGCTTAAGAGGCCTGAGGGAGGCTTCCGGAACACTGCTGCTGCTGCTCTAGTCAGTGCTGGGTGGGCCGCTCCGTTTCCTGCCAACTCCATCTGGCCTAGGGGGCGGAGCCTGCACTCACCGCCACAGCTGCAGAGGCCTGAGGGAGGCTTCCGGGACACTGCTGCTGCTGCTGCTGCTCTAGTGAGTGCTGGGTGGTCCGCTCCCTTTCCTGCCAACTCCATCTGGCCTAGGGGGCGGAGCCTGCACTCACCGCCACAGCTTCAGAGGCCTGAGGGAGGCTTCCGGGACACTGCTGCTGCTGCTGCTCTAGTGAGTGCTGGGTGGGCCGCTCCCTTTCCTGCCAACTCCATCTGGCCTAGGGGGCGGAGCCTGCACTCACCGCCACAGCTTAAGAGGCCTGAGGGAGGCTTCCGGAACACTGCTGCTGCTGCTCTCGTGAGTGCTGGGTGCGCCGCTCCCTTTCCTGCCGACTCCATCTGACCTAGTGGGTGGAGCCTGCACTCACCGCCACAGCTTAAGAGGCCTGAGGGAGGCTTCCGGGACACTGCTGCTGCTGCTTCTGCTACTCTAGTGAGTGCTGGGTGGGCCGCTCCCTTTCCTGCCAACTCCATCTGGCCTAGTGGGTGGAGCCTGCACTCACCGCCACAGCTTAAGAGGCCTGAGGGAGGCTTCCGGGACACTGCTGCTGCTGCTGCTCTAGTGAGTGCTGGGTGGGCCGCTCCCTTTCCTGCCAACTCCATCTGGCCTAGGGGGCGGAGCCTGCACTCTCCGCCACAGCTTAAGAGGCCTGAGGGAGGCTTCCGGGACACTGCTGCTGCTCTAGTGAGTGCTGGGTGGGCCGCTCCCTTTCCTGCCAACTCCATCTGGCCTAGGGGGCGGAGCCTGCACTCACCGCCACAACTTAAGAGGCCTGAGGGAGGCTTCCGGGACACTGTTGCTGCTTTAGTGAGTGGTGGGTGGGCCGCTCCCTTTCCTGCCAACTCCATCTGGCCTAGGGGGCGGAGCCTGCACTCACCGCCACAGCTTAAGAGGCCTGAGGGAGGCTTCCGGGACACTGCTGCTGCTGCTGCTCTAGTGAGTGCTGGGTGGGGCGCTCCCTTTCCTGCCAACTCCATCTGGCCTAGGGGGCGGAGCCTGCACTCTCCGCCACAGCTTAAGAGGCCTGAGGGAGGCTTCCGGGACACTGCTGCTGCTCTAGTGAGTGCTGGGTGGGCCGCTCCCTTTCCTGCCAACTCCATCTGGCCTAGGGGGCGGAGCCTGCACTCACCGCCACAGCTTAAGAGGCCTGAGGGAGGCTTCCGGGACTCTGCTGCTGCTGCTCCTGCTCTAGTGAGTGCTGGGTGGTCCGCTCCCTTTCCTGCCAACTCCATCTGGCCTAGGGGGCGGAGCCTGCACGCACCGCCACAGCTTCAGAGGCCTGAGGGAGGCTTCCGGGACACTGCTGCTGCTGCTGCTGCTCTAGTGAGTGCTGGGTGGGCCGCTCCCTTTCCTGCCAACTCCATTAGGGCCTAGGGGGCGGAGCCTGCACTCACCGCCACAGTTTAAGAGTCCTGAGGTAGGCTTCCGGAACACTGCTGCTGCTGCTGCTGCTGCTCTAGCGAGTGCTAGGTGGGCCGCTCCCTTTCCTGCCAACTCCATCTGGCCTAGGGGGCGGAGCCTGCACTCACCGCCACAGCTTAAGAGGCCTGAGGGAGGCTTCCGGGACACTGCTGCTGCTGCTCTAGTGAGTGCTGGGTGGGCCGCTCCCTTTCCTGCCGACTCCATCTGGCCTAGGGGGCGGAGTCTGCACTCACCGCCACAGCTTAAGAGGCCTGAGGGAGGCTTCCGGAACACTGCTGCTGCTGCTGCTGCTCTAGTGAGTGCTGGGTGGGCCGCTCCCTTTCCTGCCAACTCCATCTGGCCTAGGGGGCGGAGCCTGCACTCACCGCCACAGCTTAAGAGGCCTGAGGGAGGCTTCCGGGACACTGCTGCTGCTGCTCTAGTGAGTGCTGGGTGGGCCGCTCCCTTTCCTGCCAGCTCCATCTGGCCTAGGGGGCGGAGCCTGCACTCACCGCCACAGCTTAAGAGGCCTGAGGGAGGCTTCCGGGACACTGCTGCTGCTGCTGCTGCTCTAGTGAGTGCTGGGTGGGCCGCTCCCTTTCCTGCCAACTCCATCTGGCCTAGGGGGCGGAGCCTGCACTCACCGCCACAGCTTAAGAGGGCAGAGGGAGGCTTCCGGGACACTGCTGCTGCTGCTCTAGTGAGTGCTGGGTGGGCTGCTCCCTTTCCTGCCAACTCAATCTGGCCTAGGGGGCGGAGCCTGCACTCACCGCCACAGCTTAAGAGGCCTGAGGGAGGCTTCCGGGACACTGCTGCTGCTGCTGCACTAGTGAGTGCTGGGTGGGCCGCTCCCTTTCCTGCCCACTCCATCAGCCCTAGGGGGCGGACTGGTCCAACTGACTGGTCCATGGAGTGTCTATTCACCAGGAACTGGTAAGCCTGGCAGACCGGAATCCTAGGATAGTTAGGAACCAGAAGCTCATTCCATGCACAGCCCCAGGAGGGAACTTTTCAGGTCACAGAATAGCAGTTCAGTGAATTCTCCAGACTGTTTCTCTCCAGTTTTATACAAATGAACGGTGAGGGATGGATGGGAATGGCAAGAAAAGCAGGTAAGGGCAGTGGTGAGCTTATGCTCTCGGGCCCTTTTGGCAGGCCCTATTCATTCACCTTAATAAACCTGACTATGTCTGAAAATACAAAACAATGGATTTAAAAGCTGAATTAATATATCACATAGGTTATCTTTTTTCCTATTACAGTACTTTCCGCTTCTACTGAAAGAAATACAGAGAGAGAGAGAGAGAGAGATAGATAGAAACATTTTGTGAATCTAAGTTTGGCCTCATTGAGGGGCCGTGTTTAAATATGAGTAAGAAAAGGAGAGTACCCCTAAACATTTTAAAAGAAAAAAAGCACTGAATAGCTAGCTAGGGGCCTAGGGGGCGGAGCCTGCACTCACCGCCACAGCTTAAGAGGCCTGAGGGAGGCTTCCGGGACACTGCTGCTGCTGCTGCTACTCTAGTGAGTGCTGGGTGGGCCGCTCCCTATCCTGCCAACTCCATCTGGCCTAGGGGGCGGAGCCTGCAGTCACCGCCACAGCTTAAGAGGCCTGAGGGAGGCTTCCGGGACACTGCTGCTGCTACTGCTCTATGGAGTGCTGGGTGGGCCGCTCCCTTTCCTGCCAACTCCATCTGGCCTAGGGTGCGGAGCCTGCACTCTCCGCCACAGCTTAAGAGGCCTAAGGGAGGCTTCCGGGACACTTCTGCTGCTGCTGCTTCTCTAGTGAGTGCTGGGTGGTCCGCTCCCTTTCCTGCCAACTCCATCTGGCCTAGGGGGCGAAGCCTGCACTCACCGCCACAGCTTAAGAGGCCTGAGGGAGGCATCCGGGACACTGCTGCTGCTGGTGCTGCTCTAGTGAGTGCTGGGTGGTCCGCTCCCTTTCCTGCCAACTCCATCTGGCCTAGGGGGCGGAGCCTGCACTCACCGCCACAGCTTAAGAGGCCTGAGGGAGGCATCCGGGACACTGCTGTTGCTGCTGCTGCTCTAGTGAGTGCTGGGTGGGCCGCTCCCTTTCCTGCCAACTCCATCTGGCCTAGGGGGCGAAGCCTGCACTCACCACCACAGCTTAAGAGGCCTGAGGGAGGCATCCGGGACACTGCTGCTGCTGCTCTAGTGAGTGCTGGGTGGGCCGCTCCCTTTCCTGCCAACTCCATCTGGCCTAGGGGGCGGAGCCTGCACTCACCGCCACAGCTTAAGAGGCCTGAGAGAGGCTTCCGGGACACTGCTGCTGCTGCTCTAGTGAGTGCTGGGTGGGCCGCTCCCTTTCCTGCCAGCTCCATCTGGCCTAGGGGGCGGAGCCTGCACTCTCCGCCACAGCTTAAGAGGCCTGAGGGAGGCTTCCGGGACACTGCTGCTGCTCTAGTGAGTGCTGGGTGGGCCGCTCCCTTTCCTGCCAACTCCATCTGCCCTAGGGGGCGGAGCCTGCACTCACCGCCACAGCTTAAGAGGCCTGAGGGAGGCGTCCGGGACAATGCTGCTGCTGCTCTAGAGAGTGCTGGGTGGGCCGCTCCCTTTTCTCCCAACTCCATCTGGCCTAGGGGGCGGAGCCTGCACTCTCCGCCACAGCTTAAGAGGCCTGAGGGAGGCGTCCGGGACAATGCTGCTGCTGCTCTAGAGAGTGCTGGGTGGGCCGCTCCCTTTCCTGCCAACTCCATCTGGCCTAGGGGGCGGAGCCTGCACTCACCGCCACAGCTTAAGAGGCCTGAGGGAGGCTTCCGGGACACTGCTGCTGCTACTGCTCTATGGAGTGCTGGGTGTGCCGCTCCCTTTCCTGCCAACTCCATCTGGCCTAGGGGGCGGAGCCTGCACTATCCGCCACAGCTTAAGAGGCCTAAGGGAAGCTTCCGGGACACTTCTGCTGCTGCTGCTGCTGCTCTAGTGAGTGCTGGGTGGTCCGCTCCCTTTCCTGCCAACTCCATCTGGCCTAGGGGGCGAAGCCTGCACTCACCGCCACAGCTTAAGAGGCCTGAGGGAGGCATCCGGGACACTGCTGCTGCTGCTGCTGCTCTAGTGAGTGCTGGGTGGTCCGCTCCCTTTCCTGCCAACTCCATCTGGCCTAGGGGGCGGAGCCTGCACTCACCGCCACAGCTTAAGAGGCCTGAGGGAGGCTTCAGGGACACTGCTGCTGCTGCTCTAGTGAGTGCTGGGTGGGCCGCTCCCTTTCCTGCCAGCTCCATCTGGCCTAGGGGGCGGAGCCTGCACTCTCCGCCACAGCTTAAGAGGCCTGAGGGAGGCTTCCGGGACACTGCTGCTGCTCTAGTGAGTGCTGGGTGGGCCGCTCCCTTTCCTGCCAACTCCATCTGGCCTAGGGGGCGGAGCCTGCACTCACCGCCACAGTTTAAGAGGCCTGAGGGAGGCTTCCGGAACACTGCTGCTGCTGCTGCTGCTGCTCTAGTGAGTGCTAGGTGGGCCGCTCCCTTTCCTGCCAACTCCATCTGGCCTAGGGGGCGGAGCCTGCACTCACCACCACAGCTTAAGAGGCCTGAGGGAGGCTTCCGGGACACTGCTGCTGGTGCTCTAGTGAGTGCTGGGTGGGCCGCTCCCTTTCCTGCCGACTCCATCTGGCCTAGGGGGCGGAGTCTGCACTCACCGCCACAGCTTAAGAGGCCTGAGGGAGGCTTCCGGAACACTGCTGCTGCTGCTGCTGCTCTAGTGAGTGCTGGGTGGGCCGCTCCCTTTCCTGCCAACTCCAACTGGCCTAGGGGGCGGAGCCTGCACTCACCGCCACAGCTTAAGAGGCCTGAGGGTGGCTTCCGGGACAATGCTGCTGCTGCTCTAGAGAGTGCTGGGTGGGCCGCTCCCTTTTCTCCCAACTCCATCTGGCCTAGGGGGCGGAGCCTGCACTCACCGCCACAGCTTAAGAGGCCTGAGGGAGGCTTCCGGAACACTGCTGCTGCTTCAGATGCTGCTGCTGCTCTAGTGAGTGCTGGGTGGGCCGCTCCCTTTCCTGCCAGCTCCATCTGGCCTAGGGGGCGGAGCCTGCACTCTCCGCCACAGCTTAAGAGGCCTGAGGGAGGCTTCCGGGACACTGCTGCTGCTCTAGTGAGTGCTGGGTGGGCCGCTCCCTTTCCTGCCAACTCCATCTGGCCTAGGGGGCGGAGCCTGCACTCACCGTCACAGCTTAAGAGGCCTGAGGGAGGCTTCCGGGACACTGCTGCTGCTGCTCTAGTGAGTGCTGGGTGGGCCGCTCCCTTTCCTGCCAACTCAATCTGGCCTAGGGGGCGGAGCCTGCACTCACCGCCACAGCTTAAGAGGCCTGAGGGAGGCTTCCGGGACACTGCTGCTGCTGCTTCTGTTTCAGTGAGTGCTGGGTGGGCTGCTCCCTTTCCTGCCAACTCCATCTGGCCTAGGGGGCGGAGCCTGCACTCACCGCCACAGCTTAAGAGTCCTGAGGGAGGCTTCCGGGACACTGCTGCTGCTGCTGCTCTAGTGAGTGCTGGGTGGGGCGCTCCCTTTCCTGCCAACTCCATCTGGCCTAGGGGGCGAAGCCTGCACTCACCACCACAGCTTAAGAGGCCTGAGGGAGGCATCCGGGACACTGCTGCTGCTGCTCTAGTGAGTGCTGGGTGGGCCGCTCCCTTTCCTGCCAACTCCATCTGGCCTAGGGGGCGGAGCCTGCACTCACCGCCACAGCTTAAGAGGCCTGAGAGAGGCTTCCGGGACACTGCTGCTGCTGCTCTAGTGAGTGCTGGGTGGGCCGCTCCCTTTCCTGCCAGCTCCATCTGGCCTAGGGGGCGGAGCCTGCACTCTCCGCCACAGCTTAAGAGGCCTGAGGGAGGCTTCCGGGACACTGCTGCTGCTCTAGTGAGTGCTGGGTGGGCCGCTCCCTTTCCTGCCAACTCCATCTGCCCTAGGGGGCGGAGCCTGCACTCACCGCCACAGCTTAAGAGGCCTGAGGGAGGCGTCCGGGACAATGCTGCTGCTGCTCTAGAGAGTGCTGGGTGGGCCGCTCCCTTTTCTCCCAACTCCATCTGGCCTAGGGGGCGGAGCCTGCACTCTCCGCCACAGCTTAAGAGGCCTGAGGGAGGCGTCCGGGACAATGCTGCTGCTGCTCTAGAGAGTGCTGGGTGGGCCGCTCCCTTTCCTGCCAACTCCATCTGGCCTAGGGGGCGGAGCCTGCACTCACCGCCACAGCTTAAGAGGCCTGAGGGAGGCTTCCGGGACACTGCTGCTGCTACTGCTCTATGGAGTGCTGGGTGTGCCGCTCCCTTTCCTGCCAACTCCATCTGGCCTAGGGGGCGGAGCCTGCACTATCCGCCACAGCTTAAGAGGCCTAAGGGAAGCTTCCGGGACACTTCTGCTGCTGCTGCTGCTGCTCTAGTGAGTGCTGGGTGGTCCGCTCCCTTTCCTGCCAACTCCATCTGGCCTAGGGGGCGAAGCCTGCACTCACCGCCACAGCTTAAGAGGCCTGAGGGAGGCATCCGGGACACTGCTGCTGCTGCTGCTGCTCTAGTGAGTGCTGGGTGGTCCGCTCCCTTTCCTGCCAACTCCATCTGGCCTAGGGGGCGGAGCCTGCACTCACCGCCACAGCTTAAGAGGCCTGAGGGAGGCTTCAGGGACACTGCTGCTGCTGCTCTAGTGAGTGCTGGGTGGGCCGCTCCCTTTCCTGCCAGCTCCATCTGGCCTAGGGGGCGGAGCCTGCACTCTCCGCCACAGCTTAAGAGGCCTGAGGGAGGCTTCCGGGACACTGCTGCTGCTCTAGTGAGTGCTGGGTGGGCCGCTCCCTTTCCTGCCAACTCCATCTGGCCTAGGGGGCGGAGCCTGCACTCACCGCCACAGTTTAAGAGGCCTGAGGGAGGCTTCCGGGACACTGCTGCTGGTGCTCTAGTGAGTGCTGGGTGGGCCGCTCCCTTTCCTGCCAACTCCATCTGGCCTAGGGGGCGGAGCCTGCACTCACCGCCACAGCTTAAGAGGCCTGAGGGAGGCTTCCGGGACACTGCTGCTGGTGCTCTAGTGAGTGCTGGGTGGGCCGCTCCCTTTCCTGCCGACTCCATCTGGCCTAGGGGGCGGAGTCTGCACTCACCGCCACAGCTTAAGAGGCCTGAGGGAGGCTTCCGGAACACTGCTGCTGCTGCTGCTGCTCTAGTGAGTGCTAGGTGGGCCGCTCCCTTTCCTGCCAACTCCATCTGGCCTAGGGGGCGGAGCCTGCACTCACCACCACAGCTTAAGAGGCCTGAGGGAGGCTTCCGGGACACTGCTGCTGGTGCTCTAGTGAGTGCTGGGTGGGCCGCTCCCTTTCCTGCCGACTCCATCTGGCCTAGGGGGCGGAGTCTGCACTCACCGCCACAGCTTAAGAGGCCTGAGGGAGGCTTCCGGAACACTGCTGCTGCTGCTGCTGCTCTAGTGAGTGCTGGGTGGGCCGCTCCCTTTCCTGCCAACTCCAACTGGCCTAGGGGGCGGAGCCTGCACTCACCGCCACAGCTTAAGAGGCCTGAGGGTGGCTTCCGGGACAATGCTGCTGCTGCTCTAGAGAGTGCTGGGTGGGCCGCTCCCTTTTCTCCCAACTCCATCTGGCCTAGGGGGCGGAGCCTGCACTCACCGCCACAGCTTAAGAGGCCTGAGGGAGGCTTCCGGAACACTGCTGCTGCTTCAGATGCTGCTGCTGCTCTAGTGAGTGCTGGGTGGGCCGCTCCCTTTCCTGCCAGCTCCATCTGGCCTAGGGGGCGGAGCCTGCACTCTCCGCCACAGCTTAAGAGGCCTGAGGGAGGCTTCCGGGACACTGCTGCTGCTCTAGTGAGTGCTGGGTGGGCCGCTCCCTTTCCTGCCAACTCCATCTGGCCTAGGGGGCGGAGCCTGCACTCACCGTCACAGCTTAAGAGGCCTGAGGGAGGCTTCCGGGACACTGCTGCTGCTGCTCTAGTGAGTGCTGGGTGGGCCGCTCCCTTTCCTGCCAACTCAATCTGGCCTAGGGGGCGGAGCCTGCACTCACCGCCACAGCTTAAGAGGCCTGAGGGAGGCTTCCGGGACACTGCTGCTGCTGCTTCTGTTTCAGTGAGTGCTGGGTGGGCTGCTCCCTTTCCTGCCAACTCCATCTGGCCTAGGGGGCGGAGCCTGCACTCACCGCCACAGCTTAAGAGTCCTGAGGGAGGCTTCCGGGACACTGCTGCTGCTGCTGCTCTAGTGAGTGCTGGGTGGGGCGCTCCCTTTCCTGCCAACTCCATCTGGCCTAGGGGGCGGAGCCTGCACTCACCGCCACAGCTTCAGAGGCCTGAGGGAGGCTTCCGGGACACTGCAGCTGCTGCTGCTGCTGCTCTAGTGAGTGCTGGGTGGGCCGCTCCCTTTCCTGCCAACTCCATCTGGCCTAGGGGGCAGACTGGTCCAACTGACTGGTCCATGGAGTGTCTATTCACCAGGAACTGGTAAGCCTGGCAGACCGGAATCCTAGGATAGTTAGGAACCAGAAGCTCATTCCATGCACAGCCCCAGGAGGGAACTTTTCAGGTCACAGAATAGCAGTTCAGTGAATTCTCCAGAGTGTTTCTCTCCAGTTTTATACAAATGAACGGTGAGGGATGGATGGGAATGGCAAGAACAGCAGGTAAGGGCAGTGGTGAGTTTATGCTCTCGGGCCCTTTTGGCAGGCCCTATTCGTTCACCTTAATAAACCTGACTATGTCTGAAAATACAATACAATGGATTTAAAAGCTGAATTAATATATCACATAGGTTATCTTTTTTCCTATTACAGTACTTTCCGCTTCTACTGAAAGAAATACAGAGATAGATAGATAGCTAGATAGATATAGATAGATGAGAGAGAGAGAGAGAGAGACAGATTTTTTTTCTGGGGGGACGCGGGGGGATGCATACCCCTAAGCATTTTGTGAATCTAAGTTTGGCCTCATTGAGGGGCCGTGTTTAAATATGAGTAAGAAAATGAGAGTACCCCTAAACATTTTAAAAGAAAAAAAGCACTGAATAGCTAGATAGCTAGATAGCTAGCTAGCTAGCTAGATAGCTAGATAGATAGACAGATAGTCTCCAGAACCAGACTCTGGGACAGACTACAGGGTACCAATATAGATAGAAAGCTTCTGCTCTTAATTCAGGCACTCCACGCAAACACGGCTCTTAGAGTCAGGTGTAGCCGCCTAGGGCACCTAACGGACCCCATTAAAACCTTCAAAGGAGTCAGGCAAGGATGCCTATTGGCCCCTCTACTATTCAATTTCTATTTAAATAATTTAGTATCTGCACTCAATGACTCAGAACTCCACCCTCCGAAGCTCGCAAATCAGCATATTTCGGTCCTGCTATATGCCGATGAGGCGGTAATTCTATCTAGAACCCCCATTGGACTCAAAAGAGCACTAAGGAAGCTCGCAGCATACTGTGAAACTGAATGTCTCAAAATCAACTATCAAAAGACCAAGATACTCGCTTTTGGGGGAAAACCAAAGCTTAGAAGCTGGGAACTCTAAGGCCATAAATTAGAACAAGTCACAAATTATAAGTATCTAGGAATGGTGGTACAGGCCTCAGGAACCAACAAACGTCACATAAACTCCATCGGGAGCTCAGCGGAAAAAACCGCAAACTGTATCCTTAAATTTTTCAGAGCACAAGGGGGCTTCGTCTCTAAAATTATACAAGGCCAAAGCTCTAAAATTATACAAGGCCAAAGCTTTGGCACAGCTCCTTTATGGATCCTTTCTGGGCCCGCCTTCCTCTGCTTTCTCCCCGCTTGAGAGAGTTCAATCCAAACTTCTTAGAGCTCTCCTCCAAGTCCCCAGATGTGTTTCAAACGCATGGGTTAGACTAGAAACGGGGATGATGAGAGTGGAGGCTTATATCTGCCTAACATCAATCTACAAATGGCTGGCATTGAATCTGCTCCCCCGAGGGATAGCCCCATTGATCCTCTGCGATCAATTCCAGTCAGGCTGGCAGACTGCAGACCTGAACACCCTTCAGAAACTGGGTTTTGCCCCTCAAGCCCTTCTGAGCCTGGGGTTGGGCCAGGCAAAAGCCACGGTCAGGCAAAGAATCTTAGACACCGAGAGACAGCAGGACTGCGCAAGGTGCCCCGACTATAAAATTTGAGAAATCGAGAGATATATAGCTGCACCGGCAGCATATCTCTTCTTTCTCGTATCTAAAAATGCAAGAAGAGCCTTTACACTCGCCAGAAGCTCGGCTCTGCCCTCGCCGGTCCTGGAAGGAGCCTTTAAAAAGTCCCATATGCTCAGAGTCTTTGCGCCTGTCCATTGGGAGAGATAGGAAGCCCAGAGCACTTGTTCTTTAGATGTCTCTTTTATGAAGAGGAACGTAGTAAGACCATTGGTGAGGCTCGCCAACCTCCCGGAAAAGCAAAAACTTGACCTTTTCCTGTTAGGCAAAGATCAGAAGACGACCTGGATGGTCGCCAGATTCTGTGTACAGATCTGTAGGCACAGACCATCTCCCAACTCAAACTAGTTCGTTATGAAAATCCCCAAACTCGGTTCCATGGGTGACTCTGGGTCAACTCCCTGCAATAGTTTATTGTTGTACATTTTTTAATTCTCTGTTTTTCTTCTGTGACTGTAACCCCAAGTGCGTTTTATGAGCTGGTCTCCAACCGTAATAAATTAGATAGATAGATAGATAGATAGATAGATAGATAACATGGACATGGGTACCTAAAGGAAGTCAGTGTGAGCAAGTGAAATGTTGAGGACTAGTAACTTGTGGCAGAGGCAGATCTAGGGCAGTGCAGCCAGTTCTGCCAAACTGGGCATCAAGCCAAGGGGGGCACTGCAGGGTGTCGCAACTATGATGTAGTGAATTGAGCAGAGCAGGTGGTGAGGCAGGGAGCTGCTGGATTTTGACCTTGCACAGAGCGCCACCGAAATTTGAAAGATCAAAGTTCCCCCCACCTCACTTGTGGGCTGATTTGCAAAGCTACAATAGGCCCCACTGCATTTTCAGGACAGTGGCCTTTTTTTTAACCTATAACCACAATAATCAAGAATTATTGTTCCAGTTGCTAGAACTGAGCTGAGGGGGTCTCCTTGTACCTCTTTCCTAAAGCAAAGACATGAAGGATCTCTCTCCATGAGAACCTACCCGGACCCTGAAATAAACATCAGAGGCCCTTCTTTGTGTGCCTCCCCCACGAGAGGGCCAAAGGGTGGCAACACAAGAACGGGCCTTATCTGCAGTGGCTCCCTGTTTGTGGAATGCTTGGCTGGCACCTTCATCATACACCTTTAGGCACCAGGCAACAAAGGGAAATAGATTCAGGAGCAGTTGACACGAATAAGGAGTACCCAGTTCCCTTTTTCTCTCTAAGCCTGACATTGTTTAAAGAAAATGTGGGGTGCATTTTTACAGGCACTTACAAGAGGGTCAATCTTGCTGAACTCAGTGGGGCTACTCAGTGAGTAAAACTGCTCAGGGTTGCACAGCTGGTCAATTAAATGTATGTGTTTTAGCTGATTGACCACTAATTTCTTAAATTTGGCAAAAACTTGCCCCTGGGTAAAAAGTATTCTGAAAGATGCTTAAGCTTTCCTTTTTCTTGGGTACACAGGTGTACACCTGTAAACAGGTGCCCTATTGTGTTAGAACATGTGCAAGACAGGAGCATGGTCTTGTGTGGCCCACATTGTTCCCCATTGGGACCTTCAATGTGAACAGAAGAAGTTGCCTCCTATCCGGAGAGGACACTTGAAGGCACAGTGGAACCTTGGTTCTCAAATGGCTCAGTTGACGAACAAATCGGAACCCGAACGCCGCAAACCCAGAAGTTAAATGCTTTGGTTTGCAAACTTTTTTCGGAAGCCGAATGTCCGATGTGGCGGTCGGCTATTGTTTCCGGGGCGCCGGCGCCAATTGGAAGCCGCACCTTGGTTTTAGAACGTTTCGGAAGTCGAATGGACTTCCGGAACGGATTACATTCGAGAACCAGTGTACCACTGTACTATCAAATTCCAAATCCACATGAAAAAACCCCTCAGCATTCTAGCAGATTCCTTACAGGACTATAATTCCACACTGTATATATCACAATAAGAGACAGCATGCCTTCAACACATGGGCATCCAGTTCCTTAAACTGCATCAAGTCCATCAGTACCGATTTCCCATCAGATTGTTTCTGGGACAGAGTTGATCCTTGTTCTCCTTTCCTCTTGAAAGGCTACAAAATGGTTATCCTTGGGATGAGACAATATGTACATTAAAACATATATTGCAATGCCCACCATTATTGACCATTAGCCATGCTGGCTGAGACCATCTGTATGGCCACAGATTGCCCGTCCCTGATATTTTATTTTTATGGGTTTTCCACACACATCTGCTCAGCTTCTGTGAGAACAGGATGCGTGAATAGTTGGGCCATTGGCCTGATCCAGCAGGCTCTTTTTATGTTCTTACGTTAGAGGTATGCTGCCTTTGTGCACGGCTCTTCCACTTACCTCTCATGTTCAAGCCATAATAAACGAGTGAGTGCCTGAGCATGTGCAGAGTGCCACCCTCCCTCAGTGGTGAAATAAATAATCACTACTTTTACTTGAAGCCCTGATAGCCATCGCACCCAGCAGCTCTGGTATGTTTCGTGCACACAATAGAGCACCCTTGATGGATCAAGACCGATGACACAATGCCACGTTGTGTTTCTGTTCCCTAGAAGTTGCTTCAACTTTCGTGCACACAATTTCTGCTGTTGATGGAGACCTTGGCATTATGATAAGAGTAACAGGAACAGCACTTACGGCGCCAAAACAAAAGTGAAAGCAGAACAAGTTTGGACAAAACAGCACAGCAGTGTGTCAAAGTTCCCTGGAGTCCCAAATGCACATTTCCTCCCCTGCCAGGTAGATTTCGGCAATTCATAGTCTATGTTTTATGTGGATCTGCCCACATATAATTAATGGAAAGGTCCATCTCCTGTTCCCATTGCCGATTGATATAAGAGGTGTGCTCAGTTTGTTTTTAGGGCGTCCTTCTTTTTGCAGGGAATGGGGTGTAGTATTTTTTGGTATTAATTCCTATACTATTTTCATCATCATCATCATCATTTATTACTTATACCCCGTCCATCTGGCTGGGTTTCCCCAGCCACTCTGGGAGGCTTCCAACAAAATATTAAAAATACAATAAAACATCAAACATTAAAAACTTCCCTAAACAGGGCTGCCTTCAGGTATCTTCTAAAAGTATAAGTTATATATCATTCATAATTCCACTTCATATCATTTTCATATAATTTAATTGTGATATTATGTTTTCAATACAGTGGTACCTTGCTTCTCGAACTTAATCCGTTCCGGAAGTCCATTCGCCTCCCAAAACCATTTGAAAACCAAGGCGCAGCTTCCGATTGGCTGCGGGAGCTTCCTGCACTCAAGCGGAAGCCGCGTCGGACGTTTGGCTTCCGAAAAACTGGAACACTCACTTCTGGATTTGCGGCGTTTGGGAGCCGATTTGTTTGGGAGCCAAGCCGTTTGACTACCAAGGTACAACTGTAAGTCTGATTGAATTTGGTGGGGCTTACTCTCAGGCAAGTGGGTTTAGAATTGCAGCCTGAAGCAGCTTTGGAGGCTGGCTGTGTCCACACTATGGACTTAGGACTTGCCTGCACCAGAGCAGAATCTGCAGTCTAGACTAGATTTGCATCACCCTGTCTCCCCATGAATATATGGGCCTTCAGATGAGATACTTCCCACCCCATTGTTCTCCTGGACCTTTTGCCCTTTAAATTCAGGGTTTTTCAGTCCTCAGAAAGTCCAAAATGGGCATGATCGAGAAACCCCTTTGCACGTAGTACAAGAAACATGTATTAGTGCTGAGCCCCGGAATAAATTTCCCCCATCATATTTGGGAGACAGATAAAACTATAACAAAAGATTATTATTTCTTTTTCTTACAGAGGAACAGCACAATTCTATGTGTCTTTGCTTTAGGAAAGACCTCTAGGAATTTCTGGTTACAAATCAAAACTTAGCCACCATGCTGAAAATAATGCAGGGCCTACCGTAGCTTTGCAAATAAGCCCACAAGTGACTAGCCCTCAACATTTCACTTGTTCGCCTTGACCTCATTAAGTAGAGGGTGGAGGAAATGCTTGTGCTTTCGGTTTAGAGAGCGAGGGGGAATTCTGGGGAATTCAAGCAAAGAACGAAGCGTCAAAACAGAGCTTTGTGGCTTGAGTATGACTTGATCTCAGTCCAGACAGATCAACCATATGTGGCCAGTTTACAAGCCCCCCTACCCCTGGTACCCTTTCTCCCTGTATTGCTGCTCCAGAACTTTTCACTGCTTAGAAATGTAGGACACAATGTTGGATGGTCGGAGGGGTTGGATTCCTATTGGATCGGTTAGTCTAGGCTTAGCAGAGTGAGCAGGGCAGGCAGCCCCTAGTGCCGTATTTACATGTAAGCTAAACAAGCTATAGTTTAGGGCCCCACTCTCTTGGTCCCCCCCCCCAATTTAAAGGAAATAAAACCTGGATGTACATTTCCAAAATATAAGGTAAAAAATATAAAAATAAAACCTACAGACAGCAACAGTGTTTTGTGTTGTGTAGGGACGCGGGTGGTGCTGTGGTCTAAACCACTGAGCCTCTTGGGCTTGCCGATCAGAAGGTCGGCGGTTCGAATCCCCGCGACGGGGTGAGCTCCCGTTGCTCGGTCCCTGCTCCTGCCAACCTAGCAGTTCGAAAGCACGTCAAAGTACAAGTAGATAGATAGGTACCGCTCCGGCGGGAAGGTAAACGGCATTTCCGTGCGCTGCTCTGGTTCGCCAGTCATGCTGGCCACATGCTGGCCACATGACCCAGAAAAACTGTCTGCGGACACATGCCGGCTCCCTCGGCCTATAGAACGAGATGAGCGCGCAACCGCAGAGTCGTCCGCGACTGGACCTAACGGTCAGGGGTCCCGTTACCTTTTAGCCATCACAAATAATACTGCTTTCTCTCAAAGTTGACACCTTTCACGAAAACTGATAAGTTACCTGTTGTAGGGAATCATTTCTCCTCTTTTCTTAATCCAAACCCACACTTTTAAGCCACTTACTTAAGCAAACTTAGACAAATTCTTTTCAAAGAATAACAAGGGTCGAGAGGAGGGCTAGATGTTACCTGGTTTTCAAAATCAGGATAGAGCACCAGCTAAATTTTGCAATGTACCAATATATCACCATGTCTGCAATCAGGATGGAGCTATGTAGAGGCACTAGCTGGCTTCACAGTTTTCCCCGCATGGTGATTTTTGCATAGAGCACACACACATACTTTAAGGCTGGGCAATGTATCAATACATTTGGGGGTGAGGAAATAAGTTTGAAGTCCACAGCGTGGTAACAGTGCCATAATATTAATCACAATGTGTGCGCGTGCCGTGTAAAAAACCATTATGTGGGAAAAACCGTGAAGCCAGTCATCGCTTCTCTCATGGTTCCTTCTGTCCCTGTTGCTCTGCACTATAAAATAACAGTTGTAAGTGTCTTAAAGCTAAGTAAAAATGTATCTGTTTTAGACCCCTAAGTAGCAGCAGTTTTCAGGACCTTACCCCCTTCACCTCTACATAGAGAACCCCTAGATATGCCTCTGCGCGTAAGATGTGATCATGCTGTAGGTACAGTCGTACCTCGGAAGTCGAACGGAATCTGTTCTGGAAGTCCGTTCGTCTTCCAAAATGTTTGGGAACCAAGGCGTAGCTTCCAATCGAAAGCCTCGTAGGCCGCGTTGGACGTTCGGGTTCCAAATAACGTTCGCAAACCGGAACACTCACTTCCGGGCTTGCAGCTTTTGGGAGCCAAAACGTTCGACTTGCAAGGCGTTCGGGATCCAAGGTACGACTGTAAATTTATTAGATTGCCACATATTAAACAACTGAATCAAGCAAGAGGAACAAAACACAAGGACACATTTGGCGGAGAACAGTGAAACTTTATTGCATTTACAAACACACTGGGAAATCAAAGGCAAGCCCCAAAAGTTTGCACCAATTTATGGATTGTACTCTTTTTATTTACTGTTTGCTATATATATATAAAAAAATCTGCTACTACTTTAAGTGAATGGATAGGACCACATTAGGGTGTCTCAAGAATATGGTGGATAAAATGCTAATGATTTGTGTTGCTGTACTGTAAAAGATGGGGGGGCGGGATTCAACACATTTTTATATGAACAAGTTTATGCCTAAACATTAATTGTACCCTTTCATTATCTGCTTTTCAAAATCAATCTAGGGTTTCCCACTTTACTCATTTTTTGATACGGCCTTTAAAAAGAAATCCTGGAACACCTCCCCGATTTCTTTGTTATACTGTAAATTTGTAAATAGCTACTGTAATCGATTTTAGCTCATTGAAACAAGTATCATGTTATATATATTATATATGTTTTCCATTTTTAAAAACTTTGTGTCAAGCTAAAAACCCTGTGCATCAAAACCGTGCTCAGTTTAGCAGTGATGCCTGAGACGGCTTCCAACAGGAGCTTAAAAATACATTAAAACATCAGTCATTAAAAAACTTCCCTAAACAGGGCTGCCTTCAGATGTCTTCTAAACATCAGGTAGTTCTTTATTCCTTTGACATCTGATGGGAGGGCGTTCCACAGGACGGGAGCCACTACCGAGAAGGCCCTCTGCCTGGTTCCCTGTAACTTGGCATCTCGCAGTGAGGGAACCGCCAGAAGGCCCTCGGCGCTGGACCTCAGTGTCCGGGCAGAACGATGGGGGTGGAGACGCTCCTTCAGGTCTACTGGACCGAGGCCGTTTAGGCGGCTTTCAAGGTCAGCACCAACACTTTGAATTGTGCTCGGAAATGGACTGGGAGCCAATGTAGGTCTTTCAAGTTCTGTGGTCTGGGCGGCCGCTCCCAGTCACCAGTCTAGCTGCCGCATTCTGGATAAGTTGTAGTGCAGGACCTCTGAAAGGGCCTCTGGTTCTCCATCCCTGTGATATACACTGCAGTAACAGCTTGTACATGAGGCTGATTGTGGATGTAACTGTGATATCAAAGGGAACAAGACAGAGGCTTCTAATTGGCTTTACCCATTTTCAGTGGTTGATGTTCTTATGACTGCGACGGTCAGTCCTTCTGCATTTAAGTCAGATCATGCTGATGCTCCAGTGTCACCGTCTGTTTCAGAAGCTGCCACTTGGGGTCCTCAGGGAAGTGCTTCTTAATAAACAGAGCGGGGTGAGTAAGGAAGTAAAACTCATCGTACCTGCAAAAGGAGAAGGCGCAATAGTCTAGTATTTCATAATATTGCCTAAATTAGCACCAGGGCCAGACAGGCAAACAGAGTGGTGATCCAGAGCAGCTGGAGGGCATCTGGTTGAGGAAGCTGCTGTGTTGCAACAATCCAGCCTCCAGAATCCCCAGATTTTACACATGTAGCCCAGAATAAGCACAACACTCCAGAACTGTTCAAAGAGGATAAATAGATGGTATCTATCCCTGCCATCAGGACACTCCATGCCCATGGCTTAATAATAATAATAATAATAATAATAATAATAATAATAATAATGAAATATTACTTATACCCCCACCCATCTGGCCGGGCCTCCACAGCCACTCTGCACGGAATAACACTTCAAAGATTAAAAACTTCCCTAAACAGGGCTGCCTTCAGATGTCTTCTAAAAGTCAGATAGTTATTGTATTTCCTTGACATCTGATGGGAGGGCGTTCCACAGGGCGGGCGCCACTACTGAGAAGGCCTGGTTCCCTGTAACCTCACTTCTCACAGTGAGGGAACTGCCAGAAGGCCCTCAGAGCTGGACCTCAGGCTGAAGGATGGGGGTGGAGACACTCCTTCAGGTATACTGGGCCGAGGCCATTTAGGGCTTTAGAGGTCAGCACCAACACTTTGAATTGTGCTTGGAAATGTACTGGGAGCCAATGTAGGTCTTTCAGGGCCGGTGTTATATGGTCTCGGCGGCCGCTCCCAGTCACCAACCTAGCTGCAGCATTCTTATTGCACTTGCTTACATTAATCAGCCCTGCGGCCATCAAATTGCAAACTCTGACAAGTGGTCCAAGCAAAACAAAACCACCTGAAAGCAAATGAAGTTAACTGTGAGAGCCAGTGTGGTGTAGTGGTTAAGAGCGGTGGACTCGTAATCTGGGGAACCGGGTTCGCTTCCCTGCTCCTCCACCTGCAGCTAGTCACACTTCTCTGAAGTCTCTCAGCCCCACTCACCTCACAGAGTGTTTGTTGTGGGGGAGGAAGGGAAAGGAGATTGTTGGCCGCTTTGAGACTCCTTAGGGTAGTGAGAAAGCGGGATATCAAATCCAAACTCTTCTTCTTCTGCTATCCCCTCAGTGTGTCCCACGCTCTGCCTGGTCTGCCTAACAACGTACCTGAAAGTGAACTTGCTAAAAGCAGTATTCACAGAGCCACTTCCCCAGGTGCAGTCTAAGAGATGCCACCTTCCATCAATGCGGACAGCATTCCAGGCATGGTCGCTCTTCCCCTTTACGCTGCAGCTGCCTATCAAATACTGGCACTGTATCCCTGCAATACTGAGAGGGGAAGGAAGGTATTCAGGAACAGTGTTGCTACCAAGAGGACAAGTGGTTGCTTTCACCGCTTTGATAGGCTGGAGTGGCCGCCCTTCATTTTGCTGGATCAGAGAAAACAGCAATCAGGTTCTCCACAGATTCTCATTTGCTCCAATTTGGCAGGAAAACACAAGTTTTCCTGGGATGAAAGAACAACAACAACATTTGGACACGGACCTGGAAAGCCAGGACCTGTGCCTATAAAGCACAGAGCAAAGGTAAGTATGGATGAGGAACTAAGTCACACAGGGAAGAGACCCATTAAATTCAAGTAATTTTTAAGTCTATGGATTCCAGTGGATCTACTCAATTCAATGCAGCCCTATATATGCAAGTTTGCTTCAGGATCATTCCTCCACTTACATGGTGGGTCATGTTCCGGAACCCCATGCACATAACCAAACATTGTGTAAGTAGGGTAAAGGTAAAGGTAAAGGTAAAGGTAAAGGTAAAGGTAAAGGTAAAGGTAAAGGTAAAGGTAAAGGTAAAGGACCCCTGAAAGTTAAGTCCAGTCACAGACAACTCTGGGGTTGCGGCACTCATCTCACTTTACAGGCCGAGGGAGCCGGCGTTTGTCTGCAGACAGTTTTTTGCGGGCCATGTGGCCAGCCTGACAAAGCCGCCTCTG
The DNA here is from genome assembly GCF_964106645.2 of Podarcis pityusensis. Taxonomy (NCBI): domain Eukaryota; kingdom Metazoa; phylum Chordata; class Lepidosauria; order Squamata; family Lacertidae; genus Podarcis; species Podarcis pityusensis. The sequence goes on from NC_138045.1 coordinate 2,909,677, forward strand.
GCGCAACAGAACACCGAAACCAGAGCAGCGCACGGAAACGCCGTTTACCTTCCCGCCGGAGCGGTACCTATTTATCTACTTGCACTTTTTGGCATGTTTTCCAACTGCTAGGTTGGCAGGAGCTGGGACCGAGCAACGGGAGCTCACCCCGTCGTGGGGATTTGAACCGCCGACCTTCTGATCGGCAAGCCCAAGAGGCTCAGTGGTTTAGACCACAGCGCCACCCGTGTCCCTGTGTAAGTAGGGAGCACACACTAAAAAAAAGCTCATTTTTTCCTGCTCTCCAGCTCTCTCTCCCCACAACACTCCTTTCAACCAGAGTTGAAGCTCTGGAGCTGGCTGGAGGACCTGTGGAAAAGCAGCAGCAGCTGCCATGCTGTGACGTGTGTCAGCTACTAGGTGGGGAGGCTGAGCAGCCTAAACAAAGCCCCACTGTGCCTCCGTTCTCTTTGGGGCTTCCTCCGCTCCCACTGAAGTCCTCTTTGGGTTCTGGCGAGGGTCTCCTCATGAGCCATGAGGACTCTCCAGATCTCTCCCGCCATTTTCTGCTTAGAATCTATTGATTTACATATTTCCGAGGGCTGTCACGTGCGAGTTGATCACGCCTAAGCATGGAGATAGCTGCCTAGGGCAAGGGGTGGGGAACCTGTGGCTCTCCAGATCTCCTATCGCTACAGCCAAGTAACAACCACTTGCCATGATGGCTGGAGCCAACAGAAGTTACCTGCACATTTCTTGAAAGAGTCGAGCATATCCACCGCAAATAGCCTTTCCTGACTGAAGGACATCAGCTGGTTTAAATGACACCTTGTCCAGGTTATAGCAGCCTTCCACATCATATTCTGTAGAAATAAAGACAATGAGCACCCATTCTGATTTGCTTGTGGGGTGGCAACACTTTGCCACACTTTCCATCGTGTTTCTCAATATCTTTCCTGGTTGCCAAAATCTGACTGGGGGGTGGCGTGGCTTGTCTTGCAAGAGCTCCAAATGAACTTTTGATTGCACAACATGAATTTGCCCATATGTGATTGAATCGCACCTCAAAAGAGAAAGTCTGGAAGCACTCGTAAATCTGCTTTGTGTAGACCCAGGGTCTTGTTGCCAAATAAAAATGCACACTGGTGCAAGGGTTAGGAGTCGGGAGACACCTCCTCTCCTCCCGTGCTGCGACCTTTACTTTATTTTGACAAAGTAATAAGAATAAATAAATAAGAATAAAAATGTGCACCCCACCAGCGAGACTATTCCATTGTAACTATCCAACCTCCCAAAATTTCAACACCTCTAGCGATGGTTTGACCCCTTTCCATTATAACAGTACAAATTCTACAAACACCCTCCATATCTCCTCAAAATCATTCCTCCTGCATATTCCCCGTTGTCAGGGGTTCGGGGACAGAGGCACAGGGTAGGCAGGAGATGGAGAGCGATGGGGATGAATCCCAGGACAGCGAGGAAGAGGATGACAATGACTCTAGAGATTCCATGAGTCTTTCCAGCGAATCAGAGGATTCCCAGAAGGGGGCGCCGGTGGTCAAGGCCAGGGGAGCCCCAGGGGGGACTTGTCAGGAGCAGGGGGCCAGCGGGGGATCCCAAAGTGGCAGCTGGGCGTCAGGACCAGCCTCCCCGCCAGAGTGCAGCGAAGGGGGTGGAGGTTCCAGTGTATCAGGGGAGGCGGCTCCGGCAGTAGAGAAAGGAGGGAGGTCGGAGCAAGCCACCCTCCCGGAAGGGGAGGGGAGTAGTGAAGGGAGTAGCGTAGCTGTCAAAAGGAAAGTTAGAGGTTGGGGGCGCGCGCCAAGTTCAAATGTAGAGGCGCGCGGAAGTACAGGGAGCCCGGAGGAGGGGCCAGGTCCCAAAGCCCGCAGGAGGGGGCAAGAGCAGTCTGATTCCGCGTCGGAGGAATCCAGGAGGGGCGAAACCCCAGCGGGCAGAAAGACCCTGCGGAAAAGGAAAGAGAGAAAGAGGTGGAGCAGCGCAAGCCTCTTAAACTGGTGCAGGGGAGGGACAGATTCAGAAGGTACTTCAGCGGTCTAAGCCTAGCAGACGTAGGGCTGCGCGCCTCGGATCTGAAGCAAACAATGAACTGCAATAAACATTTTTGTATATAAGAAAAGAAAGGCGTTGGTCTTTTGTGAGCTGAGACTTGAGGCAGCCCTGACAGTAAGTCCCTTCTCAAAAAACTGCAAAAATTTTTTTTTTTTTTGCAAAGCTCACGAAGTTTGGCAGACATGACTACTGAGGAGCAGATAACGACCCTGCAAAACGCAGTCGCTGAACTCTCCGTTGCAGTACGGGTCTCTCAGAAGACAGTTGCCGAAGCAGAAGCGCGATGCCAGGATCTGCAAGCCAGGTGGGATCAGGCGTGCAAAGAGGGGTTCCCGGGGTCCAGATCAGAGGGAATCGGTCTCGGACGGAGGGGGGGCAGTTTAGTAGCCCACTTCGATGGGAACCTGAAGCATTATCCCAATTTCAGAGCAGACGTCCTATACGCGCTGCATTTGCTTCGAAAAGACTTCAAAGATGAGGAGGAGAAAGTAGGCTTTATTGTGTCCCATTTGCATGGGGAAGCTAGAACCTGGTTACGCAATTTGTGGCGCGAAGATGGTCTTGCCCGCAGGGACTCTGACGAATTTATCAAAGCCATGGACGCTTGCTTCCAATCTACCGTTGACGTTGATGTGGCGCGCCAGGAGATGCATGGATTGCGGCAGGGCAAGGCTACAGTGCGTCAGTACCATTCTCGCTTTTTTGCATTGCTGAATGTGCTGGGCTGGGAAAAGGACTCCCTGGCAGTGAGAGACTTGTTTTGGGAGGGGCTTCATGGCTCAGTAAAAGATGAGCTAGCTAGGGGAGACAGACCTCAAACCCTAGCAGACGTCGTGCAGAGGGCACTCACGATAGGGGTGCGCCACGAAGAACGCCCTTGGCACAGTGAGGAGGGGCGTCACGTCCGCCCACCAGCTAGAGCGCCTCCTTTTCTTCTTCCCAGGGACCTGGGACGTACAAATCCCTCGCCTATGCTGAAGGGAGGGGAGGAACCAATGGATCTGGGTGGTGCAAAGGCTCAGCCAGCTGCCGGAGCCTCAGCGTCCGGAGCAGTCAAGGCGAAGCCTCCTAGAGGGACCAGGAAGTGTTACATCTGTGACAGTGCACAGCACATGGCTAAAGAGTGTCCCCAGAGGCTCCAGAAGCACACTGCAGCCTTAGCAACAGTAACAGGGGAAGAGTTCCAAGGAGAACAGTTTCAGGGAAACGAGAATGCCTGGCTGGAAGCAGAGATGCTGGGGCTCCGCCAGGCAAGTCAGTGAAGCAGTCCCCAGCGCTTTTGCAGCCTACAGACCCCTTACCACCCAAGCCAGTGGTGCAGCTCACTGCTACTCTCCAGCTACCTAATGGACTCACCCTGGAAGTCCCCATTACGATTGACTCAGGGAGCAACGCAGACTTCGTGGGGATGCAGTTCATCAAGCAGCATCGCATAGCGCTACTACCAGCCACGCTGCCTCTGAACGTCGTCACGGTAGATGGCAGAAAGTTGCTGGGTGGGCAAGTGGTACAACAGACGCCACCCATGCTGCTGAAAATTGGGAATCATCGCGAGGTCATCAGTTTCAATGTCACCCAACTGTCAGACACGCCTATAGTGTTAGGCATGAGTTGGCTGGATAGACACAGCCCATCATTAGCGTGGTACCAGCGGCAGCTCACCTTTGGCTCGTCCTACTGCGCACAACATTGCATCCAGACCGGCCAGGAGGAGGAGGGCCAGGAGGAAGGGCAGCAGTTGCATCTAGGCATGGTGCAGGCAGTGCCCCACAAGTACAAGGGGTTTTTGGAGGTCTTCTGTGAAAAGGAAGCTGACCAATTACCACCCCACCGGCCCTACGACTGTGCAATTGACCTCTTACCAGGGGCGACGCTGCCGACTGCGAAGCTGTATTCCATGTCTGAAGATGAGATGCAGGAACTCCGGGAGTTCATAGATCACAATTTGAAGCGGGGATTCATCCGAGAATCCAAGGCCGTGGGGGGCAGTCCTGTGTTTTTCGTGAAGAAGAAGGACACGCCCCAAAAAAGGCTCATTGTGGACTATAGGGCCATCAACTCGATGACAAAGCCCAAGGCCTTCCCCATGCCCAAGATTGACGACCTGCTCGCGACGGTGAGGAAGGGGAGGATCTTCACCAAGTTGGATCTACGCGGAGCATACAATCTAATACGCATGAGGGAAGGTGACGAGTGGAAGACGGCCATGTTCACGCCGCTGGGCACCTATGAATACAGAGTTATGCCGTTTGGTCTCCAAAATGGCTCCCACTGTTTCCAAGCATTCATGCACCACGTGCTAGCAGGACTCCTCTACAAGAAGTGCGTATGCTTCCTCGACGACATTCTGATCTTCTCAGAATCACAGGAGACTCACGAGAGAGACGTAAAGGAGGTCCTGCAGAGGCTACGGGAGCACAGACTCTACGCCAAACTGGAGAAGTGCCAGTTCGACGTGACGGAGGTGGATTTCCTGGGCTACCGGCTGTCCGACAAGGGACTAGCCATGGACAGCGCCAAAGTCCGCGCGGTGTTGGACTGGAATAGCCCGCGCAATCGGAAGGAGGTCCAGAGGTTCGTCGGCTTCGCCAACTTTTACCGCAAGTTCATCAGGGGTTTCGCGAAAGAGACGGCAGCTATCACGGACACCCTCAGTTCCAAGAAGAAAAAGTTCACCTGGACGGACCAGGCGGAGCAGTCCTTCAGGAGACTTAAGAGTCTCTTCGCGTCCGAAGACCAGCTGCTACACGTGAATCCCAGCAGGCCCATGCGGGTTGAGACTGACGCATCTGACAGAGCAGTGGGGGCCGTCCTCTTGCAGGAAGATCCGCAAGGGAACTGGAGGCCCTGCGCTTTCTATTCCCGGAAGCTCAGCAAGTCGGAACAGAACTACACCATCTGGGACAGGGAGTTGTTGGCCATCCACGCGGCTTTCAAGGCGTGGCGGCACTTCCTCATCGGAGCCAAGCACACCGTGCAGGTCCGCACGGACCACAAGAACCTAGAGTATTGGCGCACGGCGAAGCTCCAGAGCCAGAGGCACATGAGATGGGCGGAGTTCTTTGCGGATTTCGATTTCCGGATAGAGTATATCCCGGGAGACAACAACGTCATAGCGGATGCGCTCTCCAGGAAACCGCAGTATCTCGAGGAAGCGGCACCAGTGGCAGCCAGGCACATTTTCGCACCGCAAGCGTGGGCGTGCGCTTCCGCCGCCGTGGACCTGGACGCGGTACGACGCGCGCTACAGACGGATCCGTTCGCACAATCCAAGATGGAGGAGGTGCGAAGAGGGACAGCAAAGGACGGCGAATTCCAGATACGCGACGGCCTGCTGACCCGCAAAGGTGCTCTCTACGTGCCGGGAGACGATCTCCGCGCGAAGGTTTTACAGCAGTTACACGACGCACCCAGCGCGGGTCACTTCGGCAAAGAAAAGACGGCGGACTTAGTAGCCAGAGACTTTTGGTGGCCCCAGATGCGGGGAGAGGTCGCGGATTACGTCGCCAGGTGTGACACTTGTCAGAGGTCCAAGCCAGTGCACAAGAAGCCAGCGGGATTGCTGGAACCGCTAGAGACGCCACTACAGCCGTGGGAACGGGTGGCGCTGGACTTTGTTACTGATCTGCCCAGTTCGCGGGGCAAGACGGCGGTGCTTGTGGTTGTAGACCTGTTCACCAAGATGGCGCACTTCATTCCTTGCGCGAAGGTGGCAACAGCGGAACAGACCGCCAAGCTGTTCATAGACCACGTGTTCCGGGTGCACGGCTTACCGCGGTCCATCCTGTCCGACCGGGGTCGCCAATTCATTTCCAGTTTCTGGCAGAAGCTCCTGGGCATCCTGAATGTCAAGATCAACTTAGCGTCGGCGAGACACCCGCAAACCAACGGCCAAGCGGAGAGGGTCAACGCCATCATGCAGCAGTACCTGCGATGTTACGCCAATCAAAAGCCTGCAACTTGGGTGGACTACTTGCCGATGGCCGAGTTTGCCTACAACAACACGAAGCACGCGTCAACGGGGGTGACACCGTTCTTCGCCAACAATGGGCGACATCCCAGAACCTTCCCGGCGTTGGAGACAACGACGCAGGGGGAGTCGCAGGGAGCTGAGCATTTAGCAGCAGAATTGCAGGAGGTCCACGAGGAGCTACGACGGCACTTGGAACTAGCTAAACACGCCTACAAAGTGCAGGCAGACAGGCACAGGAGGGCAGGAGAAGACATCCAGGTGGGGGACTGGGTATGGTTAGCAGCCCAGGCGGTGCCGGCCAAGTCGTTAGCTAAGAAGAAGCTAGGACACAAACAGCTAGGGCCATACCAAGTTGAGGGCAGGATCAATCCCGTAGCTTTTCGGTTGACCCTCCCAGAAGGTTCCCGAATGCACCCGGTCTTTCATAGGTCGGTGCTTACACCCTACAAGGCCCCACACAGATTTCAGGAGCCAGGGACGGCACCAGACCCACGTAGAGAGTCACGGGGGGGGGGGAAGTCACCGAGGACCCCGACACTCAACGAGGTCACGGAAATTCTGGACTCGAGATGGGGGGAGGAGGGAGTGGAATACCTCCTCGCCAGGGAAGGTACCCCGGCCAGCGCCAACAGTTGGGTGCCAGATTATGCTCTGGAGGAACCTCTTCTTAAAGACGAGTTCCATGCACTCTTCCCACACAGGCCCATGCCAGAGGAGTATTTTGACGACTGGCTTTTTACGCCCACACTTTCAGGCAGCACCTTCCGGGGGTTCTCCTCCGCAGAGGAGACCACGCCAGAATCGAGCCCTCCAAGGGGATCGTGCTCGGGGGTGGACACGGACCGCTCTTATTGGTGGGACGATCAACCAGAAGTGGGGTGGCGAAGGGGGCCTTGGCAAGCAGCATCGCCTGAAGTAACAGGGGGAGGGAAGGGTTTGGATGTGTTGGGGGAGGACCCCGGTTTCGAGCACGCATACACTGAACTGGAAGCAGAGGAGATCGACGTCGATGAACTGTATCCAGCATCTACCCCCGCTACAACGGAGCTCCCGGAACCTGCGCCCGAGCAGCGGGAGGGGGGAAGGGGGGGCTTCGAGGGGGGGATGGATGTCAGGGGTTCGGGGACAGAGGCACAGGGTAGGCAGGAGATGGAGAGCGATGGGGATGAATCCCAGGACAGCGAGGAAGAGGATGACAATGACTCTAGAGATTCCATGAGTCTTTCCAGCGAATCAGAGGATTCCCAGAAGGGGGCGCCGGTGGTCAAGGCCAGGGGAGCCCCAGGGGGGACTTGTCAGGAGCAGGGGGCCAGCAGGGGATCCCAAAGTGGCAGCTGGGCGTCAGGACCAGCCTCCCCGCCAGAGTGCAGCGAAGGGGGTGGAGGTTCCAGTGTATCAGGGGAGGCGGCTCCGGCAGCAGAGAAAGGAGGGAGGTCGGAGCAAGCCACCCTCCCGGAAGGGGAGGGGAGTAGTGAAGGGAGTAGTGTAGCTGTTAAAAGGAAGGTTAGAGGTTGGGGGCGCGCGCCAAGTTCAAATGTAGAGGCGCGCGGAAGTACAGGGAGCCCGGAGGAGGGGCCAGGTCCCAAAGCCCGCAGGAGGGGGCAAGAGCAGTCTGATTCCGCGTCGGAGGAATCCAGGAGGGGCGAAACCCCAGCGGGCAGAAAGACCCTGCGGAAAAGGAAAGAGAGAAAGAGGTGGAGCAGCGCAAGCCTCTTAAACTGGTGCAGGGGAGGGACAGATTCAGAAGGGACTTCAGCGGTCTAAGCCTAGCAGACGTAGGGCTGCGTGCCTCGGATCTGAAGCAAACAATGAACTGCAATAAACATTTTTGTATATAAGAAAAGAAAGGCGTTGGTCTTTTGTGAGCTGAGACTTGAGGCAGCCCTGACACCCGTCTTACCTTAATGGCACATGTTCATTTATCATTAATAGCTATGTATCCCACACCTCTTCATACCATTTTTCCATTTTATATTCTGCTTGCCCCTTCCACTTGCTAGCTATCATAATTTGTGCAGCTTTCAATAAATTTGTGAGCGAGTCCTTCATAGCCTGCAAACCTTCCACCCCATCGTAAATTGATAATAATGCTACCGCGGCACTTTCAGTGAGCTTTAACCCAGTGATTTCTGTTATCAATGAGCACCTCCTGATCCCTTCTGAGATTCATGGCTGAACAGAGATCCCAGTCAAGCTCTGTGTGAGCCAAACACCAAATCACTGATCCACACAGGTTACAATCCAGAATCCTTTGTGCAAATGGAGCTGACATGACTGGCTATGAAATGGTGAAAATGCCCGAGACAGCTGCAAAGAAGCCATGCTCGGAGTAGACCCACTAAATTTAATGTCCATGAGTTACTTACATCCATTGATTTCAGCCGGTCTACTCTGAATATAACTTGCTTTGATATGACCTTACGTATCCATCTTCCTTGGCTGGCAATCACTGGACTGGGTGTCTGCTACAGAACTCTGCTACAGAGCTGGATTCATGGGCGCAGGGCAGTGACAAAGGCTGATCTTTTAATACCGGAAGTTGTCAGAGGCAAGGGGACTCAAGTATGCAGAAAGGTGGTACCCCCACCTACCTATATGGTGGCAGATCCACATCCAAATGGCTCGCACTTTCTCCAGGTCACTGGGGGCTTTTTGCAGCAAGACACTCACCAGGTTTTTCACGCTATTCCTGACATTCACCTGTTTCACAGAAGGTAAATAGACTTGGAAGCAGTTAATATGGACGAGGGGGTACCAGTTCCTTTCTTCTACCTAAGCCCACTTGTTTAAAGAAATTTTAGGGTGCAATCCTGCGTGCACTTACAAGAGTGTCTCTTGCTGAATTCACTGGGATTGCACAGTTAGTCGATTAAGTGTATGTGTTTTACTTGATTGATCAATCAAAGAATTTATTATACTTGCCAAAAATGTACCCTTGGGGGGGAAGTTGTTCTGAAGGGAGACGCATGATTAACCTTTCCTTTTTCCAGGGTTCACAGGCATGTTATTTCTACAATCTTCAGCTGAAACCCAAATCCTCTTTGCTACTGTCTCCCCACAAGTGCAGAGTTCCCCCATTGCTACTGGCAGAGGAACGGGGGGGGAGCGCACTGCCCCCGGCACCATCGGGGAGGGGGTACCATTGCGGCCGCCCCCGACATGCGCCGTGCACCCCCCCACGTGCCGGGCACCACGCCCCCAGGATGCATGTCACGCCCCCGCAGGCGATGTGCCACGCCCCCGGGACACACGCCAGCCACGCCCCTGCCTGCTCTCCGCCCCTGGTGCCAGAGCATGCAGCTTCGCCACTGCCCATCGCACCTTTGGGTGGGTGGAAGTACAACTGGGGGGGGCATTCTGGGGGCAGGGAGGGACCAAGGCAACCCTGGATCCTGGGCCGGCCCTACTGTTGTCACTTGACAGCACTGGGGGAAACCCAGGGCTGATTACTGCACCAGTATATTAATTTTATGCCAGTTTAATTCTGGCGAGGCCCCCCAGAGATTCCTGGGAGTTGTGGTTTGGCAAGGGCACTGAGAATTTTCTGTTAATGACTGCTAGCCTTGTTCACACAAGTATAGTACTCGGAGTTCCCCGAGGAGAGGAAATAATTACCAAATCAATTTCGGTCTGTAGTATAAATACGATCGAAAGTGAATTGTGAAAGAGAGAGGAGTCGTTCAAACCCTTTCATATTGCCTATGATTGCTAGCTCTCCTCCGAATTGACTTTGGAGCTATCTCCTGAATTTTTAAAGCAAAGCAATGCTGCAAAATAACTAAATATGGGTGTATATACATGCATTTAATTCACGCACGCACACAGAGAGAAAGAGAATCCTGTGGTTTGTTAAGGGTTCTAGGATTTGTAGCTCTGTGAGGGGAAAACTACAGCTCCCATAGTTCTTTTGGGGAGTTGGTGTTCTTTAAATGCATGGTGTGTGCAGCGCATGTGAATAGGTGCTCCACCGTGTTAGTTTTCTGGAAAACAGGAGCAGGGTCTTGTGACTCATGATGTTCCCAGTTCGGACCTTCCATCTCAACAGAAGTAATTGCCTCCTATCAGGAGAGGACACTTGAAAGCACTCTCAAATTCCAAATGCACATTAAAAACCTCAGCATCCTAGCAAATTCCTTGCTGCATATATCACAATAAGAGACAGCATACCTTCTGTGCATAGGCATCCAGTTCCTTAAACTTTGCCAAGTCTATTTGTATTGATTTCTGATTGGATTTATCCCATGGATAATCTAGGAACAAAAATGGAAACGTCCTTCTTGAAACAGTGGGGAAAGGGAGGGGGAGCAGAGGATGACCTATGATGTGATTTAAAGGGTTGGAATACAGGGAACCAATAGGGAATAGAGATAGGGAGCCTTTTCTGCTTCTCCCCAAGGGAAATACAGCAGCAGGGAGTAGACCAACGTTGCTCTGCTTAAAAGGACACAGACAGAAGGAAGGAGAGGGAGAATGCTGAACCAGGTAGGATTTTGATCTGATCTTGCAAGACCACAAGGCGTATGGCATGGTTTGCACTTCCCACTGGAAGAGCTGGTACCTCCTTAGAGAAGCCCTCTTCACACCAAACATCTGGCTTTGATAGGAATCCCTTAAGCCCGGCTGCAAATTTCACTGCATCCGTCTGCAATGTGCATTCAACAGAACGCCAACTGCAAGCTCATTTCAGGAACTATAATGGTAGCATAACAAGAACACAAACAGGGCTGCTTGAGGTGAGGGAGGAAATGTACCCACCCACCCACATGCCACATATTGAAGCTCCAGCCTTAGAGGAAAAAATATAGTGCAGCTTTTCCCCCCAGCCAGAACTCACTGGAACTGAGTTCTGGCACCTCTCAGGTTGGTGCCATTGCCACTGTAAAAGAACAAGGGAAGCGTTCGTGGTGAGTTCTGGCACCTCTTTTTCTAGAAAAATAACACTGAGCGCAGTTAATTTTTACCATTCAAGCCTTGTTCCCAGGATATCCCAAGAGGCGGGTGCAGAGATGTAGCTTGGGGGGGGGAGGGGGGCACTGGGCGCCACACCACAGGGGGCAGCACTTCCCGCGGGGCCAGAAGCGCGCCCGAGCCACGCATCTCTCCTGGGAGTGACGTGGTGGCTTGGGCCCCTGAGCGGCTAGCTACGCCACTGGGTGGTTGAGTGACGGGCTCATAAAATGATTTCCTAAGATACGCAGCACTACTAAGTAGTCTTAATATATACAGCAGGTGTAGGGGATCTTTGGCCCTCCAGATGCTGGGGAACTACAGCTCCCATAATCCCTGGCCATGCTTGCTGGGACTAACAGGTGTTGTCACCCAACAACATCTGGAGGGCCAAAGGTTCCCTGCAGCTGACACAGAGGATCCAGATCAATAGCCATACATAAGCTTCTATTTACCATACAGATCTTCTTCCTGAGGCAGCATTGATGCTTGTACTCCTCCCATCCTGAAAGCCTACTTGAAAGGCGCTCCTTGGTGCTTCGAGCCAGGAATGAAATGCCCAACTGGAGGGATGAGGGAAGAGCATGGCTTGATCTGGGTTTATCAAACCCTTCCTTGGAGACCTTGGCATTAGGAGGCGAGTAGCAGGAAGAGCATCCATGAAGTCAAAACAAAGGGGGAAAGCATAACATGTTGGAGCAAACCAGCGCTGGAGTGTGTCAAAGTTCCCTGCGTGGGGAAGCGCAGATACAGAAGGTGTCCCCATTGCTCATTTCCTCTCCCCTCCTGTGGTTTCCAGCAACTGGTATTCAGAAGCATTTCTGCCTCCAACTGTGAAGGCAGAGCATAGCCATCAATGCTAGTAGCCATTGATAGCCCTCTCCTCCAAGGACGTGTCTAATGCTCTTTCAAAGCCATCGATGTTTCGAGGCCTTCACGGTCTCTTGTGGGAACAAGTTCCATAGTTTAACTATGTGCTCCATGAAAAAGAATATATATTTAGTAATTAGATGCTTCTTTGAGGTTAGCTATCCGACGCATCAGCCTTGTTAGAATTTCTATTTCGCTGCCAGGCCCCCACCCTATTTCTTGAAGCATCTAGCTAGAAGCTTGTGCCAGCTTCCTCAGGTTGGCTCTCTCCAGCTAGGCTGAATAGGTGGGAAACTTTTGGACTTTGCGTGCCAGATCCTTATTGGGATCTGTATCTTGGGTCAAAATCCCTTTCACTACCAACAAAGAGACATCAGGCCTAAAAGGGAGGAGGGAAAGAGCCTAATATCACTACAGTCTTGGAGAGTCTCCCCCTTTTAGGACTGCAGTGAGATCAGGCTTAAAGGAAGGAGGGGAAGCCTTCGGGAGCCCCCACCTCTCTCTTGAAGAGCTCAGCAAGCTTGGGCTTCACAGGGAAGGGAAGAAACCTCTCCCTCCTTTTTTAGTGCTCAGAAGGATCTGAAGGGATGGGCAATTCTACTTAGTACTGAGTATTGGCTCGCCAAAGAGCTCTCTGCCAGGAGTGCCATGGCTCAGCCCAACTGAATGGGATGTTCTGCGTTGATATGAAGGGGGAGCCATCCTGCTTAGCAATGGGTCCCTGGTTTCTGCATTTCTTCAGAGGATCCTGACAACTAGTCCCATGCTTTGAGGGCTGTGCAAAGAAAGCAGCTTTGGAAAGCCATGTCCTATCAGTCAAGCCTCACCCCTTACCTGCATGTGAGAATGGCCTCATGGACCAAATGGGGAAGACTTGGGGAGGGGGCAAGATGTGCTCAGAGGTCAGACGTTCCCCACCCCAAAATTTCACCTCAGGAACCGATGGACTCTTACTTTGCCTCACAATCGTTTTGAAATGTGCCGGGTTTTCGACGTTCGGGAGCCGAAACGTTCCAAAACGCAGGCGTTCGGGAGCTGAGCTTTGACTGTAATATATTGGCGTCCGCATGAAATCCGCCCCATCCCATTGTTTTCCCGTGTCTTTAAATGCAGGGTTTTCCCATCCTTTGGAAGTCCAAAAGGGGCATGATCTTTGTACTTAGCACACGACTGAGTGCTAGCAGTAGGAGGAAGTGCAGGGGCTGAGCCCCAGAACAAAATTCCCCCCATCACTGATTCTTGTTTCTTTTCTTATCAAGGCAAAATCCTACGTGTCTTTGCTTTTCGAAAGATCTCCAAGGGTACAAGGGGATCCCTCAGCTCAATTCTAGCAAGCGGGACAGTTCTTGAGTTTTGTGGTTACACATCAATAGTCAGCCAGTCTCCTGAAAGTGCCATGGGGCCTGTTATGTATTCAGTGGTCTTGAGTCTGGACTAAGGATTCTGAGCTCCTGTGTTCTGATTCGATACATGATATCCAATCACAGAACATTTCTGGATTTGGGCTTCTGCCATTGGCCCTTAAACTCTGAGTCATGATTCGCAGCTTGGAAGTTTAGACAGCCAATCACGTGGGGAGTGGGAGCGGTCCAGGTCTTCAGAAATGTCTATAAGCAGTTGCTTCGACCCTGTTGTCCAGTTCAGTTACCAATCAACTCCTGTTTTTGCTTATCTTTAATCTTTTCCGAGAGACTATCTATCACACAGGATCTTAGAAAGTTGTCCCAAAACAAAGTTTGTCCTCAATACTGTCCTCTTCACATATATGGGGACATTCACCACCTGCACAGGCTCAATGTTTCCACATATTAAAGTAGCAAAAGTCCACATTAGCGGCAATTGTGAATTGCCACAAGCAATCTTGATTGCTTCTTAGCCCTCTCTAAGCAACATACAAACACGTACTCTAATGTAATTATTCTGTTCTAGTTGGCAAGCGGCTGCTAAGGTCACTTTGGTTTGACATCAAGGTTACTAATAAAGAAATAGAGGTGTTATACTGTGTGTGTGTATATATATATATATATATGGCAATTATATAAATAATGTGTTTGTGTGTATCTCATAAGCGCAATTGTCTCTAAAAACATTAACTTGCCAAATATGCAGATTTCCCCCAGTGCTTCTGCTTTGCTAGGGTATTGGCTTATGTGACGCAGTCCTTCCCTTTTGAAAAACATGAGACCGATTGCCAATGCAACTGTGTTCTGGATAGATGCTTCTAATCGATTTTACATGTTCCAGCGAGTGATGTTTCTGTGGATGTTCCAGTCAGTCAGTCCTACAGAATAAAACTCAGGCATATTTTAGCCATCACACCCGTCCTTCTTCAGCCTTAATGTCTGTTTCAGAAGCTGCCATCTGGGGTCATCTGGGAAGTGATCCTCAATAAACAGAGCAGGATGGGTAAAGAAGTAAAACTCATTGTATCTGCAAAAGAAGACCGTGGAATCATGCAGTCTTTCATAACATTTCTGAAATCAGAACCAGGGTGAAGCAGGCCAAGCTGTTGAAGAATGCGTATGGAATATTTACATGCCCAATTCCGATTTCAAGTAGAACTATAATTTAGCATGTAGAGAATGAGCCCTAGAGGGCCTCAGGCTCACACTCTTCCCACCCCCCTCCATCTCTGCCCACCTGCACAGAGTTTGGAACCGACCTCCTGGTTTAGATTAAGCAAAGTTTGTTGTCTCACCCAAATCCGACAAACAGCGCTTTATGTTAACTATGGTTTGACAAGCCGTCTTTGAACTATAGTTTACCTAGCTAGCTTGTTTAAACAAACCATGGCTAACATTAGCCACAGTTAAAGGTCTGCATTGAGGGCACAAGGAGAAGGGGACGACAGAGGACGAGATGGTTGGACAGTGTTCTCGAAGCTACCAGCATGAGTTTGACCAAACTGCGGGAGGCAGTGGAAGACAGGAGTGCCTGGCGTGCTCTTGTCCAGGGGGTCACGAAGAGTCGGACATGACTAAACGACTCAACAACAACTGAGGGTATTGGCGGCGAGCTTTGGCTCGATTGGCGGTTAGGCATTGGTAGGGGTATTGTTATGCAAATGAGGGGGGGAGGAAGTGCCATCACCTTCCCCCAAAGCAAAGGGTAGTCCAGTAAAGGATTCCGGGGGGCGTTGCCCTGTCCGAAGCCTATGGAGGTGTGGGCCTAAGGCACGCCCCCGAGCGGTGACCCCGGGGGAGATCCTAGTTGATGTACATCAGCAGAACTCCCCCTACTGGTGGTTAACCCTCACCGGTCTTCATGCAATTGGGTTGAAGCCAGTTAGCTGATAGGACCAATGCCTAAGCCAATACCGCTCAATTCCTGCAATCAATAAAGTTGTGGCCAAGTTTCGCCCATTAACCTTATATACCGTGTCCTGTGTCTTTATTTCTCAAGGGGGGAGGGGGACTTGCCACGCAACACCCTTGTGATCAAGGGACTGTGGCTGCTTTCACTTCTTTCTTTCTTTCTTTCTTTCTTTCTTTCTTTCTTTCTTTCTTTCTTTCTTTCTTTCTTTCTTTCCTTCCTTCCTTCCTTCCTTCCTTCCTTCCTTCCTTCCTTCCTTCCTTCCTTCCTTCCTTCCTTCCTTCCTTCTTTCTTTTTAACAAGGTCCTCCTTCACTTTGCTGTTTTCAGAAGCCAAACAACAGCCTTCCCAGCTCATTGCATTTCACACTTGTTCTTGTCCTGTCCGGTCTGCCTCATTAGGGATGTGCATTGTGGGATTTTGATGGCGAAAATAGAATTATTTTGAGTGTCACCTGGGACCACTACTTTACTTTTCAGGAAAGCCATGGCTCAGTAGTGCTAACAGACCCAACTGTGGCCACAGCCTGCCTCATTTCTTTCTTTCATATTACAAGTTACAGGTAGGTAGCCATGCTGGTCTGCCGTAGTTGAAACAAAATAAAAAAATGCCTTCCAGTAGCACCTTAGAGACCAACTAAGTTTGTTATTGGTATGAGCTTCCATGTGCATGGTATCTGAAGAAGTGTGCATGCACACGAAAGCTCATACCAATAACTAACTTAGTTGGTCTCTGGGCCTGACAAGATGTCTCGGGAAGTGTGCTGTCTCCCCGGGGCTAAGATCCAAGATGTAACTGAACGACTGCAAGGAATCATAAAACCCACTGACAAATACCCCTTCCTCTTGGTTCATGTGGGAACCAATGACACTGCAAGCAATAGCCTCCAGAAGATCAAAAGAGACTACGAGGCTCTGGGCAGGAAATTGAAGCAATTAAATGCACAAATTGTCATCTCATCTGTCCTCCCAGTTGAACGACGTGGCCCAGGGAGAGAGGGAAAAATAGTGGAAGTGAACAGCTGGCTTCGCAAATGGTGTAAACAGGAACGGTTTGGATTCTTAGATCACGGACTGCAGTTTCTTGAAGATGGACTTCTGGCAAGTGATGGGCTGCACCTCACAACGGTTGGGAGGAATGTTTTTGCCAAAAATCTCAGAAACCTCATCAGGAGGGCTTTAAACTGACTAATGTGGGGGAGGGAGACAGTGCTCCTGAAGGTAGGAGTCTATCAATTGATGAAGATGATCATCCAAATGTCATAGACCAAATGGAGCAAACAGCACGCAGACCTTGTGGTGGGAGGAAAAATCCTTAAATAAGAGACACGGGGGAATGATTAATGGACTTCAATGTCTGTACACTAATGCGCAAAGCATGGGAAATAAACAAGATGAGCTCGAGCTCTTGGGACAGCAAACTAAATATGACATAATAGGCATCACTGAAACCTGGTGGGATAAGTCCCACGATTGGAATGTAATAATGGAGGGATACAATCTATTTCAGAGAAACAGACCAGACAAGAAAGGAGGAGGAGTGGCGTTATATGTCAGGGATGTGTATACCTGTGAAGAGATCCAAGATTTAGAACCTCAAAGCCAAAGTGAGAGCATTTGGGTCAAAATTAAGGGAGAGAAGAATAACACTGACCTCATTGTGGGAGTTTACTATAGATCCCCAAGCCAAACGGAGGACATAGATGATGCCTTCCTGGAACAGATGGCCAAGCATGCAAAAGGAAGGGAGATAGTAGTAATGGGGGACTTCAATTACCCGGATATTTGTTGGATGTCAAACTCAGCCAAGAGCATAAGGTCAAACAGATTCCTCACTGGCCTTGCAGACAACTTCGTTGTCCAGAAAGTGGGAGAAGCAACAAGAGGAACAGCCATTTCAGATCTGGTCCTAACCAATGTTGATGACCTGGTTAGTGGGGTAGAAGTGGAAGGATCATTAGGCGCGAGTCATCATGCTCTTCTGAAGTTTACTATACAGCGGAAAGGAGCAGCCAAGCATACTAGGACTCAATTTCTTGACTTTAAGAAAGCCGACTTCATAAAACTTAGGGAAGTGCTGGGTGAGATCCCATGGACAGTAATACTAAAAGGAAAGGGAGTTCATGATGGCTGGCAGTTTGTTAAGAGGGAGATAGTAAAAGCACAACTTCAGGCAATACCAATGAGACGGAAACATGGAAGGTGCCTAAAGAAGCCAGGGTGGCTATCTAAAGAACTTTTAACTGAGTTAAGATTAAAAAAGGATGTGTACAAAAAATGGAAAAGGGAGGAAACCACCAAAGAGGAATTCAAACAAATAGCCAGCACGTGTAGACACAAAGTCAGAAAAGCTAAAGCACAGAATGAACTCAGGCTTGCTAGAGAGGTTAAAAGCAACAAAAAAGGCTTTTATGGGTATGTCCGTAGCAAAAGGAAGAACAAAGAAACAGTGGGGTCACTCAGAGGAGAAGATGGTGAAATGCAAACAGGGGACACAGAAAGGGCTGAACTCCTCCATGCCTTCTTTGCCTCAGTCTTCTCCGATAAAGAAAACAATGCCCGACCTGAAAAATTTGGAGCAAATGATTCAGCAGAGGAAACACAGCCCAGAATAACTAAGGAGATAGTACAAGAATGCTTGGCTAGTTTAGATGTATTCAAGTCTCCAGGGCCAGATGAACTGCATCCAAGAGTATTAAAAGAACTGGCAGATGTGATCTCAGAACCACTGGCAGTCATCTTTGAGAATTCCTGGAGAACAGGCGAAGTCCCGGCAGACTGGAGGAGGGCAGGTGTTGTCCCTATTTTCAAAAAGGGGGAAAGAGAGGACCCAAATAATTACCGCCCAGTCAGTCTGACATCAATACCAGGGACGATTCTGGAGCAGATCATTAAGCAAACAGTCTGTGAGCACCTAGAAAGGAATGCTGTGATCACCAATAGTCAGCATGGATTTCTGAAAAAGAAGTCATGTCAGACTAACCTGATCTCGTTTTTTGACAGAATTACAAGCCTGGTAGATGAAGGGAATGCAGTGGATGTAGCCTACCTTGATTTCAGCAAGGCATTTGACAAGGTGCCCCATGATATTCTTGTAAAGAAGCTGGTAAAATGCGGTCTTGACTATGCTACCACTCAGTGGATTTGTAACTGGCTGACTGACCGAACCCAAAGGGTGCTCATCAATGGTTCCTCTTCATCCTGGAGAAGAGTGACTAGTGGGGTGCCACAGGGTTCTGTCTTGGGCCCGGTCTTATTCAACATCTTTATCAACGACTTGGATGATGGACTCAAGGGCATCCTGATCAAATTTGCAGATGACACCAAACTGGGAGGGGTGGCTAACACCCCAGAGGACAGGATCACAACAGGATCACACTTCAAAACGACCTTGACAGATTAGAGAACTGGGCCAAAACAAACAAGATGAATTTTAACAGGGAGAAATGTAAAGTATTGCACTTGGGCAAAAAAAATGAGAGGCACAAATACAAGATGGGGGACACCTGGCTTGAGAGCAGTACATGTGAAAAGGATCTAGGAGTCTTGGTTGACCACAAACTTGACATGAGCCAACAGTGTGACGCGGCAGCTAAAAAAGCCAATGCAATTCTGGGCCTCATCAATAGGAGTATAGCATCTAGATCAAGGGAAGTAATAGTGCCACTGTATTCTGCTCTGGTCAGACCTCATCTGGAGTACTGTGTCCAGTTCTGGGCACCACAGTTCAAGGAGGACACTGACAAACTGGAACGTGTCCAGAGGAGGGCAACCAAAATGGTCAAAGGCCTGGAAACGATGCCTTATGAGGAACGGCTAAGGGAGCTGGGCATGTTTAGCCTGGAGAAGAGGAGGTTAAGGGGTGATATGATAGCCATGTTCAAATATATAAAAGGATGTCACATAGAGGAGGGAGAAAGGTTGTTTTCTGCTGCTCCAGAGAAGCGGACACGGAGCAATGGATCCAAACTACAAGAAAGAAGATTCCACCTAAACATTAGGAAGAACTTCCTGACAGTAAGAGCTGTTCGACAGTGGAATTTGCTGCCAAGGAGTGTGGTGGAGTCTCCTCCTTTGGAGGTCTTTAAGCAGAGGCTTGACAACCATATGTCAGGAGTGCTCTGATGGTGTTTCCTGCTTGGCAGGGGGTTGGACTCGATGGCCCTTGTGGTCTCTTCCAATTCTATGGTTCTATGATTCTAGGGGGAGTCCTGCTGTGTACATCAACTAGGATCTCCCCCGGGGTCACCGCTCGGGGGCGTGCCTTAGGCCCACACCTCCATAGGCTTCGGACAGGGCAACGCCCCCCGGAATCCTTTACTGGACTACCCTTTGCTTTGGGGGAAGGTGATGGCACTTCCTCCCCCCCTCATTTGCATAACAATACCCCTACCAATGCCTAACCGCCAATCGAGCCAAAGCTCGCCGCCAATACCCTCAGTTGTTGTTGAGTCGTTTAGTCATGTCCGACTCTTCGTGACCCCCTGGACAAGAGCACGCCAGGCACTCCTGTCTTCCACTGCCTCCCGCAGTTTGGTCAAACTCATGCTGGTAGCTTCGAGAACACTGTCCAACCATCTCGTCCTCTGTCGTCCCCTTCTCCTTGTGCCCTCAATGCAGACCTTTAACTGTGGCTAATGTTAGCCATGGTTTGTTTAAACAAGCTAGCTAGGTAAACTATAGTTCAAAGACGGCTTGTCAAACCATAGTTAACATAAAGCGCTGTTTGTCGGATTTGGGTGAGACAACAAACTTTGCTTAATCTAAACCAGGAGGTCGGTTCCAAACTCTGTGCAGGTGGGCAGAGATGGAGGGGGGTGGGAAGAGTGTGAGCCTGAGGCCCTCTAGGGCTCATTCTCTACATGCTAAATTATAGTTCTACTTGAAATCTGAATTGGGCATGTAAATATTCCATACGCATTCTTCAACAGCTTGGCCTGCTTCACCCTGGTTCTGATTTCAGAAATGTTATGAAAGACTGCATGATTCCACGGTCTTCTTTTGCAGATACAATGAGTTTTACTTCTTTACCCATCCTGCTCTGTTTATTGAGGATCACTTCCCAGATGACCCCAGATGGCAGCTTCTGAAACAGACATTAAGGCTGAAGAAGGACGGGTGTGATGGCTAAAATATGCCTGAGTTTTATTCTGTAGGACTGACTGACTGGAACATCCACAGAAACATCACTCGCTGGAACATGTAAAATCGATTAGAAGCATCTATCCAGAACACAGTTGCATTGGCAATCGGTCTCATGTTTTTCAAAAGGGAAGGACTGCGTCACATAAGCCAATACCCTAGCAAAGCAGAAGCACTGGGGGAAATCTGCATATTTGGCAAGTTAATGTTTTTAGAGACAATTGCGCTTATGAGATATACACACACACATTATTTATATAATTGCCATATATATATATATATATACACACACACACAGTATAACACCTCTATTTCTTTATTAGTAACCTTGATGTCAAACCAAAGTGACCTTAGCAGCCACTTGCCAACTAGAACAGAATAATTACATTAGAGTACGTGTTTGTATGTTGCTTAGAGAGGGCTAAGAAGCAATCAAGATTGCTTGTGGCAATTCACAATTGCCGCTAATGTGGACTTTTGCTACTTTAATATGTGGAAACATTGAGCCTGTGCAGGTGGTGAATGTCCCCATATATGTGAAGAGGACAGTATTGAGGACAAACTTTGTTTTGGGACAACTTTCTAAGATCCTGTGTGATAGATAGTCTCTCGGAAAAGATTAAAGATAAGCAAAAACAGGAGTTGATTGGTAACTGAACTGGACAACAGGGTCGAAGCAACTGCTTATAGACATTTCTGAAGACCTGGACCGCTCCCACTCCCCACGTGATTGGCTGTCTAAACTTCCAAGCTGCGAATCATGACTCAGAGTTTAAGGGCCAATGGCAGAAGCCCAAATCCAGAAATGTTCTGTGATTGGATATCATGTATCGAATCAGAACACAGGAGCTCAGAATCCTTAGTCCAGACTCAAGACCACTGAATACATAACAGGCCCCATGGCACTTTCAGGAGACTGGCTGACTATTGATGTGTAACCACAAAACTCAAGAACTGTCCCGCTTGCTAGAATTGAGCTGAGGGATCCCCTTGTACCCTTGGAGATCTTTCGAAAAGCAAAGACACGTAGGATTTTGCCTTGATAAGAAAAGAAACAAGAATCAGTGATGGGGGGAATTTTGTTCTGGGGCTCAGCCCCTGCACTTCCTCCTACTGCTAGCACTCAGTCGTGTGCTAAGTACAAAGATCATGCCCCTTTTGGACTTCCAAAGGATGGGAAAACCCTGCATTTAAAGACACGGGACAACAATGGGATGGGGCGGATTTCATGCGGACGCCAATATATTACAGTCAAAGCTCAGCTCCCGAACGCCTGCGTTTTGGAACGTTTCGGCTCCCGAACGTCGAAAACCCGGCACATTTCAAAACGATTGTGAGGCAAAGTAAGAGTCCATCGGTTCCTGAGGTGAAATTTTGGGGTGGGGAACGTCTGACCTCTGAGCACATCTTGCCCCCTCCCCAAGTCTTCCCCATTTGGTCCATGAGGCCATTCTCACATGCAGGTAAGGGGTGAGGCTTGACTGATAGGACATGGCTTTCCAAAGCTGCTTTCTTTGCACAGCCCTCAAAGCATGGGACTAGTTGTCAGGATCCTCTGAAGAAATGCAGAAACCAGGGACCCATTGCTAAGCAGGATGGCTCCCCCTTCATATCAACGCAGAACATCCCATTCAGTTGGGCTGAGCCATGGCACTCCTGGCAGAGAGCTCTTTGGCGAGCCAATACTCAGTACTAAGTAGAATTGCCCATCCCTTCAGATCCTTCTGAGCACTAAAAAAGGAGGGAGAGGTTTCTTCCCTTCCCTGTGAAGCCCAAGCTTGCTGAGCTCTTCAAGAGAGAGGTGGGGGCTCCCGAAGGCTTCCCCTCCTTCCTTTAAGCCTGATCTCACTGCAGTCCTAAAAGGGGGAGACTCTCCAAGACTGTAGTGATATTAGGCTCTTTCCCTCCTCCCTTTTAGGCCTGATGTCTCTTTGTTGGTAGTGAAAGGGATTTTGACCCAAGATACAGATCCCAATAAGGATCTGGCACGCAAAGTCCAAAAGTTTCCCACCTATTCAGCCTAGCTGGAGAGAGCCAACCTGAGGAAGCTGGCACAAGCTTCTAGCTAGATGCTTCAAGAAATAGGGTGGGGGCCTGGCAGCGAAATAGAAATTCTAACAAGGCTGATGCGTCGGATAGCTAACCTCAAAGAAGCATCTAATTACTAAATATATATTCTTTTTCATGGAGCACATAGTTAAACTATGGAACTTGTTCCCACAAGAGACCGTGAAGGCCTCGAAACATCGATGGCTTTGAAAGAGCATTAGACACGTCCTTGGAGGAGAGGGCTATCAATGGCTACTAGCATTGATGGCTATGCTCTGCCTTCACAGTTGGAGGCAGAAATGCTTCTGAATACCAGTTGCTGGAAACCACAGGAGGGGAGAGGAAATGAGCAATGGGGACACCTTCTGTATCTGCGCTTCCCCACGCAGGGAACTTTGACACACTCCAGCGCTGGTTTGCTCCAACATGTTATGCTTTCCCCCTTTGTTTTGACTTCATGGATGCTCTTCCTGCTACTCACCTCCTAATGCCAAGGTCTCCAAGGAAGGGTTTGATAAACCCAGATCAAGCCATGCTCTTCCCTCATCCCTCCAGTTGGGCATTTCATTCCTGGCTCGAAGCACCAAGGAGCGCCTTTCAAGTAGGCTTTCAGGATGGGAGGAGTACAAGCATCAATGCTGCCTCAGGAAGAAGATCTGTATGGTAAATAGAAGCTTATGTATGGCTATTGATCTGGATCCTCTGTGTCAGCTGCAGGGAACCTTTGGCCCTCCAGATGTTGTTGGGTGACAACACCTGTTAGTCCCAGCAAGCATGGCCAGGGATTATGGGAGCTGTAGTTCCCCAGCATCTGGAGGGCCAAAGATCCCCTACACCTGCTGTATATATTAAGACTACTTAGTAGTGCTGCGTATCTTAGGAAATCATTTTATGAGCCCGTCACTCAACCACCCAGTGGCGTAGCTAGCCGCTCAGGGGCCCAAGCCACCACGTCACTCCCAGGAGAGATGCGTGGCTCGGGCGCGCTTCTGGCCCCGCGGGAAGTGCTGCCCCCTGTGGTGTGGCGCCCAGTGCCCCCCTCCCCCCCCAAGCTACATCTCTGCACCCGCCTCTTGGGATATCCTGGGAACAAGGCTTGAATGGTAAAAATTAACTGCGCTCAGTGTTATTTTTCTAGAAAAAGAGGTGCCAGAACTCACCACGAACGCTTCCCTTGTTCTTTTACAGTGGCAATGGCACCAACCTGAGAGGTGCCAGAACTCAGTTCCAGTGAGTTCTGGCTGGGGGGAAAAGCTGCACTATATTTTTTCCTCTAAGGCTGGAGCTTCAATATGTGGCATGTGGGTGGGTGGGTACATTTCCTCCCTCACCTCAAGCAGCCCTGTTTGTGTTCTTGTTATGCTACCATTATAGTTCCTGAAATGAGCTTGCAGTTGGCGTTCTGTTGAATGCACATTGCAGACGGATGCAGTGAAATTTGCAGCCGGGCTTAAGGGATTCCTATCAAAGCCAGATGTTTGGTGCGAAGAGGGCTTCTCTAAGGAGGTACCAGCTCTTCCAGTGGGAAGTGCAAACCATGCCATACGCCTTGTGGTCTTGCAAGATCAGATCAAAATCCTACCTGGTTCAGCATTCTCCCTCTCCTTCCTTCTGTCTGTGTCCTTTTAAGCAGAGCAACGTTGGTCTACTCCCTGCTGCTGTATTTCCCTTGGGGAGAAGCAGAAAAGGCTCCCTATCTCTATTCCCTATTGGTTCCCTGTATTCCAACCCTTTAAATCACATCATAGGTCATCCTCTGCTCCCCCTCCCTTTCCCCACTGTTTCAAGAAGGACGTTTCCATTTTTGTTCCTAGATTATCCATGGGATAAATCCAATCAGAAATCAATACAAATAGACTTGGCAAAGTTTAAGGAACTGGATGCCTATGCACAGAAGGTATGCTGTCTCTTATTGTGATATATGCAGCAAGGAATTTGCTAGGATGCTGAGGTTTTTAATGTGCATTTGGAATTTGAGAGTGCTTTCAAGTGTCCTCTCCTGATAGGAGGCAATTACTTCTGTTGAGATGGAAGGTCCGAACTGGGAACATCATGAGTCACAAGACCCTGCTCCTGTTTTCCAGAAAACTAACACGGTGGAGCACCTATTCACATGCGCTGCACACACCATGCATTTAAAGAACACCAACTCCCCAAAAGAACTATGGGAGCTGTAGTTTTCCCCTCACAGAGCTACAAATCCTAGAACCCTTAACAAACCACAGGATTCTCTTTCTCTCTGTGTGCGTGCGTGAATTAAATGCATGTATATACACCCATATTTAGTTATTTTGCAGCATTGCTTTGCTTTAAAAATTCAGGAGATAGCTCCAAAGTCAATTCGGAGGAGAGCTAGCAATCATAGGCAATATGAAAGGGTTTGAACGACTCCTCTCTCTTTCACAATTCACTTTCGATCGTATTTATACTACAGACCGAAATTGATTTGGTAGTTATTTCCTCTCCTCGGGGAACTCCGAGTACTATACTTGTGTGAACAAGGCTAGCAGTCATTAACAGAAAATTCTCAGTGCCCTTGCCAAACCACAACTCCCAGGAATCTCTGGGGGGCCTCGCCAGAATTAAACTGGCATAAAATTAATATACTGGTGCAGTAATCAGCCCTGGGTTTCCCCCAGTGCTGTCAAGTGACAACAGTAGGGCCGGCCCAGGATCCAGGGTTGCCTTGGTCCCTCCCTGCCCCCAGAATGCCCCCCCCAGTTGTACTTCCACCCACCCAAAGGTGCGATGGGCAGTGGCGAAGCTGCATGCTCTGGCACCAGGGGCGGAGAGCAGGCAGGGGCGTGGCTGGCGTGTGTCCCGGGGGCGTGGCACATCGCCTGCGGGGGCGTGACATGCATCCTGGGGGCGTGGTGCCCGGCACGTGGGGGGGTGCACGGCGCATGTCGGGGGCGGCCGCAATGGTACCCCCTCCCCGATGGTGCCGGGGGCAGTGCGCTCCCCCCCCGTTCCTCTGCCAGTAGCAATGGGGGAACTCTGCACTTGTGGGGAGACAGTAGCAAAGAGGATTTGGGTTTCAGCTGAAGATTGTAGAAATAACATGCCTGTGAACCCTGGAAAAAGGAAAGGTTAATCATGCGTCTCCCTTCAGAACAACTTCCCCCCCAAGGGTACATTTTTGGCAAGTATAATAAATTCTTTGATTGATCAATCAAGTAAAACACATACACTTAATCGACTAACTGTGCAATCCCAGTGAATTCAGCAAGAGACACTCTTGTAAGTGCACGCAGGATTGCACCCTAAAATTTCTTTAAACAAGTGGGCTTAGGTAGAAGAAAGGAACTGGTACCCCCTCGTCCATATTAACTGCTTCCAAGTCTATTTACCTTCTGTGAAACAGGTGAATGTCAGGAATAGCGTGAAAAACCTGGTGAGTGTCTTGCTGCAAAAAGCCCCCAGTGACCTGGAGAAAGTGCGAGCCATTTGGATGTGGATCTGCCACCATATAGGTAGGTGGGGGTACCACCTTTCTGCATACTTGAGTCCCCTTGCCTCTGACAACTTCCGGTATTAAAAGATCAGCCTTTGTCACTGCCCTGCGCCCATGAATCCAGCTCTGTAGCAGAGTTCTGTAGCAGACACCCAGTCCAGTGATTGCCAGCCAAGGAAGATGGATACGTAAGGTCATATCAAAGCAAGTTATATTCAGAGTAGACCGGCTGAAATCAATGGATGTAAGTAACTCATGGACATTAAATTTAGTGGGTCTACTCCGAGCATGGCTTCTTTGCAGCTGTCTCGGGCATTTTCACCATTTCATAGCCAGTCATGTCAGCTCCATTTGCACAAAGGATTCTGGATTGTAACCTGTGTGGATCAGTGATTTGGTGTTTGGCTCACACAGAGCTTGACTGGGATCTCTGTTCAGCCATGAATCTCAGAAGGGATCAGGAGGTGCTCATTGATAACAGAAATCACTGGGTTAAAGCTCACTGAAAGTGCCGCGGTAGCATTATTATCAATTTACGATGGGGTGGAAGGTTTGCAGGCTATGAAGGACTCGCTCACAAATTTATTGAAAGCTGCACAAATTATGATAGCTAGCAAGTGGAAGGGGCAAGCAGACTATAAAATGGAAAAATGGTATGAAGAGGTGTGGGATACATAGCTATTAATGATAAATGAACATGTGCCATTAAGGTAAGACGGGGAATATGCAGGAGGAATGATTTTGAGGAGATATGGAGGGTGTTTGTAGAATTTGTACTGTTACAACGGAAAGGGGTCAAACCATCGCTAGAGGTGTTGAAAGTTTGGGAGGTTGGATAGTTACAATGGAATGGTCTCGCTGGTGGGGTGCACATTTTTATTCTTATTTATTTATTCTTATTACTTTGTCAAAATAAAGTAAAGGTCGCAGCACGGGAGGAGAGGAGGTGTCTCCCGACTCCTAACCCTTGCACCAGTGTGCATTTTTATTTGGCAACAAGACCCTGGGTCTACACAAAGCAGATTTACGAGTGCTTCCAGACTTTCTCTTCTGAGGTGCGATTCAATCACATATGGGCAAATTCATGTTGTGCAATCAAAAGTTCATTTGGAGCTCTTGCAAGACAAGCCACGCCACCCCCCAGTCAGATTTTGGCAACCAGGAAAGATATTGAGAAACACGATGGAAAGTGTGGCAAAGTGTTGCCACCCCACAAGCAAATCAGAATGGGTGCTCACTGTCTTTATTTCTACAGAATATGATGTGGAAGGCTGCTATAACCTGGACAAGGTGTCATTTAAACCAGCTGATGTCCTTCAGTCAGGAAAGGCTATTTGCGGTGGATATGCTCGACTCTTTCAAGAAATGTGCAGGTAACTTCTGTTGGCTCCAGCCATCATGGCAAGTGGTTGTTACTTGGCTGTAGCGATAGGAGATCTGGAGAGCCACAGGTTCCCCACCCCTTGCCCTAGGCAGCTATCTCCATGCTTAGGCGTGATCAACTCGCACGTGACAGCCCTCGGAAATATGTAAATCAATAGATTCTAAGCAGAAAATGGCGGGAGAGATCTGGAGAGTCCTCATGGCTCATGAGGAGACCCTCGCCAGAACCCAAAGAGGACTTCAGTGGGAGCGGAGGAAGCCCCAAAGAGAACGGAGGCACAGTGGGGCTTTGTTTAGGCTGCTCAGCCTCCCCACCTAGTAGCTGACACACGTCACAGCATGGCAGCTGCTGCTGCTTTTCCACAGGTCCTCCAGCCAGCTCCAGAGCTTCAACTCTGGTTGAAAGGAGTGTTGTGGGGAGAGAGAGCTGGAGAGCAGGAAAAAATGAGCTTTTTTTTAGTGTGTGCTCCCTACTTACACAGGGACACGGGTGGCGCTGTGGTCTAAACCACTGAGCCTCTTGGGCTTGCCGATCAGAAGGTCGGCGGTTCGAATCCCCACGACGGCGTGAGCTCCCGTTGCTCGGTCCCAGCTCCTGCCAACCTAGCAGTTGGAAAACATGCCAAAAAGTGCAAGTAGATAAATAGGTACCGCTCCGGCGGGAAGGTAAACGGCGTTTCCGTGCGCTGCTCTGGTTTCGGTGTCCTGTTGCGCCAGAGGCGGCTTTGTCAGGCTGGCCACATGACCCGGAAAAAACTGTCTGCGGACAAATGCCGGCTCCCTCGGCCTGTAAAGTGAGATGAGTGCCGCAACCCCAGAGTTCTCTGTGACTGGACTTTACTTTCAGGGGTCCTTTACCTTTACCTTTACCTTTACCTTTACCTTTACCTTTACCCTACTTACACAATGTTTGGTTATGTGCATTGGGTTCCGGAACATGACCCACCATGTAAGTGGAGGAATGATCCTGAAGCAAACTTGCATATATAGGGCTGCATTGAATTGCGTAGATCCACTGGAATCCATAGACTTAAAAATTACTTGAATTTAATGGGTCTCTTCCCTGTGTGACTTAGTTCCTCATCCATACTTACCTTTGCTCTGTGCTTTATAGGCACAGGTCCTGGCTTTCCAGGTCCGTGTCCAAATGTTGTTGTTGTTCTTTCATCCCAGGAAAACTTGTGTTTTCCTGCCAAATTGGAGCAAATGAGAATCTGTGGAGAACCTGATTGCTGTTTTCTCTGATCCAGCAAAATGAAGGGCGGCCACTCCAGCCTATCAAAGCGGTGAAAGCAACCACTTGTCCTCTTGGTAGCAACACTGTTCCTGAATACCTTCCTTCCCCTCTCAGTATTGCAGGGATACAGTGCCAGTATTTGATAGGCAGCTGCAGTGTAAAGGGGAAGAGCGACCATGCCTGGAATGCTGTCCGCATTGATGGAAGGTGGCATCTCTTAGACTGCACCTGGGGAAGTGGCTCTGTGAATACTGCTTTTAGCAAGTTCACTTTCAGGTACGTTGTTAGGCAGACCAGGCAGAGCGTGGGACACACTGAGGGGATAGTAGAAGAAGAAGAGTTTGGATTTGATATCCCGCTTTCTCACTACCCTAAGGAGTCTCAAAGCGGCCAACAATCTCCTTTCCCTTCCTCCCCCACAACAAACACTCTGTGAGGTGAGTGGGGCTGAGAGACTTCAGAGAAGTGTGACTAGCTGCAGGTGGAGGAGCAGGGAAGCGAACCCGGTTCCCCAGATTACGAGTCCACCGCTCTTAACCACTACACCACACTGGCTCTCACAGTTAACTTCATTTGCTTTCAGGTGGTTTTGTTTTGCTTGGACCACTTGTCAGAGTTTGCAATTTGATGGCCGCAGGGCTGATTAATGTAAGCAAGTGCAATAAGAATGCTGCAGCTAGGTTGGTGACTGGGAGCGGCCGCTGAGACCATATAACACCGGCCCTGAAAGACCTACATTGGCTCCCAGTACATTTCCAAGCACAATTCAAAGTGTTGGTGCTGACCTCTAAAGCCCTAAATGGCCTCGGCCCAGTATACCTGAAGGAGTGTCTCCACCCCCATCCTTCAGCCTGAGGTCCAGCTCTGAGGGCCTTCTGGCAGTTCCCTCACTGTGAGAAGTGAGGTTACAGGGAACCAGGCCTTCTCAGTAGTGGCGCCCGCCCTGTGGAACGCCCTCCCATCAGATGTCAAGGAAATACAATAACTATCTGACTTTTAGAAGACATCTGAAGGCAGCCCTGTTTAGGGAAGTTTTTAATGTTTGAAGTGTTATTCCATGCAGAGTGGCTGTGGAGGCCCGGCCAGATGGGTGGGGGTATAAGTAATATTTCATTATTATTATTATTATTATTATTATTATTATTATTATTAAGCCATGGGCATGGAGTGTCCTGATGGCAGGGATAGATACCATCTATTTATCCTCTTTGAACAGTTCTGGAGTGTTGTGCTTATTCTGGGCTACATGTGCAAAATCTGGGGATTCTGGAGGCTGGATTGTTGCAACACAGCAGCTTCCTCAACCAGATGCCCTCCAGCTGCTCTGGATCACCACTCTGTTTGCCTGTCTGGCCCTGGTGCTGATTTAGGCATTATTATGAAATACTAGACTATTGCGCCTTCTCCTTTTGCAGGTACGATGAGTTTTACTTCCTTACTCACCCCGCTCTGTTTATTAAGAAGCACTTCCCTGAGGACCCCAAGTGGCAGCTTCTGAAACAGACGGTGACACTGGAGCATCAGCATGATCTGACTTAAATGCAGAAGGACTGACCGTCGCAGTCATAAGAACATCAACCACTGAAAATGGGTAAAGCCAATTAGAAGCCTCTGTCTTGTTCCCTTTGATATCACAGTTACATCCACAATCAGCCTCATGTACAAGCTGTTACTGCAGTTTATATAACAGGGATGGAGAACCAGAGGCCCTTTCAGAGGTCCTGCACTACAACTTATCCAGAATGCGGCAGCTAGACTGGTGACTGGGAGCGGCCGCCCAGACCACAGAACTTGAAAGACCTACATTGGCTCCCAGTCCATTTCCGAGCACAATTCAAAGTGTTGGTGCTGACCTTGAAAGCCGCCTAAACGGCCTCGGTCCAGTAGACCTGAAGGAGCGTCTCCACCCCCATCGTTCTGCCCGGACACTGAGGTCCAGCGCTGAGGGCCTTCTGGCGGTTCCCTCACTGCGAGATGCCAAGTTACAGGGAACCAGGCAGAGGGCCTTCTCGGTAGTGGCTCCCGTCCTGTGGAACGCCCTCCCATCAGATGTCAAAGGAATAAACAACTACCTGATGTTTAGAAGACATCTGAAGGCAGCCCTGTTTAGGGAAGTTTTTTAATGACTGATGTTTTAATGTATTTTTAAGCTCCTGTTGGAAGCCGTCCACAGTGGCTGGGGAGACCTGGCTGGGCGGGCGGGCGGGCGGGGTATAAGTAATAAATGATGATGATGATGATGATGATGATGTCCCATCATCCCTGACTATCATGTGGTTGATGGGACATAAGAATTCAGCAACATCTGGAGGAAATCAGATTGGCGAAGGCTGGTTTAGCACACCACCCCAGACTCTCAGCTGTGGTTAACGTTATAAAGTTATAGAGTTATTATAGAGTTGGAAGGGACCACAAGTGTCATTTTGCCTAACCCCCAGCAATGCAGGATTATTATTTTTGCCCCGTGTGAGGCTCAAACCCACGACCCTGAGATTAAGAGTTTAAACAAGCTAGCTGGATGAGCCATGGTTTAAAGATGGCTTATCAAACCAATCAACCATGGTTAACAACAAGCATAGTTCATCAGATTTGGGTGAGGCACAAGCTGTGGTTAAGCCTAACGAGGATGTAGTTTCCAAACTCTTCACCGCTTGTGTAGAGGGAGGAGGGGGGAATGTGTTAATGGTTTCAGAACTCACAGAGTTAAAGAGTTCTGGTGACGTCTCTTTCCTGAGGCATGGTTAGAAACACTTAAGGGAGGGGTTTGACTCCGAGTGTTTCAGTCTGACTCTCGGACGCCATGCGAGAAGGAGAATGTGTCAGTTCTCGCCAGGTCTGAATTTATGATGTTATTCTACATGATTAAAGACAAGAGTAGATAAGGACTGCCTTGTGTCTGCTCTGATTTATTCCACACGTGCTGCACTTTGCTTCTCACCGCTGTGTTTCGCTCTGCTACCGGCAAGAGAAAGAGGCCTGAGGAGGACTTTTGCAGGAGGCACGGATAGCCTGCAAGCAGAGTTACGCAAGGGAAGTGTGCCAGGCTCCATGTTCAGCCTCTGTTTACACTCTTGTCCGGTGTAATCTCAAGAGGTTATGGATGCTCGCCAAAGCTTTGAAGCATTGCAGGAACGTCCCACGTGTGGGGGAAGCCAGCAGGAAAGTTGCTGGGGCCAGCTGGAGCTCTGGAGCTGTGTCTTTGAAGCTGGAAGGAGCTCGCTGGGAGGAGAAGCCGATCTGCCGGAGCCGGGAGACGTGAGTAAGCTTAGCCCCCGGGGAGGAGGAGATGGCTCAGTCCCAGGAACACGGCTTTGAGCTTAAGCTGCCGTGTGCGAAACTAACTCTTAACTCGTGGTTAGAGTGGAGTTATTTAGCAGAGTTGTCCCTAGTTGGAGCCAAGCTCTGGGAAACAGTCACGCCGATGTCTACGTCAGCTGGGGCTGGTGCAAGCCAACGTGAAGCTGAGGAGCGTGTGCTTACTTTTCTGGCTGACAACGTGAGTGCTGATTTGAGGCCTATTGTTCTGGATGCAAGGAAGCCTGAGGTCGCTTGGGTAGCTCTCCAGGAAGCGTGTAAAGCTGGGGGCAGAGGCAAGGGCCGGGAGATGGCTGCATCAGGGCAAAAAAGGCAAGAAAGCACGGAAAGCCGGTGCACAGCTGGGAAAGGCTGTGGGACCCCTGAGGGGGGCGAAGGGACTATTGCCACTGCTGCTGCTGCTGGTTTAGCAGAGTCTAAAAGCTGCGTGGGTGATGCAACATGTCTGCGTGAGGAGCTTGGAGAGAGGCAAGCTGCTGGGGGCCCTTTACCCATCACTGGGGGTGCAGGAAAGCGTCCTGGGAGCCCTGGGAGCAGTGGGGGGGCGGTGAGCAGTAAAAGCTCAGAAAAGCCTCTTTTTCCAAAGGCTGCCAAAAGTTGTTTGCGTCGTGAGTCGAAGCCTGGGAAACAGAAAAGTGCTGAAGGCTTCAAGGCCAGCCATCTGCTGCAGAGGGAGATACGTGCTGCAAAGTTGTCTGGGAACTCTGAGATAAGTCCAGTCTTCAGAGGAACGCAGGATGCTGCGGTTACGGACGCTGTCAAGGACAGGTGCAGCCAGACATTTGTTGGCATGGCAACGCTACAGAGCAATGCCAGCAGGGACACAACTGTGAAGTGGGTGTTGGACTCAGGAGCGAGTCATCACCTGATAACGCCATCTGCTGGGGAGCTGCGGAATTGCAGAGCTGTTTTGACTGGAATGACTTGTAAATTAGCTGACGGGACAAAACGAAATGTATCTAAAGCTGCAAATGTCTATGTTTCTGTTTTGCAGGCGGAGCTGGAGTGCTTCATTGTACCAGGGATGAAGTGTTGCCTGTTATCGATTTCTGCTCTGGCGAAGCAGGGATACAAAATTTGTTTTGAAAATGATACCTGTTCCATTTTCAGAGGGGGGAGGCAACTTGTCAACGTGGAGAGCAAGGACAATCTCTTTGTTCTGGAAACACCTCTGGAGGGTGGGGGGAATGCAGGGAAAGCACAGGCGCAGTGTGCTAGTGTTCCCAGCCATGATTCATGGTCTTTTTCTCTCAGGTCGCAGAGAGAGGCGGCGCAACTCATCCAGGATTGGGTTGCGGAGGTGGAACTAAGGTTCTCCACCAAGGTGCAAGAGTTCAGGAGCGACCGTGGGTCACAGTTCACTGGGTCTGCTCTGAAGGAGTTCTTCAAGGAAAAGGGAATTCGTCACCAGGTGACGGGTGCAAAGTCTCCTCAAGAGAGAGGCGTGGCAGAGCACAGGAGTGAAGCACTGGCTGAAGCTGTCAGGGTTTTACTGTGTGACTCTGGGCTGCCTCAGAGCTTTTGGAGTGAGGCTGGGAAGTTTGCCAGCTTTGTTTTTAACAGGTCCTACAATCACGATGTAGGTGACACACCGTATTTTCTGTTGCACAAGAGGAAGCCACAGGTGCATTTCTTCCGTTCGTTTGGTTCCAAGGCTTCAGTGCCAATACCAACAGCGCAACGGAAGGAGGGTGGTCCAAAGGTCCAGGACATGATTTTCTGTGGGTATGATCCTGCAACAAATGGGTGGAAGTTTGCATACCCAGAGGGTGATCAGACCAAGCTGCTGGTCAGCAAGCATGCTGAGTTCTTTGAGCAGGGTGGTTGGTCACAACCTAGGTATGGTTCTGATTTTCTCTCAGAATGTTTGTCCGATTCTGAGGGGGAGGAAAGGGAGGAAGAAAGGGAGGAAGGAGAGGCAGAAGCGGAGCCTGTTGCTGAAGACCAGGTTGCCGATGATGGTCAAGCACAGGGGTGGGTTTCTCCACAGGTTAAGAGGGAACCCAAGAGTGAGCCTTCATCTCCTGTTAGCCAAGTGGAAGAGGCCCGAAGACGCAGCAAGTCAGAGGGGGAGTCTTCTGAGCTTGCTGGAGACACACTTGCTGACTCCAGTGGGTCAGGAGGAGCGCCCGAGGTTGTGCTCCGGCGGTCAACTCGGACCACAAAGGGGATTCCACCGGAGAGGTTTCAGGTCACCAGTGCGTGGGTTGGTTTCGCACAGTGTGATTCTGGGAGTGTGGAAGGGATTCAACAATTGCCTGGGATAGATGCCAGTGGGAGGCAAAAGGCAATGGGAGGTGAGTTGAACTCAAAGAGGTCTGTAAATAGGGGTTCACAGTTTCCCTCAGGATTCGTGACGAGAGGGGGTGTTAATGGTTTCAGAACTCACAGAGTTAAAGAGTTCTGGTGACGTCTCTTTCCTGAGGCGTGGTTAGAAACACTTAAGGGAGGGGTTTGACTCTGAGTGTTTCAGTCTGACTCTCGGACGCCATGCGAAAGGGAGAATGTGTCAGTTCTCGCCAGGTCTGAATTTATGATGTTATTCTACATGATTAAAGACAAGAGTAGATAAGGACTGCCTTGTGTCTGCTCTGATTTATTCCACACGTGCTGCACTTTGCTTCTCACCGCTGTGTTTCGCTCTGCTACCGGCAAGAGAAAGAGGCCTGAGGAGGACTTTTGCAGGAGGCACGGATAGCTTGCAAGCAGAGTTACGCAAGGGAAGTGTGCCAGGCTCCATGTTCAGCCTCTGTTTACACTCTTGTCCGGTGTAATCTCAAGAGAATGTGTGAGCCCAAGGCTTGCTTTGGCTCATTCCCAGCATACTAAACCATGGTTTCACTTGACATCTGTCAGGGGTTCAGGGACAGAGGCACAGGGTAGGCAGGAGATGGAGAGCGATGGGGATGAATCCCAGGACAGCGAGGAAGAGGATGACAATGACTCTAGAGATTCCATGAGTCTTTCCAGCGAATCAGAGGATTCCCAGAAGGGGGCGCCGGTGGTCAAGGCCAGGGGAGCCCCAGGGGGGACGTGTCAGGAGCAGGGGGCCAGCGGGGGATCCCAAAGTGGCAGCTGGGCGTCAGGGCCAGCCTCCCCGCCAGAGTGCAGCGAAGGGGGTGGAG
This sequence comes from Podarcis pityusensis, assembly GCF_964106645.2. Lineage (NCBI taxonomy): Eukaryota > Metazoa > Chordata > Lepidosauria > Squamata > Lacertidae > Podarcis > Podarcis pityusensis. The sequence continues at coordinate 2,944,532 of NC_138045.1, forward strand.
GTTCCAGTGTATCAGGGGAGGCGGCTCCGGCAGTAGAGAAAGGAGGGAGGTCGGAGCAAGCCACCCTCCCGGAAGGGGAGGGGAGTAGTGAAGGGAGTAGCGTAGCTGTCAAAAGGAAAGTTAGGGGTTGGGCGCGCGTGCCAAGTTCAAATGTAGAGGCGCGCGGAAGTACAGGGAGCCCGGAGGAGGGGCCAGGTCCCAAAGCCCGCAGGAGGGGGCAAGAGCAGTCTGATTCCGCGTCGGAGGAATCCAGGAGGGGCGAAACCCCAGCGGGCAGAAAGACCCTGCGGAAAAGGAAAGAGAGAAAGAGGTGGAGCAGCGCAAGCCTCTTAAACTGGTGCAGGGGAGGGACGGATTCAGAAGGGACTTCGGCGGTCTAAGCCTAACAGACGTAGGGCTGCGCGCCTCGGATCTGAAGCAAACAATGAACTGCAATAAACACCTTTGTATATAAGAAAAGAAAGGCGTTGGTCTTTTGTGAGCTGAGACTTGAGGCAGCCCTGACAACATCTGAACTGGGTCTGTAAGTATTCCATGCTCTACCTTAGATACCTTTGTTTGCCCCTATTGCTGATTTAGATAGTGTTGCTAAATACTGCACTATTGACCTCTCTTTTTCAGGTACCATGTGATTTACTTCCTCAACCATCCTGTTCTGATTATTAGCACTTCCCAGATGATCCCAAATGGCAGCTTCTGAAGCAGACTTCTGCACCTGCAGCAGCTTGAATGGAATCCGCCTACCGTGTAATTTGATATCCTTCAAGGACAGTCACTTGTCTCGGGCATCACTGCTAAACTGACCACGGTTTTGATGCACAGGGTTTTTAGCTTGACACAAAGTTTTTAAAAATGGAAAACATATATAATATATATAACATGATACTTGTTTCAATGAGCTAAAATCGATTGCAGTAGCTATTTACAAATTTACAGTATAACAAAAAAATCGGGGAGGTGTTCCAGGATTTCTTTTTAAAGGCCGTATCAAAAAATGAGTAAAGTGGGAAACCCTAGATGGATTTTGAAAAGCAGATAATGAAAGGGTACAATTAATCTTTAGGCATAAACTTGTTCATATAAAAATGTGTTGAATCCCGCCCCCCATCCTTTACAGTACAGCAACACAAATCATTAGCATTTTATCCACCATATTCTTGAGACACCCTAATGTGGTCCTATCCATTCACTTAAAGTAGTAGCAGATTTTTTTTATATATAGCAAACAGTAAATAAAAAGAGTACAATCCATAAATTGGTGCAAACTTTTGGGGCTTGCCTTTGATTTCCCAGTGTGTTTGTAAATGCAATAAAGTTTCACTGTTCTCCGCCAAATGTGTCCTTGTGTTTTGTTCCTCTTGCTTGATTCAGTTGTTTAATATGTGGCAATCTAATAAATTTACAGTCGTACCTTGGATCCCGAACGCCTTGCAAGTCGAACGTTTTGGCTCCCAAAAGCTGCAAGCCCGGAAGTGAGTGTTCCGGTTTGCGAACGTTATTTGGAACCCGAACGTCCAACGCGGCCTACGAGGCTTCCGATTGGAAGCCACGCCTTGGTTCCCAAACATTTTGGAAGACGAACGGACTTCCAGAACGGATTCCGTTCGACTTCCGAGGTACGACTGTACCTACAGCATGATCACATCTTACGCGCAGAGGCATATCTAGGGGTTCTCTATGTAGAGGTGAAGGGGGTAAGGTCCTGAAAACTGCTGCTACTTAGGGGTCTAAAACAGATACATTTTTACTTAGCTTTAAGACACTTACAACTGTTATTTTGTAGTGCAGAGCAACAGGGACAGAAGGAACCATGAGAGAAGCGATGACTGGCTTCACGGTTTTTCCCACATAATGGTTTTTTATACGGCACGCGCACACATTGTGATTAATATTATGGCACTGTTACCACGCTGTGGACTTCAAACTTATTTCCTCACCCCCAAATGTATTGATACATTGCCCAGCCTTAAAGTATGTGTGTGTGCTCTATGCAAAAATCACCATGCGGGGAAAACTGTGAAGCCAGCTAGTGCCTCTACATAGCTCCATCCTGATTGCAGACATGGTGATATATTGGTACATTGCAAAATTTAGCTGGTGCTCTATCCCGATTTTGAAAACCAGGTAACACCTAGCCCTCCTCTCGACCCTTGTTATTCTTCGAAAAGAATTTGTCTAAGTTTGCTTAAGTAAGTGGCTTAAAAGTGTGGGTTTGGATTAAGAAAAGAGGAGAAATGATTCCCTACAACAGGTAACTTATCAGTTTTCGTGAAAGGTGTCAACTTTGAGAGAAAGCAGTATTATTTGTGATGGTTAAAAGGTAACGGGACCCCTGACCGTTAGGTCCAGTCGCGGACGACTCTGCGGTTGCGCGCTCATCTCGCTCTATAGGCCGAGGGAGCCGGCATGTGTCCGCAGACAGTTTTTCTGGGTCATGTGGCCAGCATGTGGCCAGCATGACTGGCGAACCAGAGCAGCGCACGGAAATGCCGTTTACCTTCCCGCCGGAGCGGTACCTATCTATCTACTTGTACTTTGACGTGCTTTCGAACTGCTAGGTTGGCAGGAGCAGGGACCGAGCAACGGGAGCTCACCCCGTCGCGGGGATTCGAACCGCCGACCTTCTGATCGGCAAGCCCAAGAGGCTCAGTGGTTTAGACCACAGCACCACCCGCGTCCCTACACAACACAAAACACTGTTGCTGTCTGTAGGTTTTATTTTTATATTTTTTACCTTATATTTTGGAAATGTACATCCAGGTTTTATTTCCTTTAAATTGGGGGGGGGGGACCAAGAGAGTGGGGCCCTAAACTATAGCTTGTTTAGCTTACATGTAAATACGGCACTAGGGGCTGCCTGCCCTGCTCACTCTGCTAAGCCTAGACTAACCGATCCAATAGGAATCCAACCCCTCCGACCATCCAACATTGTGTCCTACATTTCTAAGCAGTGAAAAGTTCTGGAGCAGCAATACAGGGAGAAAGGGTACCAGGGGTAGGGGGGCTTGTAAACTGGCCACATATGGTTGATCTGTCTGGACTGAGATCAAGTCATACTCAAGCCACAAAGCTCTGTTTTGACGCTTCGTTCTTTGCTTGAATTCCCCAGAATTCCCCCTCGCTCTCTAAACCGAAAGCACAAGCATTTCCTCCACCCTCTACTTAATGAGGTCAAGGCGAACAAGTGAAATGTTGAGGGCTAGTCACTTGTGGGCTTATTTGCAAAGCTACGGTAGGCCCTGCATTATTTTCAGCATGGTGGCTAAGTTTTGATTTGTAACCAGAAATTCCTAGAGGTCTTTCCTAAAGCAAAGACACATAGAATTGTGCTGTTCCTCTGTAAGAAAAAGAAATAATAATCTTTTGTTATAGTTTTATCTGTCTCCCAAATATGATGGGGGAAATTTATTCTGGGGCTCAGCACTAATACATGTTTCTTGTACTACGTGCAAAGGGGTTTCTCGATCATGCCCATTTTGGACTTTCTGAGGACTGAAAAACCCTGAATTTAAAGGGCAAAAGGTCCAGGAGAACAATGGGGTGGGAAGTATCTCATCTGAAGGCCCATATATTCATGGGGAGACAGGGTGATGCAAATCTAGTCTAGACTGCAGATTCTGCTCTGGTGCAGGCAAGTCCTAAGTCCATAGTGTGGACACAGCCAGCCTCCAAAGCTGCTTCAGGCTGCAATTCTAAACCCACTTGCCTGAGAGTAAGCCCCACCAAATTCAATCAGACTTACAGTTGTACCTTGGTAGTCAAACGGCTTGGCTCCCAAACAAATCGGCTCCCAAACGCCGCAAATCCAGAAGTGAGTGTTCCAGTTTTTCGGAAGCCAAACGTCCGACGCGGCTTCCGCTTGAGTGCAGGAAGCTCCCGCAGCCAATCGGAAGCTGCGCCTTGGTTTTCAAATGGTTTTGGGAGGCGAATGGACTTCCGGAACGGATTAAGTTCGAGAAGCAAGGTACCACTGTATTGAAAACATAATATCACAATTCAATTATATGAAAATGATATGAAGTGGAATTATGAATGATATATAACTTACACTTTTAGAAGATACCTGAAGGCAGCCCTGTTTAGGGAAGTTTTTAATGTTTGATGTTTTATTGTATTTTTACTATTTTGTTGGAAGCCTCCCAGAGTGGCTGGGGAAACCCAGCCAGATGGACGGGGTATAAGTAATAAATGATGATGATGATGATGATGATGATGATGATGATGAAAATAGTATAGGAATTAATACCAAAAAATACTACACCCCATTCCCTGCAAAAAGAAGGACGCCCTAAAAACAAACTGAGCACACCTCTTATATCAATCGGCAATGGGAACAGGAGATGGACCTTTCCATTAATTATATGTGGGCAGATCCACATAAAACATAGACTATGAATTGCCGAAATCTACCTGGCAGGGGAGGAAATGTGCATTTGGGACTCCAGGGAACTTTGACACACTGCTGTGCTGTTTTGTCCAAACTTGTTCTGCTTTCACTTTTGTTTTGGCGCCGTAAGTGCTGTTCCTGTTACTCTTATCATAATGCCAAGGTCTCCATCAACAGCAGAAATTGTGTGCACGAAAGTTGAAGCAACTTCTAGGGAACAGAAACACAACATGGCATTGTGTCATCGGTCTTGATCCATCAAGGGTGCTCTATTGTGTGCACGAAACATACCAGAGCTGCTGGGTGCGATGGCTATCAGGGCTTCAAGTAAAAGTAGTGATTATTTATTTCACCACTGAGGGAGGGTGGCACTCTGCACATGCTCAGGCACTCACTCGTTTATTATGGCTTGAACATGAGAGGTAAGTGGAAGAGCCGTGCACAAAGGCAGCATACCTCTAACGTAAGAACATAAAAAGAGCCTGCTGGATCAGGCCAATGGCCCAACTATTCAAGCATCCTGTTCTCACAGAAGCTGAGCAGATGTGTGTGGAAAACCCATAAAAATAAAATATCAGGGACGGGCAATCTGTGGCCATACAGATGGTCTCAGCCAGCATGGCTAATGGTCAGGGATGGTGGGCATTGCAATATATGTTTTAATGTACATATTGTCTCATCCCAAGGATAACCATTTTGTAGCCTTTCAAGAGGAAAGGAGAACAAGGATCAACTCTGTCCCAGAAACAATCTGATGGGAAATCGGTACTGATGGACTTGATGCAGTTTAAGGAACTGGATGCCCATGTGTTGAAGGCATGCTGTCTCTTATTGTGATATATACAGTGTGGAATTATAGTCCTGTAAGGAATCTGCTAGAATGCTGAGGGGTTTTTTCATGTGGATTTGGAATTTGATAGTACAGTGGTACACTGGTTCTCGAATGTAATCCGTTCCGGAAGTCCATTCGACTTCCGAAACGTTCTAAAACCAAGGTGCGGCTTCCAATTGGCGCCGGCGCCCCGGAAACAATAGCCGACAGCCACATCGGACATTCGGCTTCCGAAAAAAGTTTGCAAACCAAAGCATTTAACTTCTGGGTTTGCGGCGTTCGGGTTCCGATTTGTTCGTCAACTGAGCCATTTGAGAACCAAGGTTCCACTGTGCCTTCAAGTGTCCTCTCCGGATAGGAGGCAACTTCTTCTGTTCACATTGAAGGTCCCAATGGGGAACAATGTGGGTCACACAAGACCATGCTCCTGTCTTGCACATGTTCTAACACAATAGGGCACCTGTTTACAGGTGTACACCTGTGTACCCAAGAAAAAGGAAAGCTTAAGCATCTTTCAGAATACTTTTTACCCAGGGGCAAGTTTTTGCCAAATTTAAGAAATTAGTGGTCAATCAGCTAAAACACATACATTTAATTGACCAGCTGTGCAACCCTGAGCAGTTTTACTCACTGAGTAGCCCCACTGAGTTCAGCAAGATTGACCCTCTTGTAAGTGCCTGTAAAAATGCACCCCACATTTTCTTTAAACAATGTCAGGCTTAGAGAGAAAAAGGGAACTGGGTACTCCTTATTCGTGTCAACTGCTCCTGAATCTATTTCCCTTTGTTGCCTGGTGCCTAAAGGTGTATGATGAAGGTGCCAGCCAAGCATTCCACAAACAGGGAGCCACTGCAGATAAGGCCCGTTCTTGTGTTGCCACCCTTTGGCCCTCTCGTGGGGGAGGCACACAAAGAAGGGCCTCTGATGTTTATTTCAGGGTCCGGGTAGGTTCTCATGGAGAGAGATCCTTCATGTCTTTGCTTTAGGAAAGAGGTACAAGGAGACCCCCTCAGCTCAGTTCTAGCAACTGGAACAATAATTCTTGATTATTGTGGTTATAGGTTTAAAAAAAGGCCACTGTCCTGAAAATGCAGTGGGGCCTATTGTAGCTTTGCAAATCAGCCCACAACTGAGGTGGGGGGAACTTTGATCTTTCAAATTTCAGTGGCGCTCTGTGCAAGGTCAAAATCCAGCAGCTCCCTGCCTCACCACCTGCTCTGCTCAATTCACTACATCATAGTTGCGACACCCTGCAGTGCCCCCCTTGGCTTGATGCCCAGTTTGGCAGAACTGGCTGCACTGCCCTAGATCTGCCTCTGCCACAAGTTACTAGTCCTCAACATTTCACTTGCTCACACTGACTTCCTTTAGGTACCCATGTCCATGTTATCTATCTATCTATCTATCTATCTATCTATCTATCTAATTTATTACGGTTGGAGACCAGCTCATAAAACGCACTTGGGGTTACAGTCACAGAAGAAAAACAGAGAATTAAAAAATGTACAACAATAAACTATCGCAGGGAGTTGACCCAGAGTCACCCATGGAACCGAGTTTGGGGATTTTCATAACGAACTAGTTTGAGTTGGGAGATGGTCTGTGCCTACAGATCTGTACACAGAATCTGGCGACCATCCAGGTCGTCTTCTGATCTTTGCCTAACAGGAAAAGGTCAAGTTTTTGCTTTTCCGGGAGGTTGGCAAGCCTCACCAATGGTCTTACTACGTGCCTCTTCATAAAAGAGACATCTAAAGAACAAGTGCTCTGGGCTTCCTATCTCTCCCAATGGACAGGCGCAAAGACTCTGAGCATATGGGACTTTTTAAAGGCTCCTTCCAGGACCGGCGAGGGCAGAGCCGAGCTTCTGGCGAGTGTAAAGGCTCTTCTTGCATTTTTAGATACGAGAAAGAAGAGATATGCTGCCGGTGCAGCTATATATCTCTCGATTTCTCAAATTTTATAGTCGGGGCACCTTGCGCAGTCCTGCTGTCTCTCGGTGTCTAAGATTCTTTGCCTGACCGTGGCTTTTGCCTGGCCCAACCCCAGGCTCAGAAGGGCTTGAGGGGCAAAACCCAGTTTCTGAAGGGTGTTCAGGTCTGCAGTCTGCCAGCCTGACTGGAATTGATCGCAGAGGATCAATGGGGCTATCCCTCGGGGGAGCAGAGTCAATGTCAGCCATTTGTAGATTGATGTTAGGCAGATATAAGCCTCCACTCTCATCATCCCCGTTTCTAGTCTAACCCATGCGTTTGAAACACATCTGGGGACTTGGAGGAGAGCTCTAAGAAGTTTGGATTGAACTCTCTCAAGCGGGGAGAAAGCAGAGGAAGGCGGGCCCAGAAAGGATCCATAAAGGAGCTGTGCCAAAGTTTTGGCCTTGTATAATTTTAGAGCCGTGGGGATGACGAAGCCCCCTTGTGCTCTGAAAAATTTAAGGATACAGTTTGCGGTTTTTTCCGCTGAGCTCCCGATGGAGTTTATGTGACGTTTGTTGGTTCCTGAGGCCTGTACCACCATTCCTAGATACTTATAATTTGTGACTTGTTCTAATTTATGGCCTTAGAGTTCCCAGCTTCTAAGCTTTGGTTTTCCCCCAAAAGCGAGTATCTTGGTCTTTTGATAGTTGATTTTGAGACATTCAGTTTCACAGTATGCTGCGAGCTTCCTTAGTGCTCTTTTGAGTCCAATGGGGGTTCTAGATAGAATTACCGCCTCATCGGCATATAGCAGGACCGAAATATGCTGATTTGCGAGCTTCGGAGGGTGGAGTTCTGAGTCATTGAGTGCAGATACTAAATTATTTAAATAGAAATTGAATAGTAGAGGGGCCAATAGGCATCCTTGCCTGACTCCTTTGAAGGTTTTAATGGGGTCCGTTAGGTGCCCTAGGCGGCTACACCTGACTCTAAGAGCCGTGTTTGCGTGGAGTGCCTGAATTAAGAGCAGAAGCTTTCTATCTATATTGGTACCCTGTAGTCTGTCCCAGAGTCTGGTTCTGGAGACTATCTGTCTATCTATCTATCTATCTATCTATCTATCTATCTGTCTGTCTGTCTGTCTGTCTGTCTAGCTAGCTAGCTAGCTAGCTAGCTAGCTATTCAGTGCTTTTTTTCTTTTAAAATGTTTAGGGGTACTCTCATTTTCTTACTCATATTTAAACACGGCCCCTCAATGAGGCCAAACTTAGATTCACAAAATGCTTAGGGGTATGCATCCCCCCGCGTCCCCCCAGAAAAAAAATCTGTCTCTCTCTCTCTCTCATCTATCTATATCTATCTAGCTATCTATCTATCTCTGTATTTCTTTCAGTAGAAGCGGAAAGTACTGTAATAGGAAAAAAGATAACCTATGTGATATATTAATTCAGCTTTTAAATCCATTGTATTGTATTTTCAGACATAGTCAGGTTTATTAAGGTGAACGAATAGGGCCTGCCAAAAGGGCCCGAGAGCATAAACTCACCACTGCCCTTACCTGCTTTTCTTGCCATTCCCATCCATCCCTCACCGTTCATTTGTATAAAACTGGAGAGAAACACTCTGGAGAATTCACTGAACTGCTATTCTGTGACCTGAAAAGTTCCCTCCTGGGGCTGTGCATGGAATGAGCTTCTGCTTCCTAACTATCCTAGGATTCCGGTCTGCCAGGCTTACCAGTTCCTGGTAAATAGACACTCCATGGACCAGTCAGTTGGACCAGTCCGCCCCCGAGGCCAGATGGAGTTGGCAGGAAAGGGAGCGGTCCAACCATCACTCACTAGAGCAGCAGCAGAAGCAGTGTCCGGGAAGCCTCCCTCAGGCCTCTTAAGCTGTGGCGGTGAGTGCAGGCTCTGCCCCCCAGGCCAGATGGAGTTGGCAGGAAAGGGAGCGGCCCACCCAGCACTCACAAGAGCAGCAGCAGCCGCAGCAGAAGTGTCCCGGAAGCCTCCCTCAGGCCTCTTAAGCTGTGGCGGTGAGTGCAGGCTCCGCCCCCTAGGCCAGATGGAGTTGGCAGGAGAGGGAGCGGCCCACCCAGCACTCACTAGAGCAGCAGCAGCAGCAGCAGTGTCCCGGAAGCCTCCCTCAGGCCTCTTAAGCTGTGGCGGTGAGTGCAGGCTCCACCCCCTAGGACAGATGGAGTTGGGAGGAAAGGGAGCGGCCCACCCAGCACTCACTAGAGCAGCAGCAGTGTCCCGGAAACCTCCCTCAGGCCTCTGAAGCTGTGGCGGTGAGTGCAGGGTCCGCCCCCTAGGCCAGATGGAGTAGGCAGGAAAGGGAGCGGCCCACCCAGCACTCACTAGAGCAGCAGCAGCAGCAGCAGCAGTGTCCCGGAAGCCTCCCTCAGGCCTCTGAAGCTGTGGCGGTGAGTGCAGGCTCCGACCCCTAGGCCTGATGGAGTTGGCAGGAAAGGGAGAGGCACACCCAGCAATCACTACAGCAGCAGCAGCAGTGTCCCGGAAGCCTCCCTCAGGCCTCTTAAGCTGTGGCGGTGAGTGCAAGCTCCGCCCCCTAGGCCAGATGGAGTTGGCAGGAAAGGGAGCGGCCCACCCAGCACTCACTAGAGCAGCAGCAGCAGCAGTGTCCCGGAAGCCTCCCTCAGGCCTCATAAGCTGTGGCAGTGAGTGCAGGCTCCGCCCCCTAGGCCAGATGGAGTTGGCAGGAAAGGGAGCGGCCCACCCAGCACTCACTAGAGCAGCAGCAGCAGCAGTGTCCCGGAAGCCTCCCTCAGGCCTCTTAAGCTGTGGCGGTGAGTGCAGGCTCCGCCCCCTAGGCCAGATGGAGTTGGCAGGAAAGGGAGCGGCCCACCCAGCACTCACTAGAGCAGCAGCAGCAGCAGTGTCCCAGAAGCCTTCCTCAGGCCTCTTAAGCTGTGGCGGTGAGTGCAGGCTCCGCCCCCTAGGCCAGATGGAGTTGGCAGGAAAGGGAGCGGCCCACCCAACACTCACTGGAACAGCAGCAGCAGCAGTGTCCCAGAAGCCTTCCTCAGGCCTCTTAAGCTGTGGCGGTGAGTGCAGGCTCCGCCCCCTAGGCCAGATGGAGTTGGCAGGAAAGGGAGCGGCCCACCCAGCACTCACTAGAGCAGCAGCAGCAGCAGTGTACCGGAAGCCTCCCTCAGGCCTCTGAAGCTGTGGCGGTGAGTGCAGGATCTGCCCCCTAGGCCAGATGGAGTTGGCAGGAAAGGGAGCGGCCCACCCAGCACTCACTAGAGCAGCAGCAGCAGCAGTGTCCCAGAAGCCTCACTCAGGCCTCTTCAGCTGTGGCGGTGAGTGCAGGCTCCGCCCCCTAGGCCAGATGCAGTTGGCAGGAAAGGGAGCGGCCCACGCAGCACTCACTAGAGCAGCAGCAGCAGCAGCAGTGTCCCGGAAGCCTCCCTCAGGCCTCTTAAGCTGTGGCGGTGAGTCCAGGCTCCGCTACCTAGGCCAGATGGAGTTGGCAGGAAAGGGAGCGGCCCACCCAGCACTCACTAGAGCAGCAGCAGCAGCAGTGTACCGGAAGCCTCCCTCAGGCCTCTGAAGCTGTGGCGGTGAGTGCAGGCTCCGCCCCCTAGGCCAGATGGAGTTGGCAGGAAAGGGAGCGGCCCACCCAGCACTTACTAGAGCAGCAGCAGTGTCCCGGAAGCCTCCCTCAGGCCTCTGAAGCTGTGGCGGTGAGTGCACGCTCCGCCCCCTAGGCCAGATGGAGTTGGCAGGAAAGGGAGCGGCCCACCCAGCACTCCATAGAGCAGTAGCAGCAGCAGTGTCCCGGAAACCTCCCTCAGGCCTCTGAAGCTGTGGCGGTGAGTGCAGGCTCCGCCCCCTAGGCCAGATGGAGTAGGCAGGAAAGGGAGCGGCCCACCCAGCACTCACTAGAGGAGCAGCAGCAGCAGCAGCAGCAGTGTCCCGGAAGCCTCCCTCAGGCCTCTGAAGCTGTGGCGGTGAGTGCAAGCTCCGCCCCCTAGGCCAGAGGGAATTGGCAGGAAAGGGAGCGGCCCACCCAGCACTCACTAGAGCAGCAGCAGCAGCAGTGTCCCGGAAGCCTCTCTCAGGCCTCATAAGCTGTGGCAGTGAGTGCAGGCTCTGCCCCCTAGGCCAGATGGAGTTGGCAGGAAAGGGAGCGGCCCACCCAGCACTCACTAGAGCAGCAGCAGCAGCAGTGTCCCAGAAGCCTTCCTCCGGCCTCTTAAGCTGTGGCGGTGAGTGCAGGCTCCGCCCCCTAGGCCAGATGGAGTTGGCAGGAAAGGGAGCGGCCCACCCAACACTCACTGGAACAGCAGCAGCAGCAGTGTCCCAGAAGCCTTCCACAGGCCTCTTAAGCTGTGGCGGTGAGTGCAGGCTCCGCCCCCTAGGCCAGATGGAGTTGGCAGGAAAGGGAGCGGCCCACCCAACACTCACTGGAACAGCAGCAGCAGCAGCAGTGTCCCGGAAGCCTCCCTCAGGCCTCTTAAGCTGTGGGGGTGAGTGCAGGCTCCGCCCCCTAGGCCAGATGGAGTTGGCAGGAAAGGGAGCGGCCCACCCAACACTCACTAGAGCAGCAGCAGCAGCAGCAGTGTCCCAGAAGCCTCACTCAGGCCTCTTCAGCTGTGGCGGTGAGTGCAGGCTCCGCCCCCTAGGCCAGATGCAGTTGGCAGGAAAGGGAGCGGCCCACGCAGCACTCACTAGAGCAGCAGCAGCAGTGTCCCGGAAGACTCCCTCAGGCCTCTTAAGCTGTGGCGGTGAGTCCAGGCTCCGCTACCTAGGCCAGATGGAGTTGGCAGGAAAGGGAGCGGCCCACGCAGCACTCACTAGAGCAGCAGCAGCAGTGTCCCGGAAGCCTCCCTCAGGCCTCTGAAGCTGTGGTGGTGAGTGCAGGCTCCGCCCCCTAGGCCAGATGGAGTTGGCAGGAAAGGGAGCGGCCCACCCAGCACTTACTAGAGCAGCAGCAGTGTCCCGGAAGCCTCCCTCAGGCCTCTGAAGCTGTGGCTGTGAGTGCACGCTCCGCCCCCTAGGCCAGATGGAGTTGGCAGGAAAGGGAGCGGCCCACCCAGCACTCCATAGAGCAGTAGCAGCAGCATTGTCCCGGAAACCTCCCTCAGGCCTCTTAAGCTGTGGCGGTGAGTGCAGGCTCCGCCCCCTAGGCAAGATGGAGTTGGCAGGAAAGGAAGCGGCCCACCCAGCACTCACTAGAGCAGCAGCAGCAGTGTCCCGGAAGCCTCCCTCAGGCCTCTTAAGCTGTTGCGGTGAGTGCAGGCTCCGCCCCCTAGGCCAGATGGAGTTGGCAAGAAAGGGAGCGGTCCAACCAGCACTCACTAGCGCAGCAGCAGCAGCAGTGTCCCGGAAGCCTCCCTCAGGCCTCTTAAGCTGTGGCGGTGAGTGCAGGCTACGCCCCCTAGGCCAGATGGAGTTGGCAGGAAAGGGAGCGGTCCAACCACCACTCACTAGAGCAGCAGCAGCAGCAGTGTCCTGGAAGCCTCCCTCAGGCCTCTTAAGCTGTGGCGGTGAGTGCAGGCTCCGCCCCCTAGGCCAGATGGAGTTGGCAGGAAAGGGAGCAGCCCACCCAGCACTCACTAGAGCAGCAGCAGCAGCAGTGTCCCGGAAGCCTCCCTCAGGCCTCTTAAGCTGTGGCGGTGAGTGCAGTCTCCGCCCCCTAGGCCAGATGGAGTTGGCAGGAAAGGGAGAGGCCCACCCAGCAATCACTAAAGCAGCAGCAGCAGTGTCCCGGAAGCCTCCCTCAGGCCTCTTAAGCTGTGGCGGTGAGTGCAAGCTCCGCCCCCTAGGCCAGATGGAGTTGGCAGGAAAGGGAGCGGCCCACCCAGCACTCACTAGAGCAGCAGCAGCAGCAGTGTCCCGGAAGCCTCCCTCAGGCCTCATAAGCTGTGGCAGTGAGTGCAGGCTCCGCCCCCTAGGCCAGATGGAGTTGGCAGGAAAGGGAGCGGCCCACCCAGCACTCACTAGAGCAGCAGCAGCAGCAGTGTCCCAGAAGCCTCCCTCAGGCTTCTTAAGCTGTGGCGGTGAGTGCAGGCTCCGCCCCCTAGGCCAGATGGAGTTGGCAGGAAAGGGAGCGGCCCACCCAGCACTCACTAGAGCAGCAGCAGCAGCAGTGTCCCGGAAGCCTCCCTCAGGCCTCTTAAGCTGTGGCGGTGAGTGCAGGCTCCGCCCCCTAGGCCAGATGGAGTTGGCAGGAAAGGGAGCGGCCCACCCAACACTCACTGGAACAGCAGCAGCAGCAGCAGCAGTGTCCCGGAAGCCTCCCTCAGGCCTCTTAAGCTGTGGCGGTGAGTGCAGGCTCCGCCCCCTAGGCCAGATGGAGTTGGCAGGAAAGGGAGCGGCCCACCCAGCACTCACTAGAGCAGCAGCAGCATAAGCAGTGTCCCGGAAGCCTCCCTCAGGCCTCTTAAGCTGTGGCGGTGAGTGCAGGCTCCGCCCCCTAGGCCAGATGGAGTTGGCAAGAAAGGGAGCGGTCCAACCAGCACTCACTAGAGCAGCAGCAGCAGCAGTGTCCCAGAAGCCTCCCTCAGGCCTCTTAAGCTGTGGCGGTGAGTGCAGGCTACGCCCCCTAGGCCAGATGGAGTTGGCAGGAAAGGGAGCGGTCCAACCACCACTCACTAGAGCAGCAGCAGCAGCAGTGTCCCGGAAGCCTCCCTCAGGCCTCTTAAGCTGTGGCGGTGAGTGCAGGCTCCGCCCCCTAGGCCAGATGGAGTTGGCAGGAAAGGGAGCAGCCCACCCAGCACTCACTAGAGCAGCAGCAGGAGTAGCAGTGTCCCGGAAGCCTCCCTCAGGCCTTTTAAGCTGTGGCGGTGAGTGCAGTCTCCGCCCCCTAGGCCAGATGGAGTTGGCAGGAAAGGGAGAGGCCCACCCAGCAATCACTAAAGGAGCAGCAGCAGTGTCCCGGAAGCCTCCCTCAGGCCTCTTAAGCTGTGGCGGTGAGTGCAAGCTCCGCCCCCTAGGCCAGATGGAGTTGGCAGGAAAGGGAGCGGCCCACCCAGCACTCACTAGAGCAGCAGCAGCAGCAGTGTCCCGGAAGCCTCCCTCAGGCCTCATAAGCTGTGGCAGTGAGTGCAGGCTCCGCCCCCTAGGCCAGATGGAGTTGGCAGGAAAGGGAGCGGCCCACCCAGCACTCACTAGAGCAGCAGCAGCAGCAGCACTGTCCCAGAAGCCTCCCTCAGGCTACTTAAGCTGTGGCGGTGAGTGCAGGCTCCGCCCCCTAGGCCAGATGGAGTTGGCAGGAAAGGGAGCGGCCCACCCAGCACTCACTAGAGCAGCAGCAGCAGTAGTGTCCCGGAAGCCTCCCTCAGGCCTCTTAAGCTGTGGCGGTGAGTGCAGGCTCCGCCCCCTAGGCCAGATGGAGTTGGCAGGAAAGGGAGCGGCCCACCCAGCACTCACTAGAGCAGCAGCAGCAGCAGCAGTGTCCCGGAAGCCTCCCTCAGGCCTCTTAAGCTGTGGCGGTGAGTGCAGGCTCCGCCCCCTAGGCCAGATGGAGTTGGCAGGAAAGGGAGCGGCCCACCCAGCACTTACTAGAGCAGCAGCAGTGTCCCGAAAGCCTCCCTCAGGCCTCTTAAGCTGTGGCGGTGAGTGCAGGCTCCACCCCCTAGGACAGATGGAGTTGGGAGGAAAGGGAGCGGCCCACCCAGCACTCACTAGAGCAGCAGCAGTGTCCCGGAAACCTCCCTCAGGCCTCTGAAGCTGTGGCGGTGAGTGCAGGGTCCGCCCCCTAGGCCAGATGGAGTAGGCAGGAAAGGGAGCGGCCCACCCAGCACTCACTAGAGCAGCAGCAGCAGCAGCAGCAGTGTCCCGGAAGCCTCCCTCAGGCCTCTGAAGCTGTGGCGGTGAGTGCAGGCTCCGACCCCTAGGCCTGATGGAGTTGGCAGGAAAGGGAGAGGCACACCCAGCAATCACTACAGCAGCAGCAGCAGTGTCCCGGAAGCCTCCCTCAGGCCTCTTAAGCTGTGGCGGTGAGTGCAAGCTCCGCCCCCTAGGCCAGATGGAGTTGGCAGGAAAGGGAGCGGCCCACCCAGCACTCACTAGAGCAGCAGCAGCAGCAGTGTCCCGGAAGCCTCCCTCAGGCCTCATAAGCTGTGGCAGTGAGTGCAGGCTCCGCCCCCTAGGCCAGATGGAGTTGGCAGGAAAGGGAGCGGCCCACCCAGCACTCACTAGAGCAGCAGCAGCAGCAGTGTCCCGGAAGCCTCCCTCAGGCCTCTTAAGCTGTGGCGGTGAGTGCAGGCTCCGCCCCCTAGGCCAGATGGAGTTGGCAGGAAAGGGAGCGGCCCACCCAGCACTCACTAGAGCAGCAGCAGCAGCAGTGTCCCAGAAGCCTTCCTCAGGCCTCTTAAGCTGTGGCGGTGAGTGCAGGCTCCGCCCCCTAGGCCAGATGGAGTTGGCAGGAAAGGGAGCGGCCCACCCAACACTCACTGGAACAGCAGCAGCAGCAGTGTCCCAGAAGCCTTCCTCAGGCCTCTTAAGCTGTGGCGGTGAGTGCAGGCTCCGCCCCCTAGGCCAGATGGAGTTGGCAGGAAAGGGAGCGGCCCACCCAGCACTCACTAGAGCAGCAGCAGCAGCAGTGTACCGGAAGCCTCCCTCAGGCCTCTGAAGCTGTGGCGGTGAGTGCAGGATCTGCCCCCTAGGCCAGATGGAGTTGGCAGGAAAGGGAGCGGCCCACCCAGCACTCACTAGAGCAGCAGCAGCAGCAGTGTCCCAGAAGCCTCACTCAGGCCTCTTCAGCTGTGGCGGTGAGTGCAGGCTCCGCCCCCTAGGCCAGATGCAGTTGGCAGGAAAGGGAGCGGCCCACGCAGCACTCACTAGAGCAGCAGCAGCAGCAGCAGTGTCCCGGAAGCCTCCCTCAGGCCTCTTAAGCTGTGGCGGTGAGTCCAGGCTCCGCTACCTAGGCCAGATGGAGTTGGCAGGAAAGGGAGCGGCCCACCCAGCACTCACTAGAGCAGCAGCAGCAGCAGTGTACCGGAAGCCTCCCTCAGGCCTCTGAAGCTGTGGCGGTGAGTGCAGGCTCCGCCCCCTAGGCCAGATGGAGTTGGCAGGAAAGGGAGCGGCCCACCCAGAACTTACTAGAGCAGCAGCAGTGTCCCGGAAGCCTCCCTCAGGCCTCTGAAGCTGTGGCGGTGAGTGCACGCTCCGCCCCCTAGGCCAGATGGAGTTGGCAGGAAAGGGAGCGGCCCACCCAGCACTCCATAGAGCAGTAGCAGCAGCAGTGTCCCGGAAACCTCCCTCAGGCCTCTGAAGCTGTGGCGGTGAGTGCAGGCTCCGCCCCCTAGGCCAGATGGAGTAGGCAGGAAAGGAGCGGCCCACCCAGCACTCACTAGAGGAGCAGCAGCAGCAGCAGCAGCAGTGTCCCGGAAGCCTCCCTCAGGCCTCTGAAGCTGTGGCGGTGAGTGCAAGCTCCGCCCCCTAGGCCAGAGGGAATTGGCAGGAAAGGGAGCGGCCACCCAGCACTCACTAGAGCAGCAGCAGCAGCAGTGTCCCGGAAGCCTCTCTCAGGCCTCATAAGCTGTGGCAGTGAGTGCAGGCTCTGCCCCCTAGGCCAGATGGAGTTGGCAGGAAAGGGAGCGGCCCACCCAGCACTCACTAGAGCAGCAGCAGCAGCAGTGTCCCAGAAGCCTTCCTCCGGCCTCTTAAGCTGTGGCGGTGAGTGCAGGCTCCGCCCCCTAGGCCAGATGGAGTTGGCAGGAAAGGGAGCGGCCCACCCAACACTCACTGGAACAGCAGCAGCAGCAGTGTCCCAGAAGCCTTCCACAGGCCTCTTAAGCTGTGGCGGTGAGTGCAGGCTCCGCCCCCTAGGCCAGATGGAGTTGGCAGGAAAGGGAGCGGCCCACCCAACACTCACTGGAACAGCAGCAGCAGCAGCAGTGTCCCGGAAGCCTCCCTCAGGCCTCTTAAGCTGTGGGGGTGAGTGCAGGCTCCGCCCCCTAGGCCAGATGGAGTTGGCAGGAAAGGGAGCGGCCCACCCAACACTCACTAGAGCAGCAGCAGCAGCAGCAGTGTCCCAGAAGCCTCACTCAGGCCTCTTCAGCTGTGGCGGTGAGTGCAGGCTCCGCCCCCTAGGCCAGATGCAGTTGGCAGGAAAGGGAGCGGCCCACGCAGCACTCACTAGAGCAGCAGCAGCAGTGTCCCGGAAGACTCCCTCAGGCCTCTTAAGCTGTGGCGGTGAGTCCAGGCTCCGCTACCTAGGCCAGATGGAGTTGGCAGGAAAGGGAGCGGCCCACGCAGCACTCACTAGAGCAGCAGCAGCAGTGTCCCGGAAGCCTCCCTCAGGCCTCTGAAGCTGTGGTGGTGAGTGCAGGCTCCGCCCCCTAGGCCAGATGGAGTTGGCAGGAAAGGGAGCGGCCCACCCAGCACTTACTAGAGCAGCAGCAGTGTCCCGGAAGCCTCCCTCAGGCCTCTGAAGCTGTGGCTGTGAGTGCACGCTCCGCCCCCTAGGCCAGATGGAGTTGGCAGGAAAGGGAGCGGCCCACCCAGCACTCCATAGAGCAGTAGCAGCAGCATTGTCCCGGAAACCTCCCTCAGGCCTCTTAAGCTGTGGCGGTGAGTGCAGGCTCCG